>NC_137467.1:17685934-18248479 GCF_964235325.1 Thermobia domestica
GGAACGATGTGGACCATCCAAATTTATAGTGGTACATATTGAAGACCTGTACGAAGATACCAAATGCTTATATTAAACAATTTCTAAAACTGAGTGGATGAGTCAAGATACCCCTCCCAAATTTTTTAAAGGGTGCATCAATGTACTCATGTCTTATGATAGGGAATGAACCTATATACATGACCATATAACCATATACGGTATAAGACCGCATCAAACGGGATAAATTGGGCCAAAAACCAAACACGTGATACAACATATTGCTTATGTTTATATTTTGGCATTTTTCTTTTTACTCATGAAAGGGAACAAGGTGGACCACCCAAATTTATCATGATACATATTGAGGTCATGTACTATGATAGCGAATGCTTAAATTGGAAAAATTGCAAAATTTAAGGGATTGGCTATGGTACCCCTTCCGGTGTGTATCAATGTACCTATGTCTTATGGTAGAAAATGGACCCTATACATGACCATATAATCATATTAGGTAATAGGACCTCATCCAAGGGAATAAATTAGGTCAAAAACGAAACACGTGATTGTACTAAAATTTGACAATTTCGTACCCATGAAAGGGAACGAGATGGACCACCCAAATTTATAGTAATATATATATATATATATATATTAGGGTCTTATACTATTATACCAAATGTTTAAATTGGACAATTTCTAAAATTTAAGGGGTGGGCCAAGGTACCCCTCCCAAATTTTTAAAGGGTGCATCAATATACCCATGTCTTATAATAGGGAATGGACCAATATATATAAGCATATAATCATATAAGGTAATAGAACCTCATCCAAGGGGATAAATTGAGCCAAAACAAACACGTGGTACAACGTATTGCTTACGTTTATATTTTGACAATTTTGTACCCCTAAAAGGGAACGAGGTGGACCACCCAAATTTATCATAATAGATGTTAGGGTCCAGTACTATAATACCACATATATAAAATGAGCAATTTCTAAAATTTAAGGGGTGGGCCAAAGGACCCCTCCCGGGGTGCACAAATGTACCTATGTCTTATGATAGGGAATAGACCCCTATACATAACCATATAAGGTAATAGAACCTCATCCAAGAGGATAAATTGGGCCAAAAGAACAAACACGTGGTACAACGTATTGCTTACGTTTATATTTTGGCAATTTTGTAGCCCTAGAAGGGAACGAGGTGGACCACCCAAATTTATTATAATACATGTTAGGGTCCAATACTATAATACCAAATATATAAAATGAGCAATTTCCAAAATTTAAGGGGTGGGCCAAAGTACACCTCCCAAATTTTTAAAGGAGTGCACCAATATACCCATATCTTATGAAAGGTAATGGACCCCTATACATGACCATATAACTATATAGGATAATAACACCTCATCAAAGGGGATAAAATCGACCAAAAACCAAACACGTGGTACTACGTATTGCTTACGTTTATATTTTGGCAATTTTGTACCCCTAAAAGGGAACAAGGTGGACCATCCAAATTTATTATAATACATGTTAGGGTCCAGTACTATAATACCAAATATATAAAATGAGCAATTTCCAAAATTTAAGGGGTGGGCCAAAGTACACCTCCCAAATTTTTAAAGGAGTGCACAAATATACCCATATCTTATGAAAGGTAATGGACCCCTATACATGACCATATAACTATATAGGATAATAACACCTCATCAAAGGGGATAAAATCGACCAAAAACCAAACACGTGGTACTACGTATTGCTTACGTTTATATTTTGGCAATTTTGTACCCCTAGAAGGGAACGAGGTGGACCACCCAAATTTATCATAATACATATTAGGGTCCTGTACTATAATACCCAATGTTGAAATTGGTCAATTTCCAAAATTGAAGGGGTGGGCCAAGGTACTCCTCCCAAATTTTTCAAGGGGTGCATTAATATACCCATGTCTTATGAAAGGTAATGGACCCCTGTATACGCCTATATAACTATATAAGGTAATAACACCTCATCAAAGAGGATAAATTAGGTCAAAAACCCCCGAAATTTGACTTTTTGGCAATTTTTTACCCATGAAAGGGAACGACATAGACACCCAATACTGATAGAGGTACATACTATGGTCCTAGGCTACCATACCAAATTTTTAGATTTGGCAATTTCCAAAATTTAAGGGGGGTGGTCCTATGTACCCCTGCCAAAATTTAGGGGGTGGGCCATGGTACCCCTGCCAAAATTTAGAGGGGGTGGTCCTAAGTACCCCTAGGTCATTGACCCCGGCCAGGGACCATGGGTCCTGAGGCAGGGACCCAGGGGCCAAAAAGTGTCCTGAAGTGGGGCCAATACTACTAACATGCTTTGCACTTTTTCCGCAGCAGGAGAAATTGTATCCCCGATGGTCGTATATCTGTATGTAAGACATCTTCCAAACTTCCTTTGATCCAAACTATAGCCCAATCAAAAGCACACTCCAGACTGAATGACTTAGTGAGGGATCTAAGTTTGAGTAAGCAACAAGCTGAGTTGCTCGGATCGAGAGTTCAAGAATGGAATTTACTGGCTCCTACAACCAGAATTTCAATTTTCAGAAACCGACATGAACAATTTTTAGGTTACTATATAATGCAAAATTCCCTCTGTGCATGTACAAATATAGATGGTTTAATGGATGCACTAGGTTTCCAACACATCCCTGAAGAATGGAGGTTGTTTATCGACTCCTGTAAAACAAGCCTTAAGGCTGTTTTGCTACATAATGGGAACACTAAACCATCAATTCCAATGGCATATTCCGTAGAGATGAAGGAAACTTATGAAAGTTTGCCTGTGTTGTTAGCTGTGATACATTATAACAAGTACTGTTGGCAAATTTGTGGTGATTTAAAGGTCATTGCTATATTACTGGGGGTGCAGGGCAACGAGAAAGAAACATTAACATGCTTTGCACTTTTTCCGCAGCAGGAGAAATTGTATCCCCGATGGTCGTATATCTGTATGTAAGACATCATTCAAAGGACGTCATCAGTGCAGTTTCTTCAAAGATTTTCATAGGTAGGTCAGGTCAGATAGCGGCTGGATACGAAGTGAAACACTACGAATGGATAGCAAACGGCTTCCTAAAATGGATGAATGATCCCTCTATTAAGAAACCAGTCCTTCTGCTAATCGACGGCCACAAGACTTACTTGACAACGGAAGTCAACGAATTTTGTTCTAGCCATGCTATAGTACTCTACTGCCTTCCACCAAACAGCACATATATTCTTCAACCCTGCGACGTATCAGTGTTCAAATCGTTTTCGAGAGTTCTACATAGAAACTGAGTAAAATATTACACGTGTTATTTCTGCACCACTAATTAAAAGAGTGATATACAAGGTAGCAACACAATTAGAAATTAAAAACAAATTTAGAAGATGGGGTTTACACCCCTTCAACCCAGAGAAGACGAAGCATGTTTGGTGCTGCATTCCACTGAACCTTAAATGAATTTGGTGGTCCCTTTCTTGAAAAAACTATCACAAAATTACTTAATCTCAGCGACTATTGTTCGAAACTGCAAAGTGATACCTGAAAAACTAATGATGTAACATCTACAGATGGTATTAGTTTGGTAAAGTTATGCTTTAGCCTTCATACTGTAATTAAAAGCACATTAACCGAGTAGTGGTCGATGACTAAACAGTAGGCGGTCGAACATTGACAAAAAATGGTCGAACACTAAAAGAAATCAGTTACTGATGTGTCTCCGACTAATATTACATAAATTGTATAAGTTATCTAAGTTTTGGATAAAGTATAGATAAAATATAGTTTTAGGAACACATGTGAGCTACTTGCATCCTCCTAAGTTGTTCCATTGAGTGAAAAACGATTAAGGACCATAAGAAAATGAGTTAGGTGGTCGAGGACTGGCACATTTACCCCATGTGTCTAATGCATCAGATATATTCTATATGCTATTGTGGACCAGGCTCCATGTAGGAAAAAAAAATAGCTACTCTGAATAACTCCTGAGAGTACATACCTAAATTAAACAAGTTATCACTAACAGAAATACACAATTCTACACAGAAACTTTTTACCCTGTGTTAAGGAAATCATTTTATAATATATTAGCTTGAAAGATGCCTTCAACTTGCAACTAAACTCCCAGAGACGAGCCTTCGTACCTTCCCAAAAATGTGTGCAATTCCAACGAAAATAGCTTCGCTCCCTGAGAAGCATAGTCCGTAAACCTGTCTAGCGAACTGGTGAGGCTCAGACGGAACGGACTCCGAGTGTTTCCAATCTACTACTTTGTTACCGAAAAAACCGAAATGTTGAAGTATTATCTTTTTAAATAAGAAACCAAAGATAAAGAAAATATAAGGTAGAAAACAGGGTAAGCCCGGTCTGAGAGCCTCATAGTACGCTTCGCCACTCGTTATCTGTTTGAGAAAAATGCATTAAAAGTAAAAGTAATCCGTTACGCTATTATTATTAAATACCGAAAATATAGGCAGATCTAAACAACCATGGGAGTTTGTAAATTTCTATCATGTAACCCTGCCCCTAAAGAATCTCATGAAAAGCTTACTTTTAAAATTTGGTGCGGATACGTTGAATTATATGGTCTCTAGGCGATTTATATACTTAAGTTGAGTTGATTTTGAGTTTAACATCCCTTTCAGCAGCGAGACTAAATGAGACGGGACCTACTGTTTAACGTGGAATCTGAACCACATGAGCTCTCATCGTGAATCGAACCCGGGTCTCCCACACCAAGCGATGTATATACATCGGAGCGAACGAACGAACGAACGGATATTCAAAAATCATTCGTTCGGTATATGAGGACCATGAGGCGTGTAAATTCGTTGAAATGTCGAATTCGAATTTTTTTTCACGATCATTATACCTTTTTCTCTGACAACATCTACAGAGAGAAAACATATTCAACTTACAAATGATCTGAAGTGGTCTTGCATAGCGTAGTCAATAACACTCCCATCTCTGTCGCGAGCTATTCTGGGTTCGATTCTCGGTGGAGACACTTGATCGTAAAGGTGTAACTTCATCACACCAAATAAATACCAGGAAGATATCTAACATAATGGTCCCAAGTTGCTTTTTCCTTCCCCCTATCCAGAGAGTGCTCACCAAGGGACATCATCTCTCATATGTGAGGCTTAAAAGGCTATAGACGCTGGTAATGCTCAAAAATATGATTTCTTAAAAAAAAAAAAAAAAAAAAAAAAAAAAAAAAAAAAAGATTGAAATTCCAGATGCGCTTTGTTCAGATGGAAATATTTTGCGCAATGTTATTTCATTATTATTACCTCAATTTCCTTCTATTTTTTTCGTTTCATGTATAATTTTGTAACGCACATTCATAATTATCAATTCATAGTGGAAGCCATATCGCATGATCACGTGAGTAATATTTAATAATATAAGAAAATACGTGTCTTTTCACAAAGCTCTGATGGAGTTGCGCTGTAGTGCATTTTGCATGTCAACTGTTACTCTTTACGTCATTCCATGTGGATAGTACGATCGGAAATTCGCCAATTACAACTTCCCATTAAAATAGTAACCAATGGGTGGTTGCACTTCTATGAATGTTAGAATGAACTCGTGGAGAGGCTATTTGCATTCAACAATTGACAAAGTGAGGCAAAGGTCACAAAAATTGCTTGCCCGTGTTGATATTTTGGTAGGAATGCGGCATGGATTGGCGTTAACATGACATGGAAATACAACAACACAGTGTTTTGGAAAATGCTGTTTCTTTCAGTAAAATAGAAGCCGCCAAAATTTGCAGACGACGTACCCATGGATAAATTACGTCTCCGTTCATCATGTGGGCAGCAATACACGCACGACCCGGTGTGGAGTGACTAATTTTTAAACAATCCTAAGCTGTGTTCATTGAAATATATATTAACTAAGTGAGAAGTGTTATAGCAAGTATACCTTTATTTGTAGAGTGTATCTTATGCTCAAAAACAATCTAGCGTATTTGGTCATTGTATAGTTTTAGATTGCTAAGAAGGGTAGAGTAGTGCAAGGTGTATTGCTACAAGAATGACCGACCCTCGTGAATTAATTTTGATGATCTTGTTGTGCTAGACATTGTACAGTACAACAGTTATCAGCTACATCGAAATATTCGTTCAGGTACTGGACAATTTCCTTGATTCACAATTCTCTCGCACAAGTTAAATTATTTTGCATAAACAATGCTTTTTCTTTGATTGATAATTATATTATTCCATCTTGCTTTGTTAAAGTTTGTAGAGAACGGTATACACAGAATTTGGCTTAAGTTTAGAGACGCCCCTCCAGTTTCAAACCTACAAAAAAGCAATTGAAACATTAAACATTGTTAGGTTAGTTTAGTTTTAGGTTTGGTTAGCTTAGGTTACCCGGTAAGACTTTAATTAGACTAGAACGGTAACTGGAACCAGTTCTCATAGAAGCACAGAGGAAATAGAAGCTTCAATTATCACTGAAATTCAGTAATCTGTAGTTTTCAAAAATTTAATAGATTCTCTTCATTGTTATTATTTAATTCGGTAAAACTCAATGCGAAAATCACATCGAACGCACTGGTTAGTCACTCTATACGACTACCATGCTGCTAAATCACCGAAATCTTCCGCGTCTTGCAAATGGTGCCCGCTTCTACATATCTTTTCTCGTATTAAACATAATTTTCCTGCCAAATTTACTCACCTAAACAGCACATGAGAGCTCCAAATCGTCATTTCTTAGGTCATTTCTCCTGTAAATTTTCCTAATTTTTATAAAAAACGGAGGGGCAACTCTCTGCCAGCTCGAAAACGTTAGGTTAGAATAGGCTTTCGGGGCCTTCGTGCCGCAGACTAGGTTCAGTATTTTCAGGGTTAAAAACGTTAAGTATCAGGAAATTCATTGTCGCTACTTCAAAAGTGTTTCTCAAGAATTTCTCGGTGCATATTCAGTTTAAGGGGACTTTGTGTGTAAATACCGCGTCCGGAGATGTGCTATAAAACTACAGTGTAAAAACCACAAACCAGCCTGTGCTACGAAAAGTAGACTGCTATTTAACCGAGTCGGAACAGGAGCCAACTGGAGGGAGGGGGGTCGAGCAATACTGAAGGTATGCGTCCGAAGGGAGTTGGTGCATCAGCGACGGTGGGTATGCGCGTAAACAAGGATGTCGCTAGAAATACAAGGTTAGGTTAATTGTTCATTTAACACATTCACTGCAAATGCTTTCACGGTTTGTACAATTCCGACACTGCCTTGAGGAAACTATGGACCACTGTCTCATTTCTTGTAGAAGAATTTTTAATATAAAAATATTAGTGCCTGCTTTTGCCAATGACATCTCACGTCATCAACACGATGTTCACTTTTGAATGTGTAATTATTTTCCCATTTCTTTATTTTCAGTGTTTTCCTACATTTGCCATACTTTCGGCTCAATTTTAATAATCCTTGCTGTTTCACAAAACCTAATAACTTCTTCTTCATAAACATATGTTCTTATAAAGCTCGAAATCAAAATGTCACATCCATCATATGGAACTGTCGTCTTTCAATACGGAGAACTAATTTCCTCATTACACCCTAATGTCTGATGCCAGCATGCCTCCACTCGGCAAATGATACCAACAGCACGCTGCTCTTCACATCTCAAAATACCACAGTAAACTTGTTTGGTTAGCGTAAACTTGATAAATAATAATAAATTCACCATTTCTTTCCTTCGGTTTTCGGTTTACTATAATATAAGTAGTCGCAGCGGGGCTTAACGGAATTTGACCATAAAGTTTTATCAAAGGGTAAGATATCAAGACCCCAAACTCATATCGTTTAAGGACACGTGTGATTTTTGTGTAAATAAGGTTGTAAGTTTTAAAGGTTGGAAATTAAGGTTGGTTTAATGGGACAAGTTTTGTCGATAAATGGCAGTACAATCTTCGTCTCTCTTCCATGTGTTTTTTACCTTTCACGAAAATTTACAAATTTCAACGTAGAGACTTCAAATTTTTAGAGAAGGAACTTCATAATCTATTAAAGGGAACAATCCGTGCCGATTATTTATTTAAAATTTTTTCATTGTTGAAATGGATATCCAAACATTTAACAATGGAACTGTTTCAACAATGAAGAGAATTCTAAATAAAAAATCGGCACGAATTGTTCTCTTTAATAGGTTATGAAGTTCCTTCTCTCAAAATTTGAAGTCTCTACATTGAAATTTGTAAAAGAAATTGTAAATTTTCGTGAAAGGTAAAAAATACATGGGAGAGATACGAAGACTGTAGTGACATCTATCGGCAAAACTTGTCCCTTTATACTAACCTTAAGTCCCGATCCTCGTTCGCATATGCCAATTTTACTTTTGTACCAGTAGACCTGATTGTCTGTATTGAGGGACGGAAATCTGATGCGTAATGTAATGGTTGGTATTTCGAAATGTTACATTATGCGAATTGTATGTTTCGGGTGTTGTCTTCATCTTGTTGTCGCGCCACCAAAAACGATATGTTAAAAAATTCTGATATTCTCCAAACTTAATTTTTTGGTTAAATCCAGTGGCGCAAGCGGAGTTCGGGGCTTTAACTCCCTACCTTGAACGAGATATTATAGAAACATTTACTTTATTACGTTCTAGTTTATGAGTTTATTTGCTTGGGCTCTTCCGAGCTTAAGATAAGTAAAAACACATTAAGAACAAATAATAAAGAAACTAAGTCTACCTGATGGATAACAATAAGAAATGATATAAAATGCAGTACAGTACTGTATACATACTTTTGAGCCACCCTATATACATCATGCTTGTCTTGAAAGGTTTTGAGATTATGTGCTTGACCCCGGCCCCACCTTGATTAAATTCTTTATGCGCCACTAATTAGATCAGTAATGCCAGCTCCCAGTATACTTTTTATCTTTAGTACTGAAGCGAGGTATTAACGTATAGGCATTATTTCAAAATAGCCATCCAGATGCCTCTTTTGTGCAGGGCGCGTCCGTTACCAAGTAGTGTCTCAGTGTAACCCCACCTCATTCTGAGTTTTTTCTTTGGGGGGGCAACCCAAACCTCTGAAGCGTGTAGTCTTGGGTTCGACCTCCGGCGAAGTAAGTTTGTGGTGGATTTTCTTGGGGTCTTCCCTTTCCTTACACAATTTCATTCTACCAATTTTTCTAACATTCACTTGCCTAATGGGTATAACGTGTGACGTTAAACTGAAAGATTTCATTCTGATTCCCCTCCCCTCCCCCAGACAAAAATTAAGAAAAAAGGCTAATAACATACGTTAACCCATTGCATCATACAAACTTTCATACTCATTCAGTAATCTAGCAGTTCAAAGCTTTCCATTTTTTATATCTTTATTATAGTATTATTTCATTTGGGTTCATTTAAATATTAACACATTAGTATTTGAGTACTCATAGCAGTAATTCGACAATACTTTATGAATATCCGAGTTCCAGGTAACTGATTCCCCGTTTTAAGAGCTACTTCTGCAGCTCCATCAAACATCCGAGTTCCAGGTAACTTGATTCCCCGTTTTAAGAGCTACTTCTGCTGCTCCATCAAACATCCGAGTTCCAGGTAACTTGATTCCCCGTTTTAAGAGCTACTTCTGCAGCTCCATCAAACATCCGAGTTCCAGGTAACTTGATTCCCCGTTTTAAGAGCTACTTCTGCAGCTCCATCAAACATCCGAGTTCCAGGTAACTTGATTCCCCGTTTTAAGAGCTACTTCTGCAGCTCCATCAAACATCCGAGTTCCAGGTAACTTGATTCCCCGTTTTAAGAGCTACTTCTGCAGCTCCATCAAACATCGAGTTCCAGGTAACTTGATTCCCCGTTTTAAGAGCTACTTCTGCAGCTCCATCAAACATCCGAGTTTCAGGTAACTTGATTCCCCGTTTTAAGAGCTACTTCTGCAGCTCCATCAAACATCCGAGTTCCAGGTAACTTGATTCCCCGTTTTAAGAGCTACTTCTGCAGCTCCATCAAACGTATTTCCAAAGGCATTATGCCCACCTAAGATGTCTCTAGACAGGGTAAATCCTCCCTGAAGTAATTTCCCGCAGACTTGTTAAAGAAGGCATATTCCCTCTATATATGGGCTACCGTAGATAACCTAATGTTTTCATGAATTCGTTCATCCGAGCTATCGAAAATATGTCTGGCGCGGACTCATTGTACCCTAATTAAAGATCAAATTCGTGGTTTTCAGTAGCAACCTCTAGAATTGATTGCCACTCAAGGTAGGTAATAATTTTCCGCCTACAGACTGCATTTTATCTGCTACATGAATGCAATTGAATGATGTACACCAAATTAGACGTTAAAAAAAAAAAAATAATAATAAAATAAAATAAAATCGTGTACTAAATACAGGGTGGCCCAAAAGTAAGTATACAGTTCCGTACTGACCAGCTTACTGTATTATGTCATTTCTTATTGTTATCAAACAGGTAGACCTAGTTTCTTTATTATTTGTTCTTAACATCTTTTTACTGCTACTTTACTTATAACATCTCTTTACTTTACTTTACTGTACTTCCTTGGAACAGTCGAACCAAATAAATTCATAAACTAGAATGTTTTACTTAATCAATGCAAGGACCTACTTTCAGGCCACCCTGTGTATTAAACTTAACTTGGGTCTCCCCAAACATATATATAAGATTATTTATAATATATATATATATATATATATATATATATATATATATATATATATATATATATGTGTGTGTGTGTGTGTGTGTGTGTAGGATGAACCACTTAAAGTGACTCCTCCTGCTAAATTCTAAACTAATTGACAAAAATAGCTGAAAATTTATACCAAGTAAATATCAGTGGGAGTTTGACATACTCGACAATATCATCGGGTTAAAAGAGTTGCCATCTTAATGTAGAGTTTGATTTTTTCAAGTAACACTACGTAAGGTTAATACATACTTTAAATCTACATGTAAAACGAAACCTTAAAATACCATACTTTTCATTCAGTTGACAACTAACGATGTTAAAGTATCACAAATATCCAAATTTATGAGGGCTCTACAGCAGCAATAAAGCAACTGAAATAAACAAAGTGGTGCATTCTAAAGTAACTTAGTGTCGGATACTGTGATTATGATGGGGGCCGCGGTGGCTCAGTGGTAGAGCATTCACCTCTGGTGCTTGGGGTCCCGAGTTCGATCCCAGCCCTCGCCAAGTGAACTTTGTGATGGACAAACACCGTGTGCGTGGGTTTTCTCGGGCTTCTCACGTTTTCTTCCACTTTCTTCATTCCACCATTTCATTCATTACTCATCTATCACCGTCTCCTTTAGCCTAACCGGCATAAACGAGGGACGTAAAACTCAAAGATTTCATTTCATTTTTACTGTGATTATGATATGCATTTCGGGCATTTCGAATTTATTTTTTTTTTATACATGCTTTCTTTCGAAAAAAAATACTAAGATAAGTATCGTATCTAAGGAGTTAGATGATTTCCAACGGAAAAAACAATCATAATGACGTTTCCAGCAATTTGATGTCTCAAATCTTTTCGGAGATATATGATAAACATTAGTAGTGTGTGCAACATGGCTTAAAATGACAGATTTTAGGGACTGTTTTAAAATGGTTACCTTCTTTTGTATCAGCGTATAACGTTGCAGCGATAGTATTTAGTAGCTGTAATTACAATAATTTTAAGCAGTGTTGCAAACCTTACCTACCGTTATGAAAAGGTAAACGATAAGTTACATACAGTACATAAATAAGTAACTTATTTCCATCGAAACAAAAACTGTAAATAATGATTGGCAATGAGTAACATTGAAGCGCCACATAAGTTCAATGTTTTTTTTTTTTTTTTTTAATTCATTTATTTATTTTCTCGAGAACTGCTCATAAGAATTTTCCCTCACGTGTGGTATCTTGTTCAGCTCGATATGATGTATATCTTCCATTTGGAAAATATATATGAACACTGTAATTGGGCTGAATTACCTGTTGTGTCCTTAAACAAATAAATAAATAAATAAATAAATACTGCATCATTCCACCATTATCATTCATCTCATCATCATCGTAGAGTTGAGTTGATTTTGAGTTAAGCATCCCTTTCAGCAACGAGGCCATATAAGACATGAAGCTACTGATTAACGTGGAATCCGAACCACATTAGCTCCCGCCGGGAATCGAACCCGAATCTCCCACACCAAAGACCTCATAGTCTCCCTTAGCCTCGGTGCATAATAGTGGGACGTTAAACTAAAAAAAAAAAAAAAAATCACGGTGACATTGTATATTCTCAATACTGTCAATAATTTCCATGCATCGCATTGGAAATAATAAAAGCATAGGGTAAACTGTAAACATTTTCTTATAAGAGAATACCTTTATAAATTACAAGCATGTCTCATTTCATATCCTTAAAATAATTAGATAGTAACGGAAAATCGAGTTATTTTGTATATTAATCTCAGTTTCGCTTTCGTTCTTCCAGGTTTTCATCAAAATGCCCAGTCGTCTGGACCAGGTTTACCACAGCATATTGCTGTCCAAGTTCTTCGCCAAAGGTTGGGGAAAGCCGGATAATTTGAAAAGGTACCTGCTTTTTTCGTTTTTACTGTTTTTCTTTGTCCACATCAATCCTTGGACGTAAAACTGTACTCATTTGTTGAATATACAATATAGAAAGAAAATTACTCCTATCTATTCCACGAAGGTTACGTGAAGATCAATAAATTATAAAATACTTTGAGAAAGTGTTAAGTCACCTACAATTTCAGACTTTCCTGATCATTGTAAAATGTACATATCAGGAAAACGATCTCAGGAATTCGAGATTCAGCATGTTTCTGAAAAAGTACAAGTTTGAAATAGTACAAAAACAACCTAAAACAACTTTTCTTAAGCATTCTGTATTCTTGGAATGAAGCTCACATTAAATTAGGAACAGGTTAGCATAAAGAGAAAATGTCATGACACTATTACGAAATATATTCAGGAATTTAATGCAATGCACTATCTTTAAATATTTGAAAAGGAACAATTCTTGCTTCAGAGAAAGAATGAAAAAATAAGTAATTATCTCAAAAGCACACGGAACCGTCCGATTCTGTACATTTCGACAAGAAATTTATTGCCTTTCTTATCGAAGAGTTTTCTAGAAGACTAACGTTGTCTGTGGAACTACATCCCGTTGCATTATCTTCTTCTGAATATAATTACTTTTGTTTCATAAAATTAACCTTGTATCTAGATATCTTCTTCATGAGGTCGAACTGGTATTCTATATAGTTATCTAATAATAAATAAACACTGATCCCACTTATTTCACTTATGCGGTGCAGGAGATCCGAGTTCGAATCCTGATCCAGCTCGTATGGTTCGATTTACACGTTAAGCTGTAGATCCACATATATAGCCTCGCTACTGAAAGAGGAGGGGCCGCGGTGGCTCAGTGGTAGAGCGTTCACCTCTGGTGCTTGGGATCCCGGGTTCGATCCCAGCCCCCGCCAAGTGAACTTTGTGGTGGACAAACACCGTGTGCGTGGGTTTTCTCGGGGTTCTCCCGTTTCCTCCCACTTTCTTCATTCCACCATTTCATTCATTACTCATCATCACCGTCTCCTTTAGCCTAACCAGCATAAC
Source organism: Thermobia domestica (assembly GCF_964235325.1). Classification (NCBI taxonomy): domain Eukaryota; kingdom Metazoa; phylum Arthropoda; class Insecta; order Zygentoma; family Lepismatidae; genus Thermobia; species Thermobia domestica. The sequence goes on from NC_137467.1 coordinate 17,699,577, forward strand.
CGTGGGACGTAAAACTGATTTCATTTCATTTTTTTTCTATCCATCACGTCTCTGGAACTCACTAAAGAAACAATAAACACTTCTGACCAGAGTATATATACTTGTTTATTAAAAACTAAATTACAGTGTAACGGTTTCGACAACTTAACGTTGTCTTCATCAGAGTTAGTGTCTGATGAAGACAACGTTAAGTTGTCGAAACCGTTACACTGTAATTTAGTTTTTAATAAACAAGTGTATATACTCTGGTCAGAAGTGTTTATTATTTCTTTATTTCACTTATGCGGTGCAGGAGATCCGAGTTCGAATCCTGATGGAGCTCGTATGGTTCGATTTACACGTTAAGCTGTAGATCCAGATATATAGCCTCGCGACTGAAAGAGACACTAAACTCCACATCAGCGAACGTGTGTTATCGTTTTTATTGCACAGCAGACAAAAACGAAATTTCGTTATACAGCACATGTCCGTGGTATCTGATTTAAGAATTACAATTCGAACAGTCTCTTTATAGAATCTAAAGGTTTTAGCAACAAAAAGGAAATTAAAAGCACAGATAAAAATACTTTGTGTCTCATTAAGTAACACATTTCGAACATAGTTATAGTCGTTCCAACCTAAGTATGATAATCATTGAAGTAAAGGTTCAAATTTGGAATATACAAGTCAATACTCAACCACTCGTTATCAATGGGTGACAGATGGCAGCACCGGACGGCACACAGAACTAGCGGCAGCGGTGAGTGTGATTACCGTTTTTGATACTTATGATACTCATGAAATGGCGACGATACTCATTACAAGAACAGCGTGTAATCATTCGTTTTCTGCATTTCCGTGGTGAGACACCGCTTGAATGTCATCATGTCGAGTGAGACATGTGATGATGATTATGATGTCATGGATGTGTTCGTGGGTGCGACAGTTCAAAGAAGGCAGAACGTCGTATGACAACAAACCAAGACAATCTCGGCCTGACACAAGCCTGTCTGACGACGGTGTGCACATGTCCCAGGGAAATGCCAACTTTGGTGGCGATGTGTTCCACACTTATTCGGCAATCCCCCAAAACAACTTTCTCCACTCATTCGGTCATGTCGTCAGACCGGCTTGTGCGAGGCCGAGATTGTCTCGGTTTGTTATCACAGACGTTCTGCCTTCTTTGAACTGTCGTGCCCACGAACAGACATTAGACATATCCATGACATCATAATCATCATCACGTGTCCCACTCGACTGGCGATGAATTTCAAGCATTGTCATACCACGCGAATGGAGAAACCAAGGAGTATCGTAAGTACCAAAAACAGTCATCACTTTCATTGCTGTCGCTAGAGTTTTGTCTGCCCTACGGTGTTGCCATCTCTGTCACGCATTAACAACGAGTGCTCACGTATTTAAAAACAAACAGCACGTTCCTATCTGTTCCAGGTCCTGAGATAGAGATGTTATAACTTGAATGCACGTCGTTAAGTTGCAATTGTGTCACTTCCTTTCTACCAATTATGTTTATTAATACATTGAAACATTAATGTAACTGAAACAAGTGGAACTAAGAAGCAATGATTCTTTAATTACTATTGTTAGTCAGCTACATAGAAAATCATTTAATACTCATGAAGAGCAGTATATATGTACATTCACGTCCAAAATTATTGTCACATGTCTATAAATATGTTGTTGTAGGAACATAATTTGATAACGAATTCGCCCGGTATTTCTTATAATGTTAGTATGTGTATAATGGACAAAGACATGTATGTGGCAAATTTCATGTCAAAAGAGCAGTAAATAAGAACAATAAAACGAAAATAAAACTTTCTTGTCCATTTAGCAACATTTTGTTTCACTTATTCTAATTTTTATATTTATAATTATTTTCCTATGAAATTTACCAGAAATATACATTTCCCGATTATACACACAGTATCACTACTAAAAGTATCCTGCAAAATCATTATCAAATTATATTCTTACAAGAAGACAGTTATAGATATGCGACAGTCATTTTGGACATGAGTGTACCAAGTTAACTTTATGAAGAACTACTGGAAGTACAAGAAGTAATACTTCACTCGGAAGAAAATAATCAGCGGGGTATAAGTCCACAAAGTTACTTATCTGGAAATATTTGTATTAAGAAAGACAATACTTTCTTTTTAATACCGAAACGTGCATAACTGGACAGTTCTGGATGCTTTCGAGATAATTTCATATGAGTATTAAATACGCGTCCTATTAAATGAAGTGGATATTAATGACAAAATTGATCACAAGAGTGAAAAAACATGCACTGAGAACACTTGACTCAATTGGTTTAGGAAGCAAAAGAAAGTAAGACGCAAGAGGACGTGCTTCTCTTTTAAAAATTGGGTGTTCAGATTAGTAGATGTACTGGAATCGTTCACAAAAAAAACTGTTGTCCCTTACGTTGACACCAGCTTGAAGAGGATACCAGATTAGTGTCAAAAGTTTTCAGGCAACTGAGAGATAATATCAGAAAGGTAAGCAAATAACTATGGAAAATCATGGTATTTATCTAAATGAAGCATCATTATGGAATGAGACATACAATATTTTGACAGAGTGAAAAAAAAAAAAAAAAAAAAAAAAAAACAACGAAATTTATACTTTCATATTTCAAGTGTTTTCAAAATACTATTGCTTTTACTACTGAATATATGTAGCATGTTCCAACAAAAATGACGGATGTAATATAATAAATTAAAGTGCCTTAAAAAAAAAAAAAAAAAAAAAAAAAAAAAAAATTGCATCATTACAACGGGTAAAAATTTCCGATTTAAGAATCCCAAGTTTGATTTATACAAAGGTGTTTTTTGTTGAGTTAATACCGTGTGTGGTGTAGATTTTGGGCCGGCTGAATGATAAAACCGTACTTTTTTCGAGACGAGGATGAGAAATCCGTGACAGTTAATGAAGAATGGTACTGCATTATGGTTACCACTTTTTGTTTGTTTTGTTTGGACGCATTTGAATAGTATTTACATTGAACGCATGTAGTTTCAACAAGATTGTGCCACTATCTACACATTTCACGAAACTATTGCTTTCTGCAAGAGAAAATTTCCGGCCAAGTCCATTCTTGTAATGATAACTAGAATTAGTGAGCTAGGTCATATATTCATGTACCTTGCGATAGATTTTCTTGAGGGCTTCTGGAATTGGAAGTCTAGGCAAACGGAACAGTGTGCGAGAACTGAAGGAGAAAATTGAACCTGTTATCAGTTACATCGATGAAGAAATATGTGCAAATATGATCATAAATTTCCCTCGCGCCAAGTGAACTTTGTGGTGGACAAACACCGTATGCGTGGTTTTTCTCAGGATTCTCCAGTTTCCTCTCACTTTCTTCATTCCTCCATTTTATTCGTTTCTCATCATCACCATCTCCTTTAGCCTACATGACATAACCGTGGTATGTAAAGGTTTCATTTCATTATAATTTTCATTGGGAGAGTAATGTCGTGCTGAGCAAGTCGTAAGGTACAAATGCCGGATGTCATCCTGTTAAATCGAAGCTTTTACCTGCTGTAATGTAAAATATTAAAAATAAGTGCTGACCATGTATCCAGAAAGATTACTTGTTACATGATTTCGATCCTCTGTTGACCTTTACTAAGTAACTCCTCTCTTGCTGCTATTTCTTTTCTTAATTGTTCATCCACGTAGAGGACATTTTTGAAACATAAAAACTCAGAATCTGCCGAAAACCCAATAAATTTTTAGTGTTACTTTTAGATCTTCATACATCTTTACTTATGGGCATCTATCCTTGTAAATGGAATTTTGAGCTACCTGAATAGAACAAGTGTGTAGTTTTCGATACCTGGGTAGTATTATTAGTGATAATATGAAGTGTGAAGATGAAATAAAAGCAAGGATAGGAATAGCAAAAGAAGCCTTTAGAAGGAAGAAAATACTATTTTGTGGAACCTTGAATAAAGAGAAAAAGACTAGTAAAATGCTTCGTATGGAGTATTGTACCGTGTGGATCAGAAACATGGACAGTATGCAAAAAAATGATGAAAAACGACTCGAAGCTTTCGAAATGTGGGAGTGGAGAAGAATGGATAGAATTGGCTTTGTGAAGCGGAAAACGAATGTGAGGGTGTTAGAAGTGGTGGGAGAGAAAAGAACAATTTTAGATATTATTAAGAGGAAGAGAAACTGGTTGGGACATTGGCTAAGAAGAAACTATATTATAAGGGACGTGCTAGAGGGTATGGTGGCAGGAAACAGAGGGAAGGGGCGAAGAAGCTTACAGTTAATGGACGGTATCAAAACAGAAAAATCGTACCGTGAAGAGGTTAGCGGAAGACGAACATGGAAGCTTCTCAGCTGCGGCAAGTGACTTGCCTCCAAGTGGCAGAATACCTAACGATGATGAAATATGGAAAAAGTTACTTATGTTTCTTAGTGGCATACTTCTCTAAATAGGTTCTAAGAAGACTGATTTACCAAAACTAATTTATATATTTACCCTGTCCGTCCTGTAGACAGGAATCCCAAGAAATACTTTATCAATCATCATAAAATTTGGTGAGGAGAGTAACAAACGAAGATGTTTCACAACAGATAGAATTGAAGAGAACACCTTTACCAAGCATCCTTCATACGAAGACCAATTGGATTGGACACATCTTGCGAAGAAATTGTCTTCTTCATACCAACATAGAAGGAAAGATGGAAGGAAAGCGAGGAATAGGAAGAAAAAGAAGACAACTGATCGATGATTTGGAAAAATAGAAGAAAATATAAGGAGTTAAAAGAGGAAGCTGAAGATCGAGAAACATGGAAGAAACCTTTACAGACACAAACCTTAAAAAAAAATTAAAATAAATAATAACACTAATTAGTCCCAGAACGTGCCAACAGGTAGAATATTTAATAATAACAGAAGGTCAAAAGATAAAAATGGGCTCGTTTCTGTACCCCGATCTTCAAACCAGAAGGGACAAAAATTAATCATTCCTGGTTTTAAGGTTGATCGCTGTAGGTCAGAAACTGTAAGAGAGAGAGAGAGAGGGACAGAACCTATTTTCTGCAATGATTGAGTGTCCCAAAAATCTATTACACCTCTACTCTTATCTCTCTAGTAAAACCGGAAATGATACAAATCTACTGTACCTTCCGGTTTTAATATTGATCCGTATAATAAAAGTGATAACAGATAGCGAGAAGCAGTCGTTTGGAATCGATTTAGTGTTCTAAGAATAGGTACCATCAGTGGTGGCTTATTTAGGGGGTGGCTATTGAGATCAAGCCCCTCCCCCAGCCGAAATCAGTTTGTTATAAGCACAACTTCATTAAAATTTGTCGGCACAAAAAAGGAAACATGTAAGTGCTTATTCACATGTTGTGCAAACCCCTCCCCCCCAAAACAAAATCCTAAATACGCCACTGGGTACCATGTTCATTCTTAACAACCTATTCAAAGGATAAGTGATAGTAAGTCAACCACTTTCGTTTTTAACACAGATCGCCATAGAATGAAAACCATAATAGATAGTGAGAAGTGGTTTTCTGTAATGAACTAAGCATCCAAATAATACATTTAAGATCCTAATCTCTATTAAAACCGAAAGTGACAGAAGTAAACCAGAGATAGACAAGAGAAGCAATCTTTCGTAATCAATTAACCATTCCAGGAATATATTCCTTCTCCACTCGTCTCTCTTCTAAAACCGAAAGTGGTATGTATCTACTACCACTTGTGGTTTGATATATATATATATATATATATATATATATATATATATAAAGGTTAATATGTTTGTGACTTCGTGCCGCTTAAACCACCCGATCGATCTCAATCAAATTTTCAACATAGATGAAGTTCATTTCTTTGGTTCCACATTGACACTGCAACTTCGGGGGGGGGGGGGGGGCAGGAGGAGATATTTTAAAATGACCGATATCAGTGTCGAATCCATAGTTTTTGGGGTCGCTGAGATGAATAGTGACATTAACGATGTTGTTTAAATCCAAATTCAGCCCCGCAACTTGGGGGAGGGGGAGATATAAAAAATTATCGAAAATGACCTATATTAATGCCGAATCCACTAGTTTTCGGTATCGCTGAGACGAACAGTGACACTTCCGATGCCGTTTAAATCCAAATTCAGGCCTTTGTGTTCAAAATGAAACTTATTCTTCCCATGCGAAGAACGGGAATTCTGCTAGTAATTGATAAATAACACGCTAGAAACCGACCTCCTTCACATAGTGTGCACGTGACACTGTTACTTGTTCTGTACTATAAGTGACTTGAATCTAATTTTCAAGAATAGACGTCCACAAGTAAAGATGTGTGAGGATCTACAAACAGCATTAAAAATTATTGAGCTTTCAGCAGTTTCTGTGTTCTAATGTTTCAAGAATGTCCTCTATGTGGTTGAGTAATTTAGGAAAGAAATAGTAGCAAGAGGACTTACTGAGGAAGGTCCCAGGGAGTGTCGAAATCATACAAGAAGAAACAATAATCTTTCTGGATACATGGTTAGTGCTTATTTTTAATCTATAAATATGGACCCTATAGCGCTCATTGGTAAATATATATAAAAGAAATATTTGCTATTTTGTATATATATAGGGTGTTACAAAAATGTGTCATAATATTTTGAGAACAGGTTCCTCACATGAAAATAATGGGAAAAAAAGTTCATGTGACTGCTCAAAGATAGATAGTTTCGGAGTTATGAGGTGCGAAAAACGCGAAACAAGTGAACATTAAAAATTCATAGCTCCACTACTATGGGAGCTCTCATAGTCGAGTCAAGATATTACTGAGGAAGAGGTATTATAGGGAGCTAGCTTGTTTACCAGCGGAGGCTGAGGTAGAGGGGGAAATTTCAACATTTTTTTCTGCCTGACTCTTGCAACACTCCCTTACCCTCCTTCTATATGTCAGCGTTGCCAGGGTGTAGATAATTGCCACGTGAATTTATTGTGAAGAATTAGTGTAAGTTGGTTATTTGTTGAGTGTTGTTGTGATTGCGTTTTTTTTTTCTTTCTTTCTTGTTAATCATTTGACAATGGCTTCACAGCGTAAGAGAGGGCAAACTATACACAGCGAAGCTAGAGAAGTAATGCCAGACCGCTCCGCCACGCGGGTGGTTATAAAATATAGATGGTGAGTAATATGCAAAATGTGCCCAAATACGGTAACTGCTGATGCAAATTTGTAGATGACGAGTTAAAGAAAGAAAAAAAAAACTTTCGATAATGATTGCATAATTTGCATAAACTCTTTGAATTAAGTGAGTATTAGGTGAATTTTTTGACAACGCACTGACAACCCTGCACAGGACCGTCGAGTGACCGTTTCTTGCTGACGGGGGTGGGGCACCTGTTAATCAAATCTGAATTCCTCAGCCTCGCATTAAAGCGAGCTCCCTATAATGAGTGCTCCAGTACTTGCACATTATTTTATTAGAGAGGTAGGTGGAGACTGATCAAGTACTCTTAAACAGCCTCTCTAAAAATGATTGTGCAAGTATCGGAGGCTCTGAAAGATGGATATTTGGATAGTTCACATACTAGTTTCTTAGTGATGTTTTGACCCGACTACGATCGGTTCTATAGTAGTGGAATTATGCACCTTTAAAGTTCAATTTTTTTCACGTTTTTGGCACTCTATAACTACGAAACTAGCCTATGGACTTCCGATCAGAGGTCCATATGAACTTTTTTCTTAATTTTTATGTGAAGAATCTGTTCCCAAAAGATTGTGACAAATTTTTGTAACACCCTATACAGTATTTACTTAAGCGACCAAGTCTGTTACTTTTAATGGACGTCCTTTACATAAGCAATCTAAAGATTCACTTCAAAAATTGAGAAAATTACAAAAGATCTAGAAAAATAATATATTACATGTATGAAATGCGACTTGAAATATGCTTCTTTTTTATGTATTTTTTCTTCCAGATTGTTTGAGTTTAGGAAGTTTGTTTCCAATAGAGAGTCTTGCTACAAATTAGTATCGAAAGACCATCCAATTAAAATAGTAAAGGTGAGATTTCTATCTTCGATAATTTCTTTATCTACATACACAAAATCAGAGGCTTTACTTAATAATATTACTTACGTATGTAAAATGGTACACGATCTAATTTTAATTAAATATTTTTGAAGGTAATACTGTAAGGTAACTTTTTTTTTTTTTTTTTTTTTTTAAAGAAACGAAATATTCTAATTTCGTCGATTTAACATTTTAAAGGAAGATAATAGAGCTAATTTCTTCATTATAACAGTGCTGAGTATGGATCACTCCATTTAAAATCAACTAATTTTAGATTCAAACGTTGCTGACAAAATTTGTTATTTTTAAACTTTCGTACTATTAACCTTTGAACGACCATTGACGCAGCTGCTGCGTCGGGGTTTTAAACCTCAATAACCAAGCCCCTAATTAAGGTAGAAAGATGATTTTGGTATCAATATATTTCTTAAGGTGCAACTTTTCCTTCGGTGTGCATTGTATGTATGTAGAGGATATCACGACGGGGGAGGGGGAGGTAAAGACCGTGTTTTTTTAACATGTTTTTTCGGGGCCATTCCCCCCATTGGGGGTACACTCACATTCGTAAAAATTATATGTGAAGCAATGAAGTAGGCCGCCACTGGATAATATCCTGTATTTGTACTTCTTTCTTATATGGGGGAAATAGTGTGGGGATAAAGTTAGCCAATTTTTGGAGTTTCAGTTTTTCGACGTAAATTACATTTATTTTTACGACGAGCATCAATAGCTGAGCCCCTAATTAAGCTAGAAAGATGATTTGCTACCAATGTATTCCTGAGGGATGAAGCTTTCCGCCAGTATGCGTTTTATGTGTGTTGGGGGTTACTAGGACCGATGGGGGAGGGTGAAGTTCGTTTTTTTATTTTTTTCATCAGGTTTTGGAGGCATTCCTTCCCCCTCTGTGGTACACCCATAAAAATTGGTATTATATTGCAGCAGTGGGTACCATTTTTATATATTATTGTCACAAGTGTATGGCCTACACATAAACATCATTTTGTTAGCGTAGGGTAACTGCAAGGGTTGCCATGGCCCTGCAAAGTCAATTTTTCATATTTTTTAAAAATGATTTTTTGTTCCTTCTTCTACGAATATGGCGGGAATTACACGAATGTTACCTCGTTGGAATTTGTGGTCTGTAAGCTTTTCAACGGTGTATGAATTGTGACTGGGATAATTAGGAGGAGTCACCAGGACCCCCAACATGAGAGTCTACGATTTTGTTAAAATCCCTAGCGGGCGTCTGAAGGTTAAACTAACTAACTCTGGCCTATGGAACCCAGAGGTTCAATACCGCGTTCACAAAAGCTCTCCATTGACTTCTGTCCTTAGCCAACTGGATCCAGTTTTCACATTGCTATTTCTGCGAGATCCATCTTAACTGCGCGTAGCTCTTCCTAATGGTCTTTTTACGATTGAATTTCTAGTTCGGCATCCTGCACATACGCGCTCCGTATCGATATCTGTTACTACAGATCTACTATCTGTAAACTACAGATGTCATTACGAAAACATTCGACCGAGTTTACGTTTATTTGTAAGTAGTTAAAATGCCTCCGCCGATTTGCTTTTTCTTAGTGCTAAAGACGTGAAAGCTTCTGAAATTCATCATCAGATTAATGAAGTGTATGGAGAAAATATTATGAGCGATAATAGGTAACAACGAAATCGTAAAGCATCTTCTCATTTTTTTCGTCAACTTTCTGCACCAAGTCTTCAGCAATGATAGAAAGTCGCCCACTTCTTTCCTCATCATAAATATTCATGCGGCCATTTTTAAAAGCTCTAACCCATCCCGTATCAGTTCAATCGAAGCTTTTTTTAAAGGAATTTTTGGGCTGTGGAAACCCTGGTTAAAATTAAATCCTATGCAACTTAATGTCACACCTCCGAGTTACGATGCTGGACAAAATTGCTGGAATCTTCCTTATGAAAACCATTACAAAGCAGAAAGTGTGTTATAATTCATTATAAGTAGAAACCGGATGTTTAGGCATTAAAAAAGGCACGCAAATAGGCACTTAAAATTTAAAAAAATGGCAGTAAAGTATGCACTAAAATGTAACTCTAAATAATGAAGATAAATACTCAATGCAATTAAAATATAATAATTTCAAGTCATGGGTAATGTTCAAGAATATGGAAATATATCTGTTTGTTAATATCGCTTTTTACTGTGTATATATAAAAACAAAGCTTGACATGTATTCCATGTATGTTTCGTAAATACATTCTATACAGCACTTTGTGACTACACGTAAATGTAAAAATGTCATACACTTCATCAGTACACACAGCAGTCCAAAGTTTTAAAGCACTTATATTTCACTACAAACAGCACTTTCCCAATTAAGCCTTATTTTGAAGCAGATGCATAGAATAGGAAACATTAGGCATTAAAGCAATTATTTAAGCACGAATGGGCGAAATAGGCAAAATGAAATTGGCTTAAATTGAAACTATAATCCCCCATTAAAATTTAAAACGTTATTTTTTTATCATATCTTTAATATTAAAGAATAGGCATTTTGCCTAATATCTGGTCTCTAATTATAAGGATATGAGGTAAGACATTGCTGTCTTTTTAAATATAAAAATGTGCATCCTGTTGCGCCAATCTGTAAATTATGTAAATAACTATTTTGCCTTTGTATTTTTATGCTTCTTTTTTCTCTTCTTGTAGGAAGGGTCGTATTCTGATGCAAAAATAATGGAAGGTGAGTTTCTTTCGCCTTTCGCAACTCATCTTCCTGGATTATTACCACGAGAAGCAGAAACTGCCTACTTTCAAGTGCTTGTTCCCAATGAATGGCGCACTAAACTCCGTCCTATGTGTTTACATTTGGCTGGCACAGGCGATCATGTGAGTATCAGGTTTTTATTTCTGACTTTAAAATTTATTTTCACTACACTATGTGGCACAGTGGCAACTATTACATGTGAACTCTTAAAACAAAACCGAGGAGAGGAATTCTAGAAAACGCAGAAACGTGATTTCAGTTATTTTAAATGAGTTTATGTGCCGAGCAGGGATACATGTGATACTCTACTCCTATAAAAATATATATATATATATATATATATATATATATATATATATATATATATATATATATATATATATATATATATATATATATATATATATTCCTCTGTGCTCAGAATAATTACCGGTATTTCAATTTTTTTTTCTTATTCCATACTTTAGTGAAAGAAGGTATTCTGTCAAATTTCACGTTTCTAGCTGTAGTACAGAGTTTGTGCTGGGGATTGATGAGTGAGTGAATTTGTTCCTGTGTATAATCTCTCTCTCTCTCTCTCTCTCTATATATATATATATATATATATATATATATATATATATATATATATATATATATATGTGTTTATATATATATATATATATACAAGGTCTGTTTAATAAATGACTGGAAAAGTTGTATAAAAAATACAAAACTTCGACGAAGTTTGTGCTGCTTTGTTACTTTTTGGTGGAGTCCTAAAACTATTATCGGATGGGCTTGGCACGCCTGCCTTGCGAACGGGATGCTGGGAATCTGAAACAAGATGGCGGCATCCTTGTGGCTTTGTATCAGCGAGGAGCTGCGGAGTGTGGTTAGATTTCTGTTAGCTGGAGGCTTGAAACTAATCGAAACTAAGCTTCGGATGACAGTGCAATATGTTCATTTTTGCTGCAATATCACTCACCGTAATCCAGGGGCGGATCCAGGATGGACTTCTGGGGGGGGGGGTTGTAATATTGCTACTTAGAGATACTTTTAAGACCTCCAAACTCTGGGATGGGTTTTGTTTATATATATATATATATAATAAGAAAGTTTCCTCTTCTGCAGGTCTCCTCCCTGGATCCGCTCCTGCCGTAATCACTCACCGTATCAACTCTCACAATGTTGTTCTCCGTGACTGCACGTAGAGAGCGTTCTGGGCGTTGCGAATCTTCAACACTTGTTACAACCTGTTTGAGCTTAACTGCCCACTCGTACACTTGTTTGATTTAAACAACTTTCATCATATTGCACTGCCATCCGACGGTGAATTTCTATTGGTTTCAACCCTTCAACTAACAGAAATCTAATGACACTCCGCTGCTCAACGTTGGTGCAAACCTGCAAGAGTACCGTCGTGTTGTTTCTCTTGATTCGCGAGGCAGGCGTGCCAGACCCATGTGATTAATAGTTCGACACCACCAAAAAATAACAAAGAAGCATAAACTTTGTCGAAGTTTTGTATTTTTTGTACAATTTTTGCAGTTATTTATTGAATGGACTTTATATTTTTGTATATATATAATAGTAAATCCACTGACTGATTTACTAATTTACTCGTCAAGAGATCTCCGAAACTACTGTACATAGAACCCTGTAATTTTGTGAAAATGTTCCCCTTCCACTCTAGGATGTAAATAAGACGGGGCTTTGCGTAATACATGTCCTAAGGGGAATAGGGGACATGCATGATGTTTTCTTTTCCCGATATATATGAAAATGAAAGTCACTATGTTTGTAACTTAATAATTCTTGAACTGTCCGACCGATCTCGATCAAATTTTCAACATAGATGAGAATCGGGCCTGGGATGGTTTTTATTATTTCACTTTGATGATACAAGTGTAGGGAAGGGAGAGAGGAGAGAGATTTAAAAATGATCAAAAATGACCAATATAAGTGTCGAATCCATAGTATTTGGGGTCGCTGAGACACTTCCGATGCCGTTTAAAGCCAAATTCAGCCCCGCAACTTAGGGCAGGGTAAGATATATATATATATATATAAATGATCGAAAATGACCGATATTGGTGTCAAATCTATAGTTTTCGGAGTCGCTGAGACGAACAGTGACACTTCTGATGCCGTTCAAATCCAAATTCAACCCTTTATGTCTAAAATGAAACGTATTCTTCCCGTGCGATAAACGTGTATTCTGCTAGTTTTGTATAAACCCGGGTGTCTATCGGTCAGGGAAGTCCCCAAAAAGTCACAAAATCAGAAAAAGGTCATGAAAGTCAACGAAAAGTCACGAAATTTAGCTTTTGGGTCACGATATATAGATATATATATATCATCTGTACAGATACAAGTATAGACGGTAAAATTTTATTCTATAAGACGTCAAAATTCATCACCAAAAATATTTATGGTAGGCTTTAGACGCTGCCAAATCGCAAGCAAAGTAAATTTCCATCGCATGCCGGTCGCCACTTTGAGTTACCTCATATTGTTTTGAATTTGGTACATTGTCATGTATGTGTTCATTATCGCCGAAAACTGTTAAAAGTAACTTGTTTACATTTAAAATTTAGGAAACAAGTAAAACCCCACTTTCAGTGTGGTCAGCTTGCTGGAAAAAAGACTATTCGCTCACACACATACGTGTATAATTCTGAAAAGAACAACAAAGGATCCTATACAAAAGCAATCCCTTTTACTGCAGACAGAATAATTCGTTCATTGTTGATTTATCAACAAATGCAACACAGGTACTACGGATTAGTATTTTCAATTGTAATTGCATATCAATATGCAGTTCTCATTAGTTTCATATTATACCTTTTTCATTTAAATTGATTTTTAAACAACTCTGCACCTGTTGAGAATGTTTAGTAGATCTATTTTTTGTTGTTGTTCTTAACAGTATGTATAACTAACTAACTAACTCTATGGCTTATGGAATCCGGAGGTTCTATACCGCCTTTAAAAAAGCTCTTTACTGACTTCTATCCTTAGCCAACTGGGTCCAGTTTCTACTTTGTATTTCTTCTCTGCGAGATCCATCTTAATATTGTCCTCCCATCTGCGCCTACGTCTTCCTAAAAGTCGTTTCCGATTGGTCTTCCAGTCAAGACTTTGAAAGCGTTTCTACTTTCTTCCATCCTAGCTATATGACCTGTCCACCTAAGCCTCCTAGACTTGATGATAGGGCCGTACCGTTGAAAATCAGCGCCCGGGGCGAGAGTATACGACGGCGCCCCCATACATATATTCCAAGCAATTTTTCCCATCTTTTTTCCTTTTTTCTCCCGAATTTTTCGCCGCCCTTACTTCGGCGCACGGGGCCTCGCCCCCTCCCCTACTGCACGGCCCTGCTTGATGACCCTAACAATGTTTGGTAAACCGTGTAGTTCATCGTTATGAAGTTTCCGCCATTCCCCATTCCCGTTCCTCTTGGGTCCGAATATTCGTCTCAGGATCTTGTTCTCAAATGCTTTCAGTCTATGTTCTTCTCTCAGAGTATGCGACCATGTTTCGCAACCATACAGAACAACAGACATGGTTATCGTTTTATATATTTTAAGCTTCAAATTCCTCGACAGAATTCGCGACGACAAGAGATTTTGAACTGACTAATAACACGAATTCCCTGCGTTTAGTCGACATTTAATTTCTTCGTGAATATGATTTTCGTCCGTTAATATTGATCCTAGATATTTGAAAGTATCCACTTTATCAAAAGCATTATTTAATATTTTAACGTATCCATAATTTGCCGTATTACGGTCCTGACGCACTTCCATGTATTTAGTTTTCTCTGCATTTACTTCTAAACCCACGTCCCTGCAAGCGTTTAATAAGATCTCTGCATTTCTTTCTATTGTTCTCCTATCATCCCCTATTAAATATACATCATCAGCATATGCCATAACCTGATGAATACCGTTCAACTCGAGGCCCTGGTTGCTATCTTTGATTTTCCTTATAGCGTATTCCAGAACAAAGTTGAATAATAATGGCGACAACGCATCTCCTTGTTTGAGGCCATTTTCGACGTGAAAGCTCGTAGACAAAAAATTTCGTAGCCTGGCTTTACTTTGGGATTCATTTAAATATATCTTAATTAATCTAATTAGTTTTCTCGGTAACAGTGTGTATAAAAATAAAAATATGCTTATCAGAACAAAATTAAATAATAATTAAAAATATATCGGTATTACATTATAATTGTCTTTATTCCTTCCTCTTATCTTCGCGACCTTCATTGGGAGGGGGGAGCCTTGGCGTCCCCCAGGTTAAGAAACCCTGATCTACTGCATAACTGTTAAGTCTTAATTTTAAGAAGATACAAAATCAAATTTCTTGAAATAGATAACTAAAAGAAGTATGTATTTGTTTCTAGTATTTTTGGAGGAGGCGAACACTTATGGCAAAACCTTTACTTAAAGAGGCAGGAATAGGCTCCATAATTCTTGAAAATCCGTTCTATGGCTTGCGTAAACCAAAGGATCAAGTGTAAGTATTCTAGATACTACTTATCACACTGCTCTTTTGAGAAAAAGGTGTCGGTAGGTAACAAAAATTTGTTATTGCAGTATCGTTTACACTCTTAACGTGTTCTCCAATGTGCTTTCATCGTTACTGGATCTCTCTTCTTTCTTTTGATACCAACTGTAGACGACCGTGAAGTAGCTCTGATTTACATACAGGGTGTTTCAAATTGAATGTCGGGGTTTTAAAATCTTATAGTATTTATTACTTTTAACGTACAATTATAAAACACCAAATGAAGAGCACCTCAAACCGTTTTTGCAGCAAGTGTTCAATGTAAGCACTGTTCGTCACAAGTCATACATCGAGTCGATAGGTGAGTTATTCCCAAACTTTGACCAGTATGTTTGGAGTAATTGTTGCAACAACTGTTTCAATCCGCTTTGTTAAGTCGGGTAAGTGAGCTGGTAGCGAAGGGGCATACAGATGATGCTTTATAAATCTCCAAAAGTAAAACTTGCATGGCGTCAGATCTGATGAACGTGGAGGGACATAAACTTTCTGCCGAGATATGGCACTAAACACATTCAATTTAGGGAAGTCGCGTTGCAAGTGTACAGTCCGCAGCAAAAAAACCCTGCAATATGAGCATGTAAGTTTATTGTGAAACTACGCCTAATAGCGCAGGAAATCAACATAACGTCTAAGTGGCACGAATCACGACAGGAGAAACTTCGGCGTCCTCCTCTGCACACTTATTTTGGAGCAAGGGACTTCGTCGTTTTACAATAAACTTACATGCTCATGTTGCAGGTTTTTTGCTGCGGACTGTACCATTTCGTGGAGATTTGTTGACTTTCAGATGAAAATATTATGAGTGTTCAATCGCCACTCAGGTGAAAATGTCGATTCATCACTGAAGACGACAACACGATCCAGAAAATCTTAATCGTCATGCAGCAACTAGTTGCCATCTTTGCTACTTGCGCTTTCTAACAGCAGACAGAGGGAAGAGTGTATGCACTTGTGTGCGTACAAAACTGTTTGAGTTGCTCTTTCATCTGATGTATTAATTATAATTGTAAGTTAATTGTAATAAATACTACAGAGCCTTAAAACCCTGATGTTCATTTTGAAACACTCTCTATGTGCTAGAGTTAACTGTGTGAGAGGGTTCTACTGTTGTTCATGAGGACAACTGCGCAGACACTGTCTGTACAAGTAGAGGTGACCCAAATGTTACTGTAAGCCGAAAGAGTTGGTAAAATTCCAGTATTTTAAACTGAAAATCACCTATTTGGAACAACTTTTCTCTGTTATCTAATGTTTCGTATCTTGACTCATAATGGAGTTGGCTTATAGATTCGAACTTTTGGTACACCCGGTATATTTCGTCTCCATTCTAATCTCTCTAATTTCCGGCGGGAGCTCATGTGGTTCGGATTCCACGTTAAGCAGTACGTCCACGTCTCATATAGCCTCGCTGCTGAAAGGGACGCTAAACTAAAATCAACTCAACTCAACTAATCTCTCTACTAAAACCAGTAGTGGTAAAGGTTAACTTCCACTTGTGGTTTCAAGTAGTAGAAACTATCACGCCATACAAACAGACTCCTTCCCGTGTTGTACACGTGACACTGCTACTTTGTTTTAAATGTTCACTGATTGTCATTTCAGGAGAAGATGGGTCCACAAGTTGTGGATAATGAAAGATTCCAAAACTGGCATAGCATTGTTCTTATTTGCTATTGTTATTGTATGTGATGGTGAAGGAGGGCAGTTTCTCACAGTGTGCCCTGGGCGCTGTTGATGTCAAACACGGGCCTGCGAACCACCGTAGTAAATCGAACTCGGGCCTACGTGCATCAGAGGCACACGCGTTATACACTAGACCAGCAAAAAGGACTGGAACGTATTGATGGTATAACATCATATCTCGTTGTTATCTGTTTAACCCTTTGACTACCATTTTTTTTAAATGTGAACATTCTTTTATATATACGACTCCTTTAATGTGGGATATTCCTGACATCTGTACACAGTTTTGGAAACTAAACACAGTCTCCTGGTTCATCCGACCCAATGGGAGAACAACATGCATTTTTTTCTAGAATTTTCTAAAAAAAATGCATGTTGGCATTCGCTATTCGCATGGAACACATGTATCCCGTTGGTAATCAAAGGGTTAAACACTACCACTGCCTCTATATTTACTAACTCCCTGGCGTTAACAAATGACGAACGGTGGTAAGATTATTTAATTGATTGATATGTGATCCCACTCCACTTTTTACATTTCCAAACTGTACTATTCATAAGTGTCGGAAGTCTTATAGGACGGCTGTACTCCTTCCGTCTGTCTATCGACAGGTATCAGGTAGCTAAAACGGTGAGAGGTTTTTGTTAATCAGTCGATTCAACGTCCCAAGAGAATGTTGATTTCCTCCGCAAACCTTAAGTCATACCAGAAGTTCCGCTTAAATGCGTGCTGCAATGTATCAACACTACTTGTTTAGGCAAGTTCTAGAACCCTCCAGCTATTTGTTATGGGGTAAAGTCCATTTTCGACGTCACTGTCCTCTAGCTGTCTAAATCTGAACTAGGGATTCTGAAAAGAAAAATATAGAAATATTTTGAGTTAACTGAGTTTCCAACAATTTTTTTTTTTTTCAAAATATCCTTATAAGAATTATTACATGACGTGTTGAAATCAGGGACTGTTTTTGAGCTCACTCTGTATATATATAAACACTAGATTGTCCCAACATTGACATTCATGTGATATGACCACATTAATTTAAAACATGGCTTTTGGGTAGTGATATTCACCTCGTTGTAGGCATACTCACGAACAAGCTAGTGATGGATAAACCTGTAAGAAAAGGAAAGTAAATAAGACATTTGTTAGTACTTACAGTATACAGTAGGATTTTGTACGTACAGTATATTTGTAATTTTTCATGTTGAAATATATAAAAAGAATTAGGCTTCCATGTTAATTGGAGGCATGTAAATATTACGTAGCATTGATAGAATTTGTTATATAATCTCAATAATATCCATTGTGCTGTTGCAGCAAATAATGTGAAGAACTTATTGCAGAGTATGATTAAAGTTGATGATCTTGATGATGTTTACTCATTAAAGTAACCGAAATATTAATACTGTAATGACATTGTCCATACTGGAATACTAAGAAGGTTATGAATCAGGCTCGCAACCAGACAGAGGTTTGGGAGAGCCGTGAATATGTTAGGGAAGGGGCAAGTCATGAAAAATTCTCGTACAAATATCTAAACTGTGTTTTTTGAATTAATAATAGAATTTTGTATTGAGGTCTGGAGGGGACACGAAAAGTTTAGGGGGATCCAGCCTCCCTAACTCCCCTCTGGTTGCGGGCGTGTAATGAATATAATTAAATAACAAATATACCTTGCGTATATTTTTCTTGTTGCATAGAACAATCATTTCGGCATCTATAAGAATTCCTGGTCCTTTTTCAAGTCTACTTTACCTTGAAGACGAAGAACCTAGTTGTCACCTGTATGTCGATTTCTTTTTCCACATATTTTGAATTGTTACTATGTAAGTCAGTGCCAAAGTACTCAGAACATGTGGAAGAACAACTCAAGATATAGGTGACAGCGTGGTTCTTCATCTTGAAGGTAAAGTAGACTTGAAAATGCTATCATGGTAATTGTATAAAACAAAGAAAATACACGCAAGGTATGTCCATTATTTTTATTTTATTCATACATATGCGCGTATTATACAAGGTGAGAACCTTAACATGTTATACTAAGAAGGTTAGTTATTTCAACGTATATTGAATCTTAGTTTGATATAATTTTGAAAAAAATAATAAAATAAAAACTAAATACAATAGAAAAAACAAGCCAAGATTTTATATTTGTTTTCATTTAAAATTGGCTTTTTTTGCGCTTGATTTACATTAAAGATTTTTTTCCCCCAAGGCGTTCGAACTTGAATAATGTGTCCGACATCTTCGTGATGGGAGGATGCCTTATTCTGGAGTCTTTGGCGCTGTTTCATTGGTGCGAACGAATGGGACTGGGCCCTCTAGGCATAACAGGCATCTCAATGGGCGGACACGTAAGTATTTTTATTACATTTAATTAACGATTTTCATAGACTCTGGTTCGCACTTTTTTGTTTCAAGTGATAATTTCTCTGCGTAATTTCCAGACTACTAGTTAATTTTTAAAGATATTCTTCGTAACTTGTTCCTTTCGTCAACCAGATCCATGCCATCATAATTGATTTGAAAATGCAGTATTTGATATAATACCTACATACCTACAATGCAAACCATTTCAGTAAGTACTGTTTTCGAAGTACTAAATAACTAATTTCCTCGCGTACAAATTGCAGCTAGCCTAAGTGCAAGAATTAGTTACAATGCTGGAGCTCTGTTGCCGTTCTTTTAAACAAATTGTAAAATTTACAACTCAATACTAGTATCCTAGTTAATTATTTTGTTTGGCATCCGTGCTTTTTTAGGATCAGAACTGCATCGACTGGTTCCACCTACTTGAATGGATTGAATGGCAAATAATGTTAACCCAGCTACAGCAACAATGACTCATGCTTCAAGTACACATGCATGCAGTCCTTTGTACCGCGGGGTTTTCCTTCTTTGTGCAGTAAGTAACCTCAATATTTGGATCAACTCGATGATTTTGTTCGCGAAGAGTTTTGTCTGCTTCGCTGATGTGACTTCCCCATCCGCTGATGTGACTTATTATACTGTCCTGTTAAAGGAAAATTAGACCCCATAGTATTAAAAAAATAGATCACTGTTTAACACTCACTCAGATTAATTCATATCTGCCCACAACAAGTCGTGTAAAGCACGTCAGTTCACAAATATTAGTTTTTGTATGGTCACTTATGAATCCTGGATGTTATTATTGTGGTATAAGATTGAAATACATCAAAAACATTATTTGCACGAAAACATAATTTGTATGATTTTATTCACGTACAAATGTTTATTGCAATGTTTTGTAAGTAAAGTATAAAATAACATATACAGATTTTTAAGTTGTTACCTTTTTATTATAAAAAGAATGTTTTATATTTTTTTCTACAAAGTTTTTGTATTTTTTTAAATTTTTAAATGTTTTTAATGTAAATAAAGTACAAAGGTTTTTTTTAAAGTATAGGATGTGATCTCGGAATAAAAGGTATGTGGCCTTAGACGGGATTGGTTATACTCCGTAGCTGATAGCAACCTTAGGAGTAGATATTAAAGAATATTTGCGTAGCTCATAGCAGTCTCAGTAGATGGTTTTAAAGATTACACTTCGTAGCTTATAGCAGGCCCTGGAGTAGGTGTTAGAAGTAGTTTCTGTAGCTGATGAAGGCTTCGGGAGAAGGTTATATTAGATGAGCGACCAGAATAGGCTTAACAATTTCTTGGTTTTGTAGTCCTTTTTATAACCATCTTTTTGGAGAAGAACCTATGGTGTTTATGTACTTTTTTTGAATTATTTTTGTTTTTTTCTTGAAAGTATAGTTACTTGTTGTCTACCACTGTTTGTTTATAGTTGGAAATGTAACGTTATTTCTTCTGCTACGTTACATTTGCTGATTCGAAATGTATATATTGAATATTTATATAGTTTACGAGATCATCATGAATCAAACAACACAGTTATGCACTTTTAAATATATATATTACCTTTCTACATATATGGTATTTGTCATATTACAATGTTATACATTCATTCCTTTTAAGATGGCTCTTCGTTCTATCTATCTTTCTACATTATCATAAGAACGACATCAAACAGATAAACAAGTTGTCTTGGCAACGAAATTAAGAAATCTCTCGATATTGATACAAATATTTAAATTATTTCTTTCTATTTTTCTTCTTGTTCTTAAGTGTTTTTACCCTTAAAATGTTAACTTGTTCCCGTAAATGTTAACAATACTTAAAAAGTATATACAAAAATAGACACTATCGTTGTAGAAAAAATAATAAAACGTGTTTGTAGTGAAAATATGTGGCTTGCAGTATGTATGTGTACGTGGATTCTTACATTATATTTAGAATATATACAGTTTGTTCAAAAAATCTTGTCCAATCACCTTGCTTTAAAAGGCAATACTCTTGTAGCATACGCCAGAAATTCTAATACGTTGGTCCTAAATAAAGATCTCAATTGGTTGGAGAAAATCCACATTTGTTTGGTTTAATTCGAACTCTTAGTACGAATACAAGGCTTTGCAAGAAGTGGGTGGCCGGGGATTTTTTCAACAAAAGTGTACTGGTAGAACAAAAGAATTATATATTCTATATATAATCATTTTTACGTGAACAAAGAGTTAGACAAAGGGAAATTAATGTGTTTTATACGTGTTAGATCATAACACTAGGATTCACAAGTGACGATACAAAAACTGTTACTTATAAACTTTTTTTTTCTTCTTTCTTCAACTGTTGTTCTTTTCTGTTAGTAGACAGATATAAAACAGGCTAGGTGATAGTTAAACAATGATGTAATTAAGTTTCCTTTTTTATTTTTATTTTATTTATTTATTTATTTATTTATTTATTTATTTGGAGTTTCATTTTCCAAAAGTATGGAAAATTTTTAATTTTCCTTTTGTAGGACACTACAATAAGTCACATCAATGGATAGAAAAAAAATTAATTAGGTTTCCAGCCAACCAGATAGAACTGATCGCGAACAAGATTAACCTAACTGATGGAAATATTGAGGTTACTTAGTGCAGAGAAAAAAAAATCCGTGGTCCATTGTTCGTATGTAGTATGTATCCTATTGTTTCTAGTAGTAATTATATGCTAATGTGTTTTTGGATATACTTTTTTTTAATTAGCATGTATGAGCAGCGTACTCAATTTTTTAATTTTCCTTGGAGAAGACAATACAGGCTTATGCATGGAACAACATGGTAATTACGCAGAGAAATTTTTGTATTATTCTTAGCTTTGTGCAATATTTAAAAAAAAAAGTGCATGACTGATGAACACTGTTACGTGGTAAAACTTACCAAACTTGCCTTTACGTGGTAAAATTTACCGAACTTGCCTCTACGTAGTAAAACTTTCTAAACCTTCCTTTACAGGATAAAACTTACCAAACCTGCCTCTATAGGGTAAAATTGATCAACCTTACCCTTATGCAATAGAACTTACCAAACTTGCATTTACGTCAAAATTTATCAAACGTGGCTTTTCGTAGTAACACCAAACTTGCCTTTACGTAGTAAAAACTTTCCAAACCTATCTTTACGTAGTAAAAACTTTCCAAACCTGTCTTTACGCAGTAAAACCTTTCCAAATGTGCCTTTACAGGATAAAACCTACCAAACTTACCCTTGTGGGGAAGTACTTACCAAATTTGTTTTCACACCAAAATTTACCAGACCTGGCTTTATGTAGTAGCACTTACCAAACTTGTCTTTATGGGAAAAACTTACTAAACTTGCCCTTGGGGGGTACAACTTACCGAACTTGCCTTTACGTCAAAATTTACCAAACCTGGCTTTACATAGTAGCACTTACCAGACTTGCCTTTATGTAATGAAACTTTCCAAACCTGCCTTTACGTAATAAAAGTTTTCCAAACGTGCCTTTACGTACTAAAACTTTCCAAACTTACCTTTACGGGGAAATTTACCAAACCTGTCTTTACATGGTAACACTTATCAAACCTGCCTTCTTGTAAAAGCCATTTCCAATTTGATGCTCTGTGACGTATTGCTGTGCTTCTTCTTTCTCAGTAAACTACATGAAGAGAAGCAAAAAAGTAGACGAGATACCTGACGTTGATAAAGGCAGTGATGATAGGCGATGAAGAACATCGATGATGAAGTCGATGGTTTCGCAGATCCGTAAGTACTCGTACACTGCCAACCAACAACCCTTCGCCTCCCCGGTCTCTACCTATTTCTGTTTGTTCCGAATGGAAAAACGTCGGGCATCAGCCAGTTGGAAATGACATTCATTCCCACCGTTCAGACAAGAGAAATCAATTATTAGGGGCAGGAGTTTTTCGCAATTTGAAATTAAAAATTTCGTATTTTGTCGCATTTTGAGATATAAAATTTCGCATTTTGTCGCTAAATAAATTATTTTACAAGCTCTAATATACAAACTCTAATATAGGCCCAATATATGATAAACAATACTACTACTTAGGACAATGAAGTTATTATTTATGCAATTACTAACAACAAATTACTTCTTTCTTCTTTTGCAAGTCTTTTATAGGTAGGTACTTCATCAACCACACACGAAATGCAGGGTGGTCAACTTTTTCTATGCTTCAGCAACATATCGGTAGTCTCATTTATGAACTCAATCTTTTCTGCTTTTGCCTTCTGCACATTTGCAAAATCTTCCAATATAATTTGTCGCTCTGCACTGCTTGGTCCACATTCAACTCTGTCTTTGTTACGTTTATGTCCTGCCAACTTTATCTGCCTTATGCAGAGTCGTTTTGGCATATGATTAGCGTCATACTAAAGGCCTGACTACTGCAGGAAACATATGTTAATCGAACTCTTTAATATGCACTAATCATGCTTCAGAACGACTCTGCATAAGGCCGTATGTGTTTCGTAAGTATTTTTCTCCTTACATGGAATGCGTGAATTACAAAATTTTCACATTAAAGTTTGAATATCACTTACGTACGTACAAGCCTTCACTTGCGCGATCTTGTACCCTCCCCTTTTTATTCACCATTTTTAAAATTATAAACTCTTTTAGTGTACGTATTCCACAAAAACATGAAGTGAGGATTTCTGCTATTTTAACAGCATGCTGAATGTTCCACATTCGACAACTACCAGCTATGTACTTGAAACGGAAATAAGTTGTAATTAGCGTTGCAGCTGCAAAAGGAAAACGTTGCTTGGAAAATTGTACCTTTTATTTGTGTATTTCAACAACTTAATTCGACGTTTTGAGAAAATCTCAGTTTGTCGCGTTTTGTGGCATATTTCGCTCAAAATGTCAATTATCGCATTTTGTCGTGACTTCAAAGTACCTATTTTCTTACTCAATCTGATGTAGTTCGTTGAAAATCCAACTCTCCGCTTTGTCGGAAAACTTTCGCGATTTCGCATCTTGCGAAAAACTCCTGCCCCTACCAATTATTTAAAAGTTAGGCAAGTAATTATGTCATCGAAAAGTATCACTAAGGTTAACTCCACATACGCCAAGGGGTTACGCGTAACACTGCACACCAAGGGAGTGTTAAAAAATGTCCACCGAATAAATCATTATTTCCTGTTCCAGAAATCTCTATCTTGTCCCTTCAGTTGTTGTAGTTTATAGTTAGTACAAAATAGAAGAAGAATATTACATTTTCTGGGACAGAAAATAATTATTTATGTGGGGGACATTTTTTTAACCTTCCCTTGGTGTGCGGTGTTACACATAATCCTTTGATGTACGTATGATTCCACTTTTAATATCCTCACTCCGAAACCAGTAGGTGTTTTACGTTTAGATGTATCACGCTTCGCATCAGCTGTACCCGTAGCGACCCCAAGTGTCAGAATCTTCAACTGGAAATAACCTTATGCACATTATGATAACGTTACGCCAAGGAAGAGTACTTTATGTCATATTTCAGTCAAAAATTTTCTTGTACGCCTTATATCTGGAGAACTACATTTAATGTAGCCAAACTCAAACTATCACTTAACTCAGTATGATGTGCTCATTCTGTAGAAAATAACGAAAACTTGATTTAGGGGCCGTTCAAAAATATTGTAGCCCCTAATCCAAAAAGTAATTGTTGGCCAAGATCGCAGTTTTTTGATGGATTTTCTTAATCATTCCTAAAATTCTTGACCAATTCCTAACATTTTTGTTTTTTAAGTTTTTGGTTATTTTCTAAAAACTAAAAGTATTGAATGACAGAAAATAAAATTTACATTATTTTTGAATAAAACCTGAGTTATAACATAATACTAAAGAAAAGCCATAAAAATTCTTATCCTAATAAAAGTGTGGACAGTTTTTAACCTACATTGGTGTTACGTAAGGTTGAGGGGTTTGTTCGTTTGCTTCTTGAAGTTCAGCGTTCCTTTTCAGCAAGGAAGATATAGAAATGATTATCAGAATAGTGGAAACACTTCAGATGTCTTGGTTGGCAACAATCAAACGGCGATCCCAAGTTTGAGCTATTATTGCTGGTATGCTAGAACAAACTCCGTACTGCATGAAAATGTGTAGAACAGCAGTGTACAGAGAAGTGAGCAGACGGTGATAGTGTAAAATGAGTGAACTCTCTGATTTGCAACCAGGGCGAATTGTTGGTGCTGGTTTTTTTTAGTGCGAGTGCGAAGAAAGTAGAAAGTGTGTTGGGTGTGTCGCTAAATGGTAGTGATCAGCATGTAGGGAATCTAAAGTTAGTAATGACGTTCGTTGACGGAAGTATGTTCAAACCGGATATGGTAGAAATCAACCGTTTCCGGTTTTTTACTTGAAAGAGAGAAAGAAAGAAAAGAAAAAAGAAAAACAGAAAATGAGAACGAAAGATCACTATAGGGCACTGATCACCAAACCGTCTTTCGCGAGCTAGTTGGGGACATTTTCCGTAGATCGCGTTAACGCTTCGGTTGGCTAATTTTGATTGCTCTACTGAGCTGACGCTAACGACAGGGGTCGCTGACAACAATAACTACTTGTTTCTCCCGTACAACTGCCATTGTCAGACCCATCTCACAGTTGATTGTCTACGCGTGGGGTTGTGCACGTTAAGTTTATCGTGTGTATATTAGACGTTTGCTAACTTGTAAAGTTTGATTTCGTATTTACTAGAAATGTAAGTGTATAGGCAATAAATAAATGTAAGTGTTTTTAAAGAAGTTGGTAGTTCTGTTGGTTGATAGCTCACAGTAGGATTTAAAAATAATACGATGGCTCTGAAGCTTCATAAGTTTGGCAGGGGGCCGCAGTGGCTCAGTGGTAGAGTCTTCACCTCTGGTGCTTGGCGTCCCGGGTTCGATCCCAGACCCCGCCAAGTAAGCTTTGTGGTGGACAAACACCGCGTGCGTGGGTTTCCTCCCACTTTCTTCATTTCGTTCATTACTCATCATCACCGTCTCCTTTAGCCTAACCGGCATAAGCGTGGGACTTAAAACTCCCCAAAGTTTTCATTTCATTTTCATAAGTTTGGCGACCACTGCCATAGGGCAAGAACGGTAATAATGAGAAGTGGTTAAGCGTCCTAAGAATACATTGTTCTTAACGCTCTTCTAAAATCGGAAGTAATGGAAATTCATTACAATTTCTGGTTGAATCAGCGTTCTAAGAATAGAGTACCATTTCCTCCGTTAACTGTAGACAAACCGAAAGGATCCAATTCTGGTTTTAACACTGATTGCTATAGAGTAAAAATGATAATAGATAACAAGAAACTTTTTTTTTCACTCAATTTTGCATCCTAAGAATATACTCTCTCCCCTCTAATCTCTCTACTGAAGTCGGAAGTGGTTGAAATCTGCCATTTCCGGTTTCAATATTAATCCACAAAGTGTTACACTACAAATTATACTCCATAGTTTTTTTTTTATTAAGGTTTATTATATTTTTTGGAGCTTCTTTGTGAATATTTCAGATGGCGTCTTTGGCTGCTACGAACTGGCCGAAACCTTTAGTCCTTGTTCCTTGTTTATCCTGGACTACTGCTTCTAGTGTTTTTACTCAGGTTAGTACAACTGTGACATTCCACAAAGCTCTTTTCTTCTGCTATATTATTTTTGCTTGTGGTATAATTGTAACTACATACAACGTAATTGGGACTAATCAGTATTTTTTTTATAAATCAATCAAAAGGTTTCCTCGATTTTAAAGACGGTCATAATATTTCATAGTTTAGTGAAGTATGTGGACATAATCAAGCTTAAAATATATCGTAATGTAAGGAGAGAAGCGGTACACAGGTTTTTTCTCACCTTTTTATTATAAAATTTCT
This sequence comes from Thermobia domestica, assembly GCF_964235325.1. NCBI lineage: Eukaryota > Metazoa > Arthropoda > Insecta > Zygentoma > Lepismatidae > Thermobia > Thermobia domestica. Next base: position 17,726,831 of record NC_137467.1, read on the forward strand.
ATTATATACAATATAACACAGAGTCACTGTGTTTCGAAAACCAATACAAAGTTCTCTGAGCGGTTTGGATAAAATAGATGTCTCAAAACTCAGGCAGCGAAGGGAGGGAAGTGTTTTCGCAGAACACCAGACAAGCTAGGTGGAATAGGTTTAAGATTTTTCAGTGCTCCGGGCAAGCAAAGGGAGATTGGTGTCCCGCAGAGCTCCAGGCAAGCTAAGCGGGTTAGAAAAAACACAAAGCTCCACGCAAACTAGGTGGTTGCAGTTAGGATTCTCTCAGAGCTCCAGGCAAGCTAAGAGAGTGGACCATTTCCCACAAAGCTCCAGGCAAGCTAGGTGGGCAGGAGGTTTCAGAGCTCCAGGCAAGCTAGGTGAGCAGAAGGCCTCAGAGCTCCAGGCAAGCTAGGTGGGCAGGAGGCCTCAGAGCTCCAGGCAAGCTATGTGGGCAGAAGGCCTCAGAGCTTCAGGCAAGATAGGTGGGCAGGAGGCCTCAGGGCTCCAGGCAAGATAGGTGGGCAGGAGGCCTCAGAGCTCCAGGCAAGATAGGTGGGCAGGAGGCCTCAGAGCTCCAGGCAGGCTAAGAAAGCAGGAGTGACCAGCCGAAATTGAAGTCCTTTTTAATAGCCAATTTTGGAAGCGGAGTCTGTGGAGGGGTTGTAGGGGTTCACTTCGTGGCTTTCGTGTCCTCATATTTCTTCGAAGACAGCATCCATCGACTGCTTGGTGACCCTTGTGCAGAACCACGTGGTATTGTTTGTAAATATGAGAGAATATTTCAATATACAAATTCACAAAAATAAATAACTTTCTTGCATAAAATATGCACAAGTAATCGAGTAATCGGTAGTGAGCTTCGTTTTGTCATTTCTAAAATTGCTTATGATGTCAGTGCTGGCAGAAATTCGACGTTAACGTGATAATTAATTTTACTGCAATAAAGCACGCATTTTCCAGATAACGTTAATGAGTACGTCATTACAAACGTCAGATAATTTCGTTTTTCTGAGTTGAATTTAGACAGAGAATGGGATAACGTACGTAATTTCATAAACAAATATTAAGTACTATTCTTGTAGGCATGTAATACTCTTGAGTTTTCTTCGTAATACGAATTTTGTTGCAAATACATATAATGAAGGAAAATTACAGTATTAATAGTGTTACAGTATTAATAGTTTATATCATAATATAAATTTAATTCTTTATTATTGCGAATTTTCTTTATACAGATTTTGGTTTTCTATAAAAAATTACAAAAATCAAATACACACACACACACACACACAGATATATATATATATATATATATATATATGAAAATTACGATTTGACAACTTTGCACACGTTTCGTAATTGTTGTTTGATGAATGTAAAAGATCACTTTTATACCTGCAAAATAACACTGTCATATACCTGCAAAATAAAAATAACGAATTTAGAATTTGGTGGTAATTATTATATTAAGTGCACTTTTCTCTGTAGCATAAATATATGGGGGAAGTATGGAGTTGTGAAGCCTCCACATAATAGGTTTTCAAAATACGTTATTTGTATATTAATTAACAAGTTCTACTGATGTTGATGCTATAAGCGTGCGAAGATCTTACTGCAAAGTATCTAAACTTCTATGTATGACGTTTACTCCATAGGATGGTAATCCAAAGAGAGCAAACATCACATTAGATAGTCGTAAATAGAATGTTTTGCCCGAGCGTTGACGATGAAACAAGCTATTACAAGTGATAGTTCCTTTCACCGCCAACTACACATAGGCAAAGATTCCAAATACAACCTTTAAATATGCTTACACGCTAAAGATTCAGCATCATATATTTCGAAAGATCATAAACACCACAAACAATAAGTAAAAATTATTTTCGGTACCACGCACATAAATTGATTACCACGAGTCATGAGGAGATAACATGCAAATCACAACCAATACGCACAAATGGACTTAAAATTTTAATAATTAACTATACTTACATCACTTGATATTAGGGAATTAAGATTACAATAGCAATATGTATCGATGCTTTTTATCTAGTGGAATATAAACTGATAGACGAATGTTAGAATTATATGATGATGTGATTGAGTTCTGCAGCAATATACGTGAGCTGTTACATCTCCCTCGTTTCGGCGCCAAGTAGTCCTGCCTACCGCCAATTCTCTCTAGTTCTCGCTGTTCGCGTGAGTTTCTCGTGCTGGATGACGTAACAGCGGACAGAGCTGTGATTGGCTAGAGAAGCACTGGCCAAGGTCAAGCCAATCGTCGGTATCCTCTGAGCGAGAAAACGCACAGAGAGAAACATAGTCTGCTTGCAAGTGACAACCCTTTTAAAATAAAAGAGAATTAAACTGCTTGAGCCGCATACAGCCAAAATAATGTACAAATGAGTTTATTACCTATGGTCCTTGTAATTGAATACTCGGTGAAGTATTCGAAATATCGGAAATTATTGCTGCTACCAGAAATACAAAAAACCTAGTAAAATTTTTATTTTGTAATACGTATTCTGTACGTTCCGTTAGTAAGTTCCACAACTTACATATGACCCAATTTAACAGTGAACCGTGTAGTCCATCACTAATTGATGTTACAAACTGTCCGCAGTTAACACCATGTTATATCACGGAGCGAGAGAACAAGCATAGAAGCAAGCTGGAGCGCTAGATATTTGTTGTAACAATGAGCGAAAAATGGGTCTACCTGACGAACTGAAGAAGTTCGGGCCACTACTTAGAGTGGTATTCATGAAAAAGATCACATATAACACTGCGCGTCACTGGAAAGAAATTTCTCGATAGATTTTGTGATGATTACTGACTTTTGCTGTAGAAGGAAGCTTGGAATCCGCAAGATTAAGAGAAAAAAATCAAAATCAGTGCTGCTCATTATCAGGACTATATTCTACCTTCAGTTGACACAGAAGAAAGACCAGCATTGTATAGCGACGACACCCATCGTGTGGATCTGCACCAGAACGAAGCTTCAAATCATATGACTAGAACATCGCTGATCTTGTACTAACGCAATGCAGCTGCAACTAGTATTCGTGCTATTTCGTTCGAGGATATTTCCATTAAGAACCCAAATGTTAGTCCTATGAATTACTGTGCTTTTGGACTTCTCAAACGGAGCCTTTCGTTACGTCGAGTTCGCACGATAAATGACCGTAAGAAAGCTTGTAAACAGAAGTGGGGCAATATACCCGTGGTATAGCTGCAACGAAGTCTGCTGCAGTAGAAATTGCGATGTTGCACAATGGTCCATACGGGTAGCCATCAAATAGCATCTGCAAAAGGCTGAGGGAGACCACAAATTCCTACCTTATTAGGCCCTCGACGAATTTATCGAGCAGAATCGATAGTGGTGGAATGTAAAGTAGTAGAATGTATGTTCCTTTCAACACCGAGGGTGTATGAGACGTGGACCTACTGATTAACGTGGAATCCGAACTACATGAGCTCCCACTGGGAATCGAACCCGGGTCTCCCACGTCAAAGGCGCGGACATTAACTACAAAATTAAAGTAGTAAGTAGTATGATACATGAGAGGACAGGACAATAACAAACACTGCCTATGTTTTCAAAATTACAGACGTTATGTACAGGGTTGGCTGGTTTAAATCAAGGTGGTTTAAACCAAAACACAAAAAATGTTCATAAAAGTGTAAGTGTTTGTAAAATCTTGATGAACACACATTTGTGGGTTATCACGTTTCACTCCCGTATATTATTCGTATTATATTCAGACCTAAATTCCCATTCATTACTCAAAAAGATAATACTACAAAAGCAACTTTTTTTTTTATAAGTTTATAAATGTTTATTTTGTGATTTTTTTGTCCCCCCATACTTATTATGTAATTGCAATCGAAGAAAAATTCTAAATATTGTTTCGTTTCAATGTTTACTATTGATAAAATACATCGAAAATGCCGTACTTTTTGTGTGGGGGGTGGGGGGGTCATACAGACCCCACGAGAGGCATTTAGTGAAATAAGTATCTTTGGTATCTATTTATGTATAAATGAGTCTGAGCCAAAGTGGACTCAAATAATTCGTATCTTTATTCACTTTTCTTATTGATATGCAGATTAAGTCGGTGTATTTCTTTAATTTGGACCAATAAAAGTCATTGTTAACTAACTTGAACTAACTTAGTTCTTCTGTACTCCGTAGTACTTTGAAATTATTCATATGTAATTCTGTGTAATGGTTTCACTTGTGCAACTGTTTATCTTTTTGTCCTTCTGAAATGACTCTTGACAGTTATATTAAGAAGCATGTAAAGATCAGTACAACGTATTTTTTTTTTTTTTTTTATCAGGATTCCTTTGTGAGTGAGTCGGCAGACGTATCGCATTTGTGGCCAATTAGTCCTGGTTCTGAGTTCAAATGGAGGACAATTTCTCTCGGATGTAACTCGAGAAGCGGTTTTTATTCCGCTTTACGCTTATGTGACCCCTTCCAGCATAACCCGGTTGTTGCATAATAACATCAAGGCAAAACAAACTTATTTATGTCCATATATGATATGAATATATAGAGCAAATTATTTAAACCATAAAAACCTGGTTTAAACAAAAAAAAAAAAACCTTTTTCTTTTGTTTTTTTTTTTTAATAAAAACCATGGTTTTTGCCAACCCTGGTTATGTATTCTCCCTTGAATCGTATGCATTTCTGACAATCAACCAACACGTCATCCATAACTTTTGCAAGTATTTCATTTGGTATCAAGTGAATTTCATTTTTTACAACATTTTTTAGATTCTACGATGTTTGATTTATTGACATAGATTTTAGACTTTAAATAGCCCTTAAAAAAAAAAAAAAAAAAAAAAAGGAGCAGTTAAGTTTGGCGAATGGGGAGGCCATTTATTGTCACCAAAGTAAGAAATCAGATGATTGGGAAATGTCTTTTGCAGTAACTGCCTTGTTTCAAGACCTGTGTGGCTTGTTGCAATGTCTTACTGAAAGAACATTCGTCTGCAATAGCAAGTTCTTGTGACAACTTTGGTGTAGATTTCTTTGGGCTGTTTGTGACAGATCTACGCCTACCCTTACGTTTAGCATCCATTACACTGCTTATGTTTCCATGAGATTCAACATATCGCAGAGTTGATTTCCGAGAAGGAGCTGCACGCACACCAAACCTAGCACGAAACCTTCTTTGAGCAGTGGTAACTGAGTAATTACTAGCGAAATAAAATTCCATTATTGCTGCTCGCTCTTCAGTACTCCACCTTTCTATGTTACACACCACTAAATTTTGCAAATGTTGCTTTTTATCTTAACTTAAAAAAAAATAAAATAAAATAATAATAATAATAATAATAATTAGTACCACAAAACTTGCAATGTAAATGTGGTCATTAATTAATTGTCACCCTGTATTTTATGATCAATTGTATTGTTATATGCATATATACGTAATATGGCAACACATTCATTTTATTTTTTTCTTTTAACTTTTCAGGGTGTCCTAAGTGGCTCAATTCAGTGGGATGTCTTAGAACATCAGTATTCCTCGGATGAAGTTTATAGAGATGAAATTCTAAAGATGGTCCATGTACGTGACGGGGTAGGTATGAAATATGATACGATCATATTTTGCTACGTACGTTGGAACATTTTGGATCTGATTCTTACATTGTATGTTAGGGTGTTATTTTTTCGACTTTCACAGCTCTTTGAGTCTCACTTCTAGAGTGGTTCCATATCAGAACAAAGTAACCCTTGGGAAAAATTAGCTGAATTGAATAATTAATTGTGTCCCAAGCGACTTCAGGTTTTGAATTTATTTACAGTATACAATAGGAGGCAAAGGTACCTTCTAAGTTTGGGACGGAAGCCCAACAGCTGCAGCATGCTTATTTGCGGAACGTTCTGGGGACTGCAAAATACTGTCTCACAGCCTCAATATACTCAGGCGTACGAGCATTTTTAGGTCGGCCAGATTTTTTTTTTTGATTTTTTTTTTTTTTTTTTTTTTTTTTTTTTTTTTTTTTTTTTTTCAACGCTGAATCTGTTGTTCGGAAATTCTTGACACGTTGCAAGTTAGTCTTCCGATCAGGAACATTCTCATTCCTTGAAACAGCGAACTTAAAGAGAAAAGCTCTTTGCACTGTAATCACAGAACTGTTTCGTTTGATAAACATTTCGATTGTGTACGCGCGAGGAACTCCTGATCAAACCATAATGACTACTGGAAACTGCAGAAGAGTAGTGAGCAAAATAGACGACTGTCATTTCTCTTGCCTCTCCACTGACAATGTTACAGAGAATCAAAAGTTGGGAAGTTTTATTTGGTATTATTGACAGTTGTACTGTCGATTATGACCTCATTTCAATACGTAACAGAATAAAATAATTCAGATCAAAACAAAGTGAATTATAAACTATTCTCAATACCATTGGGTGCTTTTTGAACAAATAAGTTTCCACCGTCAATACCTTAGCTTGGTTAGCTTTTAAAATTCGGAAGTTTTTATTTGGTCACGATGTACATGCAAGGGCGTAGCTTCAATGTGAGCTATGCAAGGGTGTAGCTTCAATGCGAGCTATGCAAGGGGGTAGCTTCAATGCGAGCTATGCAAGGGCGTAGCTTCAATGTGAGCTATGCAAGGGGGTAGCTTCAATGCGAGCTATGCAAGGGGTAGCTTCAATGCGAGCTATGCAAGGGCGTAGCTTCAATGCGAGCTATGCAAGGGCGTAGCTTCAATGCGAGCTATGCAAGGGTGTAGCTTCAATGCGAGCTATGCAAGGGTGTAGCTTCAATGCGGGCTATGCAAGGGTGTATCTTCAATGCGAGCTATGCAAGGGTGTAGCTTCAATGCGAGCTATGCAAGGGTGTAGCTTCAATGCGAGCTATGTAAGGGTGTAGCTTCAATGCGAGCTGCTTCAATTGCTTTTAATTTTTAATGATGTTTAGATGTTCAACATCAAGTTCATAAAGAAATGAAGACAGCGTAGCGTGTCTGGATTCTGAAACAACAGGCTATTCAACTCGAAAATCCTCTGCACACATTGACGTTGTGACTTTTTTTTTTTTTTTTTTTTTTCATTCATTTTCACGAACTAATGACTGTTGGCACATTCACTGGGGACTCAGCTGTTGATTGTTATGTTAACATATTACAAGCGACAGCTCCAGTCAATCTTTAGGGTTTACATTCGTGTGCACTCACTTCCCAGGGTTAACGAAGATTGGAATTATCAAAACCTTGACGGGATACTTGACTGTGATGTCGTACTTCATCTAAACTGTGAGGGCGCGATGTAAGGTCATTGGTATTTAGCCGCCTGCGACAAAAGAACAAATATAATACTAAGACGTATTGATTCAGGAGAATGTTAAGTTCATTCTACAGTGAAAGAAAAAATTGTTATTGATTTCTGTAATGTGTTTAAGCTTATTTTCGTTGACTGTAACACTGTCACAAAGTTACAGTCACAACTGTTGTGTTTTCGGGAGTCATTCTTATCTTAAAACTTGTCTGTTTACAAAATTGCCGTCATGGTTTAAGACTTTTCTGAGATCCGTGCTTTGTTACCTCAAAAAATAATATCTGTAAATAATTTCGTAATATCTGAGCTTAAGGGGTTGATGCGTATTGAGTAAAGTTTTTTTTTTATTACACAGATGCTCTTCAGTGGAATATAAGTTTTCATATAATTTCTTGGAAATCCATAATTCGCATACGAGTAATAAATTTTAATTTTTGCCTAATTGTACCCAAGTTTTTCAATTTCATGTCTCACTTTCCTGTCATTATTCTCACAAACCGTGTAATTAAATGAGCGTGTTACGAGCGTATTGCCAAGGACTTTCGTTGTGGAAACACAGCCGAATTTCAGCCAACGGAATACGTCCTTGGGTGACTTGTTCCTCGATCATAGTATAGTATAGACTTTTTGACCGTAAAATTGAAACATTTTGAACCGTGAAAACTTGAAAAAAGCCGCAGATTCGAATATTTAGTTTGAATAGGAACTCTGGTGTTATTGTTCAGTGTATTGTAACTTTAGAATCGTGCTTAGTTGTCCTGCTATTATTTGTTATTATGAAGTATTGCAATGTAGTATTAACGACAAATGAGAGGTGAAGTTGTAGGATTTCGGTGTTCTTCGTTCATCGAATGACTGAGAAAGGGGGACTTGAAAATATTTTTACAACATTGAACACTCAGTTACAGTATATCCAGTTACTTCTTAAAGCTAAGACTAATGTGTCAAACGTTTTCTCTATAATATCTGTAATTTTAAATATTTATGTATTGTTTCTGTTGTAGGATGCATTTCGAGCCGGACAGCATTTTGCAAAGACTTTCCCCCATAGTTTACAGAGAATATACGAAATCAATGCAAGTCGAAAACCGCAAGCATCTTTAATAGCAGAACCAAGTATTCAGTTGGGACCACCTTCGTCGTCACCGTCCAAAGCTGACGAAGCAAAAACTCTGGTGCCAACTCAGGACACAGGGCTCAGTGTGAAAGCTACTAATTTAGAAATAGATCTATATTCTTCTGTTCCTCCACACCAAAAGCGAGATTCGAAGGATAAGCGACTGCCATTTAGTCACACGAAATTCCCGTCAGTCGTAAATGAGTCATCAGTGCCTCAACAAACAGTGCAACAATTTGGCAAACAAGAAATAGGTAGTAGTTCCGTTGCATCTGTAATGTCAAACAATCAGGATACGGTGATGCAGGAAGAAAAGTCAATTCATGCTACTCCTAATAAAAAAAGGTCATTTTCCTTGGTTCACCTTAAAAACTCCAGTCTGTTGAACTTTACAAGGTCCAAACCGAAAGTGAAAGTCGAGAAAGAAACAGCCGAGGCACACGCTATTGCTCAGCGAGAGGCGATTCAGTTTATGCGGGGCATTATGGATGAATGTACCCATTTGCGTAACTTCTCTAAGCCAGTGGACACAAGTCTCGTTATTGCCGTTGCCGCAAAGGATGATGGATATGTTCCTCGTGAAGGTATTGATGATCTGCGGGACATTTGGCCAGGATCGGAGGTCAGATACTTGGATGGAGGACACGTTAGTGCTTATCTCTTGTATCATGGAACATTCAGGTAAGAGTATTAGTTCAGAATGCAAAGAACAAGGTGTCGTAATAAAAGACGTAAATTTAATGATCTTTTTACTAAAAGTTTCGAATGTTGATTTTTAGTTGATTACTTCGAACGGGTTACGTTTTAGGAAAAGGATAGGAAAGATATGGAAAGTAGAGAGATGAACAAATTTAGCCGTTTATATGAAAAATGTATATTAATCCTCTTGAAACCACGGAATTTTAAAAGTAAGTCACTGAATTCCCTTTATTACCTATAACAGGGCTTATAGCTAGTAACTTTTTTTTTAAAACTATGTTACTTTTTTTCAAGTTGGTCACTAAAAGGTACTTTTTCGTGTGATTTATGTTTTGCATTGGCAGTTTTCTAAGAAAAATATTATATAAATAAATGGAAAAAGGCAGAAACTTGTTATTCATTATTCTTCTGAAAGCTTCAGTACTTGCTACCACATGTGAAACAGTCAGCTTTATTCTCACTTCAGCTTTTATTCTTTCTAAACCACAGTGGATGATTGGTGGGTGCTTAAGCTCTCAAAGTGGGGTTGAGAACCCTTCTGTGTCTATGCTTTCTTCTATCATAATAGTCTCTTAGTTTTCTCTCGTAATAGTTAAGGCTCCGCTCAACGTTGTGTGGTTTATCATGTTCATCTTGTGTTATGCTTCTTGTATGTTCGTCTTAAGAGTAGGTGATGAATTTGAATATTTCATGGCTTTGAGAACTCTCAATGCTAAGTTAAATATAATGCCTGGGATAAAGAAATTCGGAAATACGCCAGAACTAGTTCCACTTACTCAGAAGCTTCTTACATCTGCTAAGTCTGCTTACCGTAACTACTAAAGCATACTTAGAAAACTTAAGAAAGGAGGAAGCTCAAAAAGAAGTAAAGAAGAAAAGATGAAACAAAACAACAAACAGAGAAAGAGGTGATGGAGAAATTGAGGAAGGAAAAAAGGGGCAAGATGAGATTTTGGTCAGTTTTTCGTGTGCTTTTGGTCACTTGTAGTCCCAGACACTATTCCTAATGAGAGTGCACAAAATTTAATTTCACAATCGTTCATTTTCATTAATCAGCCGTCTCTTTTAACCTGAAGAGGATAACCGTGGCACGATAAGCTAAATTTCATTCCAGTTTTCTATACAGTTCTTTTGAAATTGTAAGAATCATATGTAAGCGCGACACAGTTCTGTGAAATGAGTGAAATTTGCTGGTGTATCCGTATGTAGGAGTTTTGTGTAGTTCAAACGTGTAAGTTCCGTTCATCCTGTTATTCTTTTCAATCATTCTCCTCCCTCCTTTTCCTTATATAACTCATTGGATTGAAGTGATCAATGAAAAATCAGGTGTTGAAATCGTCAGGAGAAAGAGCAGATACTTCATTTAATTAAGAAGTTCTTATTATATGTAGTCAAGGTTGTTAAAATTACAACACCAATACCACATGAGTTTTGACAGCTAATGTTCACTTTTCATTCCCCAAGTGTTCAACATATACAGCACTTTCATGTGTAAAATGATGCAAAACTTAGCAGTACTTAACTGTGACTTTGTCATTCGAAATTCTAATACATACATCTAACATGAAGCAGTTATTTTCTGCTTTCAAAATCCAAGTAGAACAAAAATGAAATGTTGTTATGCGCTGCTGTAACACATTGATGATACTATTTGGTTAAAAAGTAATCTCGTACAAAAGGTTGTTTGATTTATCTGTGATCGAATTTAGAACGTTACTGCTATCTGGGAAATGACGTTAACAGTACGTCTACTGTCACAAACAGTAGTGTGTCTGAAGTTGTAGGTGGATGAGTGTCAGCAAGTGGCGCCTATATCAAACTGTTACTGGCGAGGATACACATTGTCCCTGTTGCATGCTTGTTTGTCCTACACACCCATAGTGAAGCCGTTGAGAAAGTAAGTTCACACTAATGCGCAAACTATTATGGTCTGTTACACGATCAGGAGTCCGTAATGAAAGAGTCGTCTACGAGAAGCAGTAGCAAGAGGGCTTCAAGGAAAATGACACTCACAGTACTGCCGGGAAAATACATCAAACAAACTTCCAAGCACTAGCAGTTCAATTTGGCGGTACTTTCAACAATAAACACTGCCATTCGTAAGCGACTGCGACTGAGTTTCGTTCGTAGGACCCGTGTAGTCCATCACATTGCGTGCGTGACATTGCAGAATGGAAAACGAATGGCAGGAAACTGTACGAAAAGCACCTGGCGCGGTTCAAATGGCAGACCGTAATAAACGAAGCATATATTTATGTTACTTCTGGTGATCACATTCAGGCGCTGACATACTGTGACAGCAATGCTAAGGGCCACTATAACTTAGTTCGCAATTGCCGGGGAAGTTTTCTGCGTCAGTTATTATTGTTTATTATTATTGTTATTATTGTTTATTATTATTATTATTGTCGGTTATTATTGTTTAAATAATGCGGCAATATAGTGGCGAGATTTTATTGAGAGGATGAATGTTACCACCTATTATTAACTTAATAAGTTATTGGATGGTATTTAAAAAACAAAAGACAAGTGTTTCTATTTTCCCTTTGCCAAAATGTAATGTTTTATTTACAGGTAATTACAGAAATTACCAAAAGTAACAGCGTTTTGTGAATGAAAAATACAACTTACATTAAACAGGATTTTAATTTAGTTCTCCGTCGTCCACCCATTCTTCGAGTTACAATTATTAGGAGTTTTTGTTCTGAGTCGTAATGTGAACTTTAATCTCCTCTGTTCTCTCGTGTGTCTTTGTATATTTGATAAATTGCATCATTTTGAACCCTGAGGTCCACTATAATTACTTTGATTTTTTTTCCTAATGGTAGTAAATGACACGAGAGGATACGTGATCATCCGAGACTAAAAATTCTTTTGTTACATTTAGATTGCCATTACCTAATATTCACATTTTTAAATTGCCACAAAATAACAATACAAAAATGATATTTGCAATTTCAGAATTTTTTTTCCTTTAACAGAGTAAAATTTTTCATTTTTCTAAAATAAAATATATACATGTATTTTTTTTAACTCTGTTCTTAGATTTTCATTACATTATGGAATTCAGTTATGCATGCAGGGAAATGGCTGATACGCAGGATTGATAAAAACGTGAAAGTAAACAGATGACACTTCAGGATTTCATTATGATACCTGGCTTTCGAATCGACATCCCTGAATTATATGGTCGGACGCCAACCGCGTGAAAATCCATATGGATAAGCTTTAAGTCATACTGCCAGACTCTGCATTACTTTTATCAGGATATGGAACGGGAATTAGGAAAAATGAGAAAATGAAATATTTCAGTTTTACGTCCGACGGATATGCTAAATAGGCTAAAGGAGACGATGATGAGAAATGAATGCAATGGTGGAATGAATAAATTGGGAGAAAACGGGAGAACCCCGAGAAAACCCACGAATATGGTGTTTGTCCACCACAAAGCCCACTTGGCGCGAGCTGGGGTCGAACCAGAGACCCCACGCACCAGAGGTAGACGCTTTACCACTGAGCCACCGTTTCCCCACGGGAATTAGAAATTTATGTCATTCCGTTTCAAGGCATTTTCCTAAAGAGCACTGATCCAAGTCCAATAGATTTTTGTGGCTTTGACCTTTAAAATAAGATCTTTAGAATCGGCGTTCGCTCTGGTCTTTGGAAAAACAGGAGGAGATGTGGGACCTAATTCTCACGCCAGAATTTGCTCCAGTGAAAACTTCGATGTCGGATGATAATCCATATTGCTGAAGAACACTATCAGTGTTGGCGGCGAGGTTTCTCGTAAGGTTGAGTATCCTTCAAAATTGATCCGATATAACCCGAACAACCTTCTGTATCTTTAAGAAAATTTCGATTTTTCTTTGTTGTGGTTGTAGTGTAAACTTGGTGGAATCTGGAATGGCTTTAATAAATTTTGAAATGACAGCTCAGTATGTATTAGAAACTAATCTCTGTTCTTGGAATTATTTCAGAACTGCTATTGTTGATGCCTTCAACAGGTTGACAACCAAATATCCCAGTTGATTGATAGAGAGGCCTCTAGACTACAGATTATACGGCGAACTTTCTGCAGACAATAGATAGTCAACACTATAGGGTAATTCATATCAGGATGTTATGTATAACTAATTCTGTGAGGGTCAATCAGAAAATAAACAAGAAAGCGCTGTAAATACATACATATATATGTGTATATATCAATACAATCTGTAACATAATCAGCCACCATTTAACTATTTTATATGTGCTGGTTCTCAGTTTTTTTGCTGTGATTATTACCCAGGGTACAGAAAAATAAACTTAAATGATTTTGTAAGTACAAAAAATATAATGAATTTCAGATGTTATATACAATATTTTATAGTCATTCTTTAGCGTATCATAGATTTTTGTGTACTAATTAATCAGTCTGATGAAGATAGATCAAATTGAGATATTTTTACTAATACAATTAAGGCCTGTTTGTATCATGAACTATGAAGTAATCTATCGACGTACTTTGTCGTAGACTTTTTTTTTAAAACGGAAAGTAATATTGATAATAATTTAAAACAAATAATAGATGCAACTCAGTTATGATTATGGGCGCTCATGTACGGAAAAAGATGGAGCCTAAATTTCCTCCCTACAACTTGCTTAGTACACACTTTGAACTGAAAGAATATCATTTTTACTTCCTATTGTGAATCAGCAGTTGTGCTTCTTTCCAGGATCGTGAAAAATCAGCGCACATGGTTGCAGTATTGTCGAAAAATTAGTGTGTTAGATTAAAAAAAGGAAAAGAATGAAAATTGGTCCAAAACAAAACATTTGAATGTACTAATTGTAGTGATGTAGTCTGGGTTTTGTAGATATGTAAATGTGTATTTTAAGAGTAATATTTATTTTGTAAACTCAGAGTTTTAGTGTGTTATAGAACCTTTTTTTGTAGATGGGCGCAAAAGATGTTTATAGATAATCATACTTTATGGCGAAAGATCCCTTTTTTGCCATGTGATTTTTCTATGTAATATTAAATTTCAGGATTAATATAACATGCAAGTTTTGGTACTTAAAAATTCTAAAGTTAATGTCCTAATTCACTGAAAGCTATAAGAACTGAACCTTTCCTGGTGTCGCGATGCATATAGTTGCTCTCGGACAAACAACCAGGTCTGTTGCACGTTATCCAACGTTTCGAGAACTGACAATGCTGTTCCGGTCATTAGGATACGGTGAAGAGAAGCAAACAAAAACAGTCCTTATATATTGTATGTGGTGGCATGGAAAGACAATGTAAACATTTGTCCTCTGGAAGATAATTATATGTACAATTTCACAGTTGTTCTCCCGTGGTTGGAATGTTGAAAATGTATGCGTGCAATTCAATATGAGTACGAGGTGTCTTGAATCATACATATATATATAAATCCACAAAACTTAAAGATGCCCTTTTGATCGTGGTTCACTTATAAACTTCCACATTTTTATCGTTACACTTTTCCACACTATTTGCACTATTTGAAGAGGGTAAAGAGGGGGAGTAGCAGCTCCAACGAATTACTTTCTAGGACGATGTTATTGTAGATGTGGATTCTTGATGATTTATAATATAGCCTTAAATTCATTTTCGTGTGCAGTTTTCAGCGTACACAATATTTTACAAGAGAGGATAACTAGTTGATGTTCCTTGTTAATGTAAATGCACACTGTTCGTTAAGAACGTAGTTTCTCAGGGTGGCTGATGCGTTGTTCTTTTAACGGAAAAATCCCAAAGGATTGACGGGTAGTTTGTTCAAATACTCAGAATGAGCAAACGCAATTGTACACATAAAACCTATAGAAACTAAGTAAAATATTTAATTCCAGCAATCCTGATTCTCTTATCGGAGCACTGCGTTTCGTGAAAGATTTGCTGATTTCAGTTTCTCAAGATGTAAATGTTGCTAACTAAATAAAAATATCCAAAAAAAAAAAATCACTAAATATTTATGAACATACATATAAGCATATAAGAATGCTTTAGTTCAAATAATATGTGGTTAGCAATAGTGTCGACTGTATGAAAGAATGCTTTGTTCATCAATTACGACGATTCAAGGAAATTTGTTTGTCCTTAATGTTCTCCAACATACAGAAAGTTTTTTTTTTTTTCTAGAGCAAAAAAATATATGAAAATGGAGTTTTCGTTAAATTGCCTTGTATAGTCGGGGACAAAAAGTATATATAACCAGGAAGCGGTTATAACAATTTAACTTTAGAATGAAGTAAAGCCTATATCGGACAGACTGGACCCACGATTGAAATTCGCCGCAAAGAACATTATAATTATATTAAACGGCGTCAAGTAGAAAAGTCGGGCTGGACAAAACATAGTATAACGAAAGGACGTAACATCTTGTTTCAAGAAACTACTTTGCTTGCCTGGTGTTCAGGCTATTGGGAAAGAAATATCAAGGAAAGAATAGTAATACTGGAATAAAGCAGCAGTCTTAATATGTATACTCATGTCCAAAATTATTGTCGCATGTCTATAAATGTTATTGTAGGAATATAATTTGATAATGAATTTGCCCGGTATTTCTTATAACGTTAGTACGTGTATAATCGGCAAAGACATGTATGTGGAAAATTTCATGTCAAAAGAGCAGTAAATAAGAACAATAAAACAAAAGTAAAACTTTCTTGTCTATTTAACAACATTTTGTTTTACTCAATCTAATTTTCGTATTTATAATGTGTTTCCTATGAAATTTACCACAAATATAACTTTTCCAATTATACACATAGTATCAATATTAAAAGTACCCTGCAAAATCATTCTCAGATTATATTCTTACAAGAAGATAGTTATAGATATGCGACAAGAATTTTGGACATGAGTGTACATTGACCTATAACTTTTTGAATGAATGAATTGTAAGTTTATCTTCTTCGCCTGAGGGCGACTCTGGCTCCTTTGTCCTTTGATGAATTTGGTTTCGTGTTGTTGGTAAGTAATTCTCTTTTGCATTGAGCGGAGTTGAGGCATTCTGACTTTGTACGGGTTAGGAGCCAAGGGTTATAGCATGAATTCAGCGTTTCGAATATCAGAGTTTAGTGATGGATTTGCAGGTTTATGGGTTTGTTGCTGGTTTGTGTCTGGAGATATTAAGTAGTTTTGTCTGCGGCGAAGTTTGGGGAGGGAGATTGGAATTTTTTAAAATTTAAGTAGGATTGTTGGTTTTTTAAATAGTGTTACGCTTTTCTTCATATTAATGTTATTTGCTGTTTTATTATTATTATTAATTTTTTTTGGTGTGTGTGTATAAGTGTGAATTTTGTAGCCAGAAACTTAGTGTATATGCCCTTAGTTATTGTTTAAGAGATACTACAGAAATGAAATGAATTCTTTAAGTTTAACGTCCCACGGTTATGCCGGTTAGGCTAAAGGAGACGGTGATAATGAAAAATGAGTGAAATGAAGAAAGTGGGAGGAAACGG
The DNA here is from genome assembly GCF_964235325.1 of Thermobia domestica. Classification (NCBI taxonomy): domain Eukaryota; kingdom Metazoa; phylum Arthropoda; class Insecta; order Zygentoma; family Lepismatidae; genus Thermobia; species Thermobia domestica. The sequence continues at coordinate 17,743,412 of NC_137467.1, forward strand.
GAGAACCCCGAGAAAACCCACGAGCACGGTGTTTGTCCACCACAAAGTCCACACGGCACGAGCTGGGATCGTACCAGGGACCCCAAGCACCGGAGGTGAACGCTCTACCACTGAGTTATTGACATTTATTGTTTTGAATGGTATAAAGTTACTTGTTTCTTGGAGAATGTTTGCGTGTCGTTATTTATAATTATGTCCTGTAAATTGTTATGGATGAAGGTCTTACATACGTCCCAATCAGCTATTTTGAAGTTCAGTATTTGTTTCAGGTTTCTTGTAACTTGAAAGTTGTTAAATTTTTGTGGTGATTCCGGGGTAGTCTGATGGAAGATCACTTTATTATTTTTACATCATCTTGTTCAGTACAAGACAAGGCGTGGTAAGATTTTTTTTTCTGGATTTGAATCATCTTCCCCTTGATGCCTCGCCGGTCTTGTTGGTCCTGGTAGCTTGATGTTCATGTAGCTATTTTGTGTTAAATATTGGAGTAAATGTTTCCCATTATCATTTGTCGTGACGTCACCAAGAAATCAATGTTGGCTTTTGAGGTCGGCCATCAAGGCGGGGGTTGGAGAGGAAAGCTAAGTAGCTTCAGAAGGGATGACAAAGCTGTATGGGGTCCCAGGGTTTATTGTATCAAGTTGCTATTATTACGGGTTTTGGGATGAATAGTTCTATTATTAACCCGCCGTGGCATGCGCCGCGGATACTCCGCGAAGAGAAATGTTTTAGTTTTCTTAGAATTGTTAAAGGAGTTTGTGCTATAAAATATACGTGGGCAATTGTCAAGAATATTGCAAAGAAAATATTAAACAATTTAGTATTGCTTGAAAACAAAATACACATTAAAATAAGATTAATAAATATTGCGGAGTGAGACTCCGCGCGCGTGCCGTAATGTTACAATTGTCGACGCGTGCTATTGATGGTTAAGGGAGTTAAGCTTCTGTGGATAAGTATTGCTGTACCTCCACTGGAATTTTGACGGTCATTGCGAATGCATTTACAGCCTGTGATGTAGAATGGAATTTTGTCATTGAGTTTTGTTTCGTTGACGACGGCGACATCTATTTTGTGGTCTTGCAGATAGGTGTGTGTATATCAGTAGTTTTGTCTCTTATCTCCTGTATATTGATCAATAGTAGCTTTAGCTGGTTTGCTCGTCTTTTGTTATTGATTTTCTTTTCATTGTTTTTATCCATGATGTTTGTTTGCTTCCTGTTTGTTGACCCTAATGTTTTTCTTTTTGAGGGTGTTCTTGCTCTGAATTATGTCAGCGTATGTAACCTATCTATGAAAGTTATGTCGTTAGTACGTTCTTGGAGGATTTCTTTGTTGGCCTTTATGATGACTGCTTCTAGATTTGCCTAAGGCAAGGCAAGACCATTTTAAGTAGTGTGGTGGCTCATGAGAAAATTTTGTATGTAGTGGCCTTGATTGTTTATTCTATGGAAACTATTAGGATTGGCTTGTTTATAGCTGTAATTTCGAGGCGGTTTTCTGCATCTGTTTCTTGTGTCGCTTTTCGTTGCGGCTGTGGTGAGTCTTCTGTTCGATGTGTCGTGGTGATTGATGGTTGAGGTCGTTCTGGGAAGGTGGTAGGGCCGGTCCTATGAACTTCTTTTTCACAGATTGCGCAGTAATTTTTTTGCATTCCTGTTTTGGGGATATATATATATATATATATATATATATATATATATATATATATATATATATATATAAGAGAACGTACAAAATCCTTTGTCCGCTCATCACGCTAATACGGCTGAACCAATTTCTTTCATTTTTGGGGGGTTATTAGGATTTGGACCCTAGATGGTTTTTATCATATCACTTTAATTTTTAATTACCAGTGTCTTGAGATAATTGACCATTCAAGTGTCCATAACGTACAAATCCTTTGTTATTAGTTCATCATAGGTAAAAATAAACGTATTTATATGCAACCCGCATGACCGTGTCACTCGGCGGGTTAACATAAATGACAGGCGATATACAGCGGAAAATAGCTTGAATCTTCTGTTTAAAATTTTTTAATTGATTTGCTTATTTTTACAGACACTTTTACAATATGCCAGCACCGGGATGACCGCAGCGAAGCGGGGCGGGTTAACATAAATGACAGGCGATATAATGTTAAGATTTACTGCAATCTTCTATGGTTTTTATCATATCACTTGAAAGCGAAAAAGTAAAAATTATCTAAGTAACAAAGTTTATTGCGTTCCGGGGTGACCGCAGCGAAGCGGGGTGAACGCTGCTAGTATATATATATATATATATAATATGTGTGTGTGGGGGGGGGTGGAGGATCTGTTTGTTGCTCTCACCACATTTGAAATATTTTCTTTCTGTTTTGCATTCCATTCCTGCCTTTGGCACACGGGAGAGGGTGTGCCTCGTTTTGTGAGGCATCGACGCGGTAACGCGCACAGTGTATGGTGATACCATTTGAGATTAACTCATTAATTTGCTGTGAATCGTGTGAAAATAATCTTTAGTAGTTGGTATAGTTTCGTTATTGTTTCTCATCCATATTAGTTAGGTAAAATTGATTTTGTGATTATTGAGGTCTTTTGTTATGCCCTCAATATCGGTGGCCCCATTCACGCCTTTTTTTTTTTTTTTTTTTTTTTTAAATCACACATGTGAATGTGGCTGGTTGTTTTCGGTAATTTCCTCGTCATGTGTCATCCATTTTGCATTGGCTCCATAGCGGCTTACGATAAATCGGCGTAAGAAATGTTTCAGTTGCGTTGTTGAATTTTAGTCTTGAGCCTTGAATGCTTTTCGTGTAAAATATAGTGTACTTTATATGAGACAGTTTCCCTGTTATTGTTTTTCTGGGTCTTGCTGGGTTTTCATATTGCTGGTCCGTTTTTGATGTTACAATGGTGTAGATATGTAGGTGGGTTAGTTGGCTTGTTGATGGAGTCGCTTGATTGATCTTCATTGGACTCGTCCTGCTTTGGTGTGGATGGAGTAGTGAAAAGTTTGACGGCTTGTTATTGCTTCTTGTTTTGTTTGTTTCTTTTATTGATCCTTTCATTAATCTTTGATTCCTCAGCCTCTGATTGAGATGGGAGACTTTGCGTGCTGTGGAGAGAGGAAAAGGAGATTGTTTAGAATCTTCATGCTTGTTTGGGTGAGAAGTGTGTTGTAAGTTAGAAGTTTTAGTGTGTTAGTTGTGTAAATATGCGTGTTCTTGTACGATAGTGGCCGTTCTGTGTATATATAAGGGTATGGATTCCTAAGAGTTGCTATTGTGAAGTCTCGTGCCACTTGAATCACTGATCGTTCGAGCTGCTCTAGACTTTCGGCCAAGCCTGTACATGAAGCAGGCCCAGTGCGAATCTTGATGCTTGGGAGGGTCGGAGCTTCTCAAAATAACAGACGGTACATGTAGTTGTCAGTTCGTCACACGTTAATGTCAGTATGCCCTAAAAAGAACCAGTGGTTTAGTAGATCGACGGTTTGCTCGTGCTTAAAATACAATATTTGATGGAAGACGGTACATTTTTTAGGGGAGGGGAGAAAGCCGATACAATATTTCCCTATGTGAATGCTAAAGATTTAGCTTTGGATACAAAAATATACTATATTAATAGATGTTAAATACAGAAGGAAGTCGAAAATACGAACTAATTGGGACAACAGGTAGTTCGGATTTTCAAATTGTTCGGATTTTCGAAAATGACCAAGAAAATGCCATTTAGGCTTAAATATACTGTATGGTATGCTCTTTTATCGATATAGTGGTTATACAGTACATACAGTAATTACAATACCGTATGGAAGGCTACTTATATTTAATGTTTCTGAAGAACGTGCTCGTAGACTAAATTACACTACTGTTGTAACTCACACTTAAAACTTAACTTGTATAGGCCTAAGGGAAAATAAAACTATGTATGACAAACAATTACATATAAATCAGCTTTTGTAAAAACACTGACTTCACACAACGCCGACGGACAACCTTATTATTTGTTTATCGCCAGCGCTAAGATAAAATGTAAAAAGCTTCTAGGGACAGCGTTCGCATTTTTGACGTTCGGATTATCTACGTCCTACTGTACGTATTTTAATTTATTCGCACGATATGGCAAGGGTTTCGAACTTAAGCTCGTGGAGAAACTGGAGATCAACAACTGTTGATCGGGTAAGGTATAGGTAAATAATAAAATCAACTGTATTTCTCATTGGAATAAAACCGAAACAATCAACCAGTGAGAGCCTGTCTATGAACAGACAACCGGCCAATTCGAACGAGGCCATAAATTGATAGCAGATTGGACGTCACCATCGATTCGTATTTTCTATTCCAGCACACATATATAAGGAATGTTTCTGTTCGGTTCTCTCATACTGTACCCTGATGATGGAAACAATGTTGTCAGTTTTCGAAGCATTGGACGATGTAAAATTCACTTGCTTGTTAACCCGAGAAGAATTACATAGATTGAGGAATGCTCAAATTTTGCTTGGTGCGCATATTAAGAACACAAAATGTTCCTTTTCTCTCTTATGGCAAAATTGTGAGTGTTCTTGCATACCGTGCGATAGACGCAAGTGCAATTCTAGGTGAGAGGATGTATGTTTTGTACCCATGCTTAGCTGTAGGTTTACATCTGACATAAGCGCTGAATAGGAACGTTCAGCTCCAAACGAAGGAATAAGTAGTTTTGGTTCGGAAGCTTGGTCTTGTTACTGAAATTAAGAGACGTATTTAAATAAGTTCAGTATCTACCGGTGATGAGAAATTAATTAAATAATGAAGTGAAGAAAATGGGAGGAAACGGAAGAATCCCGAAAAAACCACGCACACGGTATTTGTCCACCACAAAGTCCACTTGGCGCGATCTGGGATCGAATCAGAGACCCCGCACACCAGAGGTGGATGCTCTACTACTGAGCCACCGCGGCTCTAGGTTTTAGTAGAGAGATTACGTAGAGAGTGTCTAATCCTGACAATTGGGATGGAACAGAAAAATGTGCACAAACTCCGGGAGGTAATTCGTGACATGAAAGGACAAAAAAGTCCTCTTACATATTGTTGAAGTCTGCATCGTGTACGAGTGACGGGATGCCAACTTGGAATGGACAATCGAATCCTGACAACTGGAACGGAACAGAGAGATGTGCACAAACTATCTCTGTCTGCGCAACTCCTTAATGTACCATTTTGCTGATGTTCATAGCCACATTTAACTAGTTTTGATGTCACGAATCACTTCCAGCAGTTCGTGCAAGTATTTCTGTTCCGTTCCAATTGTCAGGATTCGATTGCCGATCCCAAGTTGGCACACCTGTCACTCGTACACGACGCGGAACTCGACAACACATAAGATGACTTTTTGTGTTGTTTTGATGTCACGAATCACTTCCCGGAGTTTGTGCACATCTTTAAGGTTCACCCTGTAGTGTACAGTCCGCAGCAAAAAAACCTGTAACATAAGCATGTAAGTTTATTGTGAAACGACGAAGTCTTTTGCTCCAAAATAAGTGTGTAGGGGAGGACGCCGAGGTTTCTACTGCGTGATTCGTGCCACTTAGACGTTATGTTGATTGCCGGGTTGTTAGGCATAGTTTCACAATAAACTTACATGCTCATGTTGCAGGTTTTTTGCTGCGGACTGTACAACGGGCCAAAGGCTCATATGAAATATAAAGTCAGTTTAGCAGCCAAACTTAATCAATTACACTGAAGAAGAAGCGAGTATGTATTGAAACTTATTGTGACTTTACGGATTATAGGTAAGATTTCTTTTTGTTTTGAATACTCTCTTCTTCTAAACGCAAATCTGGAGATTCCATATACGTAGCAGACCATATCAAAAGTAAATTAATAAGCATGCAAGAATTATAGAAACAAGTCGCCATATTCCAAGACAAATGTTCAACGTGCAGAATAATTAATAATGCATCTCTTGTGAGAAAGTACAGCTCACTAAACAGGGCAAATTGGGCAAGTGGACCAAGTGAATATATTTTTTACTGCATTTAAATCTATACTAGTCCCTTCTTGCAATATTGAGAAATATTTCAGTCAGTTATCTAATGTGTTTCATTCATACAAAATATACAATCATTTTGTAAATTCTCCAACTTTTTAAACGTTTTTTTAACCGTTTCATAAAATGACAACTGAGTAATTTTGTGATGTCGAATTTTCTTTTAAGGTTTCTAGGAAATACCGGATTGGATAGTTTTTTTTTTCAGTTGTATATATGATTCAAATTAGTTACTTTTGAAAGATTGTAAAGTAAATGATAATAATAATAATAATAATAATAATAATAATAATAATAATATGCAGCTAGGGATCGTCAGCACTGTAGCTCAATTTACTCCAAGGGGATGATCTTTGGCGTGGGAGGCCCGGGTTCGATTCCCGGCGGGAGCTCATGTAGTTCGGATTCCACGTTAATCAGTAGGTCCACGTCTCATATAGCCTCACTACTGAACGGGACGTTAAACTCAAAATCAACTCAACTCAACCAAGGAGATGATCAGGAAAATGGGCTGACATACTTAGTTTTAGAACTTATAGCTAAGACTAAACTTAATTGTATAGATTTCGAAATGAAACAAGAATATTGAAATGAAATCTTTTGAGTTTAACATCCCACGATTATGCCTGTTAGGCTAAGGGAGACGATGATTAAAGCAAGTCAATGATTATGGAAGAATTGGTGCAATGGGAATGTGGAAGGAAACGGGAGAACTCCGAGAAAACCCCACGGACGATATTCTCCACCATAAACTTACTTGACCGAGGCTCGAACCAGGAATTCCACGCACTAGAGGTAAACACTCTACCACTGAGCCACCATCCCCACAAGAATATTGAAAAATAGAAATTAACATTATAGAGGTAGGTAAAAGAGGGAGCGTGTGGGGGAAATTAGTGAAGAGGTTAGATTTCAAACAGAGTAGTTTGCTGTACACAGTGTTCTTGGAACAATCTAAGCGGTATGTGGTCCTGGTCGTGATACCGATGAAACTAATGGGTTTTGGATAAACGTTCGACGCACATGGTTCACCCTCGGTCTCATGCTAGTGAACCTTAAATAGGCGGACTGATCTGTCGACCCTCGCGTTTAGAATCTTCTCCGTTCCAACATCGTGGGTATTCGCTTCTGCCCTGATGGACCTAGAGGCGCTTCTGATGATAGTTCTTATCGTTCTGTTCTTGGTTGCTAAGTGTTTCCGCACTTCTTTCTCAAGGAACGTTATTCATGGGCTTTTACCAAGGCAGAAATTAATCAAAAAGTTGGTTATTGTGTCAGAGAGGGCAAAAACTTACTCGCATATGTAGGAATTGGACAAAGAACAACTCAATTTTTGCCTGTTGAACTTCGTTACGTAAGTTCTTAAGAGAATTTTACATAAGCTGTTGTATCTTTTTCAATGTCTGGCGGACTGATGACTAACAGGGTGTACCAAAAGTATAAAACAATGATTTGATAATCCAAGATATTTAATTCATATTTAACGTAAAACATGGAAATTAAGTCTTAAATCACAGTATTTGAACAGTGGTGTAAGAACAACTTCATTTTTTTTTTATATATATATAACTTGAAGACAGTGACAGAGGAATTGGAGGAAGCACAGGGAACAAAAAGGACCAAATAGACGAAGGATAACGATGAAAGAAATAAGTGAAAAGTAATGTTCCTTTAAGTCAATCCATTATAAGTTGTTCCTAATTTTTTGAAGTTCAGTCTTGTAATAATATCTTTTATCTGTTTTCGTCTCATACTTGACTTGCCAGATGGTACACAAGGAAGTGATTTGGGAAGGACGGAAATATACTGTATATGTAGAACGGTTTTCGATTCATTTTTACGATGCTTTTATTAGATTACGGACCACGGTGACTCACTGGTGGAGCGTTCATCTCTGGTCCCTGGTTCGATCCCAGTTTGTGTTGTGAACTTTGTGGTGGACAAACACCGTGTTCGTGGGTTTTCTCGGGGTTCTCTGGTTTCCTCACACTTTCTTCATTCCATCATTTCATTTATTTCTCATCATCATCATCTCCTTTAGCGTAGCCAGCTTAATTGTGGGACGTAAAACTGAAAAAAATCATTTTATTTTCTTATTAGGAGTACTTTTCTGTTTCGGCAACTTAAATTTTTGTGCACTTCTATACCAACTACAGCTCTGAAATTTTTGTACAAACAAGATGTCAATACAATATTTTTGCTTTAGCTTAATGCTTTACTGTGGAATTAAGTAAGTTATTAAAAATATTTTACAATGCGTGAATGCGCAGGCAACGTCAGTTAATTAAGCTTTATTTCAATAGATAGCAGAATGGTTTAGGTTCAAAAGTAAAGTAAATGGAGGTTAAACTAGTAGCGACTTAGCAGCCATTTTGGAGGTATCTAGGAATTGTTTCGGAATATTGATTGGTTAATCAGGATTCCGAAACAATTCTCAGATATCCCCAAAATCGCTGTTAATCATCTGTGCAAGCATTGTCTCTAATCCAGAATACAATGGTCAATGAACAATGAGTTGGCATTACTCGTACAACCCCATATACTTTATTCGAGAGGTTTCTGTGGCGCCTCTAACGGAAACGTTAGGAAGTAGGATATTGAATAATTCTTTTAGACTTAAAGACTACTTTTCATTTCAGAAATCACTGGTGGTCTACTTATCTTAATGCACAGCAGTAGTGTCCAATCATAATGCTGTTTTTTTATTTATTTATTTATTTATTTATGCCCTCCACTCTTTCTCCTCCTTCGCTCTCCAAAACAATAATGCATATTCAAGAATCTTAAGATGCACCATATTGACAAGCAACAATGTGTTTTCTTACAAAAGCTAAGATCCGATAAATAATAGTAGAACGCTTGCTTCTGGGGCATGGTGTCCTGGTTCAATTCCAGCTTCCGCCAAGTGCATTTTGTGGTGCACAAACACCGTGTGCGTGTTTTCACTGGTTCTCCGTTTTTCTCTCATTTTCTTCATTCCATCATTATGATCCATCTCGTTATCGCAGTCTCATAATCATGGAACGTTAGTTTTTTTTTCTTTCTTCGTGGCGTGTGGGATGAAATTAGAAACTGTGTTGCCTGCTAGAATGATTCCAGCCAATTTTAGCTGGTACTTCCTTCAAATAGTCACAGTGGCTCAATTTTATTGCGCTCACCTTTTATGCAAGAGGTTCCTGGTTCGACCACGTGAGTTTGTGCTGGACTTTTCTATGGATTTTTCGGATTCTCCCATTTTCCCTCTCATTCTTATCCTAGCAGTAATTTCATATTCTTTCACTTTCATTAGTCGTCCGTTCACTATACGCAAAGGACATAACCCAGAGACGAAATACTGAAAAATATTTCATTATCCGTTGAAACACCGTCTACAAAATCTCGACAATAAAGCCATGCGGAAAATACGCTTTAGCCTAAAGGTGGCCTTATTTCTTTCGTAATGTTAACGAGTCTTATTATATCTTGGTAGTTCAATTTTGAAACTTACTCTAGATTTGTGCTCTTATCGAGTTATTGATTTAAAAAGTCTTGTTTTTGTATTGTAAAATGTGTGTGGGTTTAAAATGTACATGTTCCTTACTGAATGTGTTTATAAATACAGTGAAACCTCTCTAAAGCGGACAGTCATGGGGAATCAAAAATTGTCCGCTATAGAGAGGTGTCCGTCTTAGAGAGGTTTCGATATTTTCTTACGTAAATTAGTAAACAAGGTGATGTGTAATTACAAACTACTGAAGGTAATTTATCAAACCGTTCTATGACTGTGGGCATGTCGACAAGTCGCTTTGAAAGAAATTTTGTGTCTAATCCGAAACTTCTCTAACCACTCGTTTGAGACCTTGAAATCTGAAACATCCATTTCTGTTGCTACCTCCAAATCCTTAGCTTTTAGCATCGACCCTAACACAGGATTTTTTTTTCATTCCGCACTCTACAAAACCATTCACTTGAACACCAACTTTGTTTAAAGCAATGAGACACTATTTTCATTGTCATTTTCACACCACAACTTTATTAACTTGTCTTGGTTTTATATTATTTCAGGTGCTTGTGTTTTACCGATACAAAAGTTTTCAGCTATCCTTCGCACACCTCAGTATTCTTCGAAAATTCAATCAATTCGATTTTAACATTAGCGCTTCTCGTGGCATTTCGAAACCTCACAACAACTTACACATTATTGCTTATTCGATGCAGAATGACTTAAAAAGATTTCCTTCTACAAACAGAGGCACTAAGACTATATGCGTATACGCGGACAAAAAATACCAAACATGTCTTCTGCTTGATTCCAGTGGAACAGTAGAATGACGTGTCATCATCCCAAATGGCAGGCAACTGTCATTCACTTTTGATTCTAAAACAGGTTGGGTGGAGTGGAATGCAAGCAAACGATATGAAAGTGTTGTTAAACAAAGACGATTCATCTCAGTTTCTGAACAGCCAGTTGACGAAGAAAAATGTTATTACAACGCTTCCTTGGTGATACATGTATGCATTGCTGAAAATGTACTTTTTCTGTACTTTTCAACTTGTTTCTAGAAAAAGTGTCCGTAAAATGGAGGTAAATAATACTTATAAAAGACAGAAAAGACTGTCCGTGTCCGTACTAGAGAGTGTCCGCCTTAGAGAGGTTTGTCAACATGGTTTTTCCTATTACAGTGTTTGGGGATTAGAAAATATGTCCGTTATGAGAGGTGTCCGCTTTACAGAGGTGTCCGTTAGTAGAGGTTTCACTTTATTTAGAAATGACCAAAATTAACAGTACCTGGTTAAAAGCGAAACTTGCCTATTTTTGTAGATCTAAAATTACTTTTACGAAGCCTATTACAAATTATTTGATTGTTTAACCCTTGACCGATTGCAAGAATTACACTTAGTTCATGTTGCAAGAATCGGAAGATAGCAATCATCAGCACGTACATCCAGGGCTGGATTAACCCATGTGGAGGCCCGGGGCTAATAAAAAATATATGGCCCCTGTTCACTTCGCCTAATACATTTCTGTAAAAGTACAGTAGGAAAACTAAGGGAATATGTTTCACATTTTATCTTATGATGTTATTGTATCTTGAATGATTCTTTTTAGACAGCCAACTGAGATTTTCATCTGAATGGAGGCCCGGGATTACAGCCCCCCTTAATCCAACCCTGTGTATACAGTAGTTTTCTTCATCGAGTTGAACTTATCTTTTCAGCAGTGTACCTTTCGTTATATTACCTCCATACTCTTTAGGAAGGATCTTAAAAGCTTTAGTGGGGGTATAGAAAGTTGACCTATTAGCCGCTTTCTCCCACTACATAGTAGTGAAACAAATATTTTCTCCGAAATTCGGTGTTGCCAACAAAATTCGAACTGGACGACAGCTCTCGGCGAGAATAGGGGTGTGAGCAAAAGCTGATCTTCTCCGTCACATGAATAAGAAATGGAATGTGTCTTTGGCGAAGAAAAAAGTAGTCTGGGTACTCTGAATGCTTGATGTTGCTTTGTTATTTGATACTTTCTTCTTCTATTGAGAAGGAACGACCCACATATGCAGGCAAGTTGGTCAATGTTTGTTCATTTCCCCCTTCTCTATATAGAAAGAAAGAAAGAACCCACATGTGTAAGTCATTAATCATAGTGTAACGCGGACCAAAACTATGGCAACGTTGTTGGACACACATTGAGTTACAATGTCGCTAGTAAGAGGGTAGACTGTTCGGACAGTTCCGATTACCACCCACTAAGGTTTTAAAGATCTTGCCTAAAGAGTAACTTCAAAATGTCACTTTGATTCATACCTATCTTTCTTGCAAATAATATTATTTATAACCTTCCTACTCGTTTGTTATACTGCCATTTTCTCTCTCTCTCTCTCTCTCTCTCTCTCTCTCTCTCTCCAAATCGACTGTCTTAACCATGTTGATAAAGCTATAGTCAGACTAATATCTGACATGTATACTCACTTCGTTATTTCAGCCATCTTAGTAGTGTATTCTTAAACATAGTGGGTTAAAGCATTTACCCTTGAGACAAATAAGTTAGGTTGCCATATAGCAGAAACTTTTCAAATTCCAGTATATTTTTTTTCTTATAGCTTAAGTATGAGTATTCTAGTAAAAAAAAAAATGCTGATTATGTATATAATCTTGTCATACATTAAACTCGTTCCCCTCTTTTTTTGTCGATGGGTATTTTGGTGACACTGTATCGTGGCGCAACAAATGTTGGGAAGCGCTAATAAATCTTAATTGAATCGTTGAGTTGCACAGTGTATATTTTTCTCGGAGAAGCACTCTACGATTGAATTTATGTAGCTTTATTATGCTTTGATACACTATCCGACTATGAAAAAAGTCTTTGAAGTAACGAGCATATGTGAGAGGTCTAAAAATTACATCGTACAATGTAAATTCACTCTGAAATCCAAGGGTCAGCTTTGAAAGTGCTCCCACTGTTTATATGTATATATAGAATATCCGAAAAATATTTTACAATGTGCGTACTTTTTTAATATGTACAGAATGTTCCAAATATACAAACTATGGACAATGAAATGCATTTTCCAACATTTTTTAGAATTGTCGTGTACAGTAAATGGCAACAATGTGAAACTAATTACATTTCTCAAATAGTGTTATTCTGGGAAAATGTTATAAAATCAGATTTTATATATAAGATTTTTGTTTAGGGACCTTAGTGTTTTATATATGAAAACTAGAACAATAATTTCAAGGTTACCATATGCATATAGGTCCTTCTCATTGTCTTTCCTTTCTTCCCTGTGAACAGCAGGGATTTTCGGAAAACTCGATTTCCATATCCCCCAAAATGCAAACGTGTTTAAAGAACAAAGACGACTTGGCGAGCACAGCTTGTCTAGAAACTGTTTAATGACATATTTTATTTTAAAATAGAGTATATGAAAGGCAATTGTTTGTTCCGAGAAAAAATTACATACATTAAAGTATGTTGTTGGAACTCTTTGGGGGCGGTCCCCTCAGCCCCCCTTCCCTACGTCACTGGTTGGAATTGATGTTCACCTAAGGACTATACTGCTGAGTGTTTAGTTGATTGGCCCAATTTGTTTTTTTTTTTTTTTTTTTTTTGTTTCTTTTACGGAACATGAAGCGTAAAGCTGTAATAAAAAAAAGTTACTATCCAACTTATTTAAAGTTTGTACTTGACTATATTATTTCTAATTATATCATAATAGCGTTTAACGAATAAAGAGGCACTTACGAATTGATATATCTCATACAGCTGAACAAGAGTGTAAAACTCATGAGTAGTTTACGAGAACAATAATTTCATTATGATAATTAGAAAGACGATTATATACAATTAGTTAATGAGAATTAGCCCAAAATTATGATTAACTCTTATATTTTGTATTTTTCTATTATATTTCTCAGGTTTAAGACTTACATTAATCGGTAGGTCACAACAAATTGAACAAACTAGAGATACTTGAAGGTGAATTGTAATAATTTTCGAGAAAAGAAAATTCTTATGTCGCTAGAAACTGGGTCGTTCTTTGCCAATCTTATGTGGTTGATAATTTTTATTTTGTTGGCATAATTTATTTCTACACTGTGTATAAGTGAAATCAATAGTTAGTTCATTCATCTCAACAACGAGGTATAAAATAGTGACTGATACACTTACAAGTTGTAAGGTTCAATTTTTTAAAATTCTTTTAGTACATATTTCAACTTTCCAGCTCCTCTCGATGTTCGTATTGTCTTTACCAAATTATTTTACAAAAGGGACAATACATTCGAAAAAAAAAATCGATCCTTGATGGAAACGAGACAATATTTGAAGTAATAAATAGGTAGATGAACTAAAAAGCTTGAATTCACAAACGTAGTTCTGTTAATTTTTATAAGCTGTTTTCATTTTTGGTTGAAAGGGCCTATTCGGTTGCAGACTTTGGGGAGATGGCCAAGGGCGCTGATCCTAGGGGGCCCCGGGCCCCACAAAGCTTATGTGGACCCCCCTATTGTATTTATGAATATACAATATTTGGCATAATTTGAATGCAATTTGCCTTAAAGTACCCATATATATATATACCTTCTGCATCTGAAGGCCCCCCCCAAAAAAATTACAGAGAAATCGGCGCCCTTGGAGATGGCTGAAATGTAAAAGAGGCTGTGTAGATTCTACATTCAAAAAACAAATTGTCCTAAAATGTATGGAACATAGTAAAATAAAATCACAAAATATGAACATTAAAGTCAATGGAAAATCAATGGGGAAAAAAATGTAGTCGTCCACGCATTTTAAAGACTCTAATAAGGGGATAGCTAATTGAAATCTGATTGCAAAGACATAATGAAGAGCTTAAAAACGATGTAGCCAATAGCACGTAAGGTAAATATGAATAAAACATTATCAAAAGTCAACTTGGTTGAGTAAAATCAATAATAATGATGATAAAGTATATGAATCTTCGAATTACCCAGCGCGCACCCCACGGAGGTTGCTTGCTTGAAAATATCTCGCATCTGGATTTGGAATCTCCACCCAGACAGCAATTTAAACTTGCTGCAAGTTGCCACAAACTTGCTGTCACAAGGTCAATTAGCTTGCCGCAAGCTATACTATGCAAGCCAATTAGCTCGCTGCAAGCTTCTGGCAAGCTAGCTAGTTACATCTGGGCAAGGCTTGGGGCAAGCTTGTCTTCACAAGTTAAACACAAGCCAATTATAAGCGTATTCTCATCAATGACAAGCTTTAATAAGCTTATTGCAAGCGAAACACACGCCAAACAATTTATATGGAAGCTTGCAGTAAGCAAATTTAGATAAAACAGTATGAAATCAGCATAATTTAACCGTGTGATAAAATCTATGCTAGAATATATTGTTCCCTCAACTTCCCAATTATTGAAGCAAATGCACAACCGTGAAAACACCCAAGTTTCCAAGCCGCTTCTGCAAAACATCAAAATAAGCATAATTCTTACGTTTTAGTTGTGACAAGCAACCCGCCGTTGCTTCTTGCAAATATCTAATATGTTGCTATATTAGCCACGAGTACTTGAAATTTCTACCTTTTTATATAAAAACGCAGAAAATGTTTATACTTTAAACACAGCGTTCAGATAAAGTTTATACTGTAAGTTAAATTTGAAGTTTATATTAAAATATCTCCAACAGTTCTGTATTCTTTTGCGAAATAAGTAGGCTCAAACCTGCTGCCATCTATGTTGACATTTATGCTTTATACATAATTACTACAATTTGTTATGCCTCATGGTTACTGAAATATGAAGAAATAAAGAACGACATTATGGGTACGTGGGACTAGAGTACTAGAGTGCTAGACGGCACAATTAAAAAAAAAATAAGTTTGTCCTTTATTCAAGCTGAATGCTAGTAAGACGCTAACAACGAGAACACTACCTTGTCGCCGAAAGTGAAGAGGTCAGCGTCACGTGGTTTTTGAGAACAACTGAAAATCGAACGCGCGCTGGCTTTTTACTTCAAACTAAAGAAAAGCGTCTCGCAAGTAAAGCGTGGTTTGCCCGCACTACAGCTTGCGCTAAGCAGATATAAGCTTTTGTGTATAAGCCAAAGCGAAATAAAATCAAATAAAAGCGGCAGGCAAGCAAACATGCTGTCTGGGCAGACTCGATTTAGCACGCAACGTGACTTTTGAGCTAAGCTCGTAACACAATCTGGTCCTTATGGCAAACCGGATAGGCGCTTTTTAACATTCACAAAAACATCATGATTAATTGCGCTCTTTGCAGACGTAGATTGTTCCTAAATATTGTTTTTTTCTTTGTCTTTCTTCTCCAAAGAATCTTATTGCTGTATATGCAAGTTGAGTTTTATGCTCTTTAGTTATGTAATTAATTTCGTAAAACTAATTTTAAAATGTAGCTTGTATTTTAACTTTAACTTTGTTACAGTGGTTTTCTTTGTAACAAATTTTTGATTTGCATATGCATGTATCTTCAACTTTCTTTTGTCTGGTTAGAAGTGCAGCATTTATAGAATATAACACAGAAAATAGTTTTATTTAGTCTTGGTTGTGGGATCAAATAAATACAGATGTATTTGACTGAAATTATCTTGTAGTTATTTAATAAGACCTTTCCCCTTCACGAAGAAATTAAATGTCGACTAAAAGCAGGGAATTCGTGTTATTATTCAGTTCAAAATCTCTTGTCGTCGCGAATTCTATCGAGGAATCTGAAGCTTAAAATATACAAAACGATAATCATGCCTGTTGTTCAGTATGGTTGCGAAACATGGTCGCTTACTCTGAGGGAAGAACATAGACTGAAAGTATTTGAGAACAAGATCCTGAGACGAATATTCGGACCCAAGAGGAACGGGAATGGGGAATGGCGGAAACTTCATAACGAGGAACTACATAATTTATATGGTCTACCCAACATTGTTAGGGTCATCAAGTTTAGGAGGCTTAGGTGGGCGGGTCATGCAGCTAGAATGGAAGAAAATAGAAACACTTTCAAAGTCTTGAATGGGAGACCAATCGGAAAACGACCATTAGGAAGACCTAGGCGCAGATGGGAAGACAATGTTAAGATGGATCTCGCAGAGATTGGAATACAAAGTAGAAACTGGATGCAGTTAGCTAAGGATAGAAATCAGTGGAGAGCTTTTGTGAACGCGGCATTGAACCTCCGGGTTCCATAGGCCATAGAGTTAGTTACTTAACCCCTTCAGCGTTACTAATTTACACTATGATGTAAAAGTATTTGAGAACAAGATTCTGAGACGAATATTCGGACCCAAGACGAACGGGAATGGAGAATGAACGACGAACTACATAATTTATAGGGTTTACCAAACATTGTTAGCGTAATCAAATCTAGGAGGCTCAAGTGGACAGCCAGAATGGAAGAAAGTAGGAACACTTGCAAAGTTTTAACTGGAAATCCAATCGGAAAACGACCATTAGGAAGACCAAGGCGCAGATGGGAGGATAATATTAAGATGGTTCTCGCAGAAATAGGAATACAAAGTAGGAACTGGATCCAGTTGGCTAAGGACAGAAGTCAATGGAGAGCTTTTGTGAACGCGGCATTGAACCTCCGGGTTCCATAGGCCATAGAGGTAGTTAGTTATGATGTAAAAATAGCGATGGAGCTTTTCAAGATGAGAAAGGTGTTCTGACTTCATACGTTCAGACTAAGATACTTCTTGTATTTGAAGTCGAATCGGTACCCCGTATCAAAAGCAAAATGGCAACGAAGTTGAAGAAATGTCTTGACAACGTAAAACTTACTAATTCTACAGCTTCTAGAATTGTACCTTACGTTACTGAACTCTACATCATTATGTTCTTCTGCTTACACTTTTATTTTCCGCCATCAACGTATAGCGACCATAATCCAATTATGTATACTTGCTGCATTCAAATGGCCCTCAACCGGCTTTCTTTGTACTGAATCACAACATTTATACAAACCACCTCCAAACGGGCTACAACTGACATGTAATAGTGTCGAAGTGATGCAGTTGTTCCCATCGCTAAACTTATATTCAAAATAGGTACATTGGGCCTTATGCAGTGTCTTTTTAACGTATGATTAGCGTCATACTAAAGGCCTGACTACTACAGGAAACGTTAGTCGAACTCTTTAGTATGACACTAATCACTCGTCTGAACGACTCTACATAATGCTGTTTCATGCATACGTCGAAGTTCGGAGAAGAAAAAAAAGAAATCAAATCTTTAAGTTTTACGTCCCACGGTTATTCCGGTTAAGCTAAAGGAGACGGTGATGAGGAATGAATAAGATGGTGAAATGAAGAAAGTGGGAGGAAAGGGAGAACCACGAGAAAACCCACGAGCACGGTGTTTGTTCACCACAAGGTCCACACAGCGCGAGCTGGGATCGAATCAGGGACCCCAAGCACCGGAGGTGAACGCTGTACCACTGAGCCACTGCGCAAGACTGCGAAATTCCTCTCTCACAAGTGCTTGTATGTATGTGTGTGTTTGTCGTCCACACCCCTCTTCGCATAGTCAGATTAGGCAATGGATTTGACTCAGTGTGGTTCTTCCCCCACCTCTGTAGTAGCTAAAGTGCGAACCAACGAACTATATTTTATAATTTGCATAGTTGCCAATTAATAGTTATTATTCATCTTAATGTTTGTGCAAGTGTAATCACTATACTCTTAATAACGCAAGAATTAATCTATTATTTCCTATGAGAGGAGCAACTGCTTAAAAACTAAATGTTTTAGTGGAAATATTTTCTCGTCAAGAAGTGTATTCTTACGCTCCTATTATCTGGGGAAAAGACCGTCACACGCGCAGGGAGCGGTGGGATTTTGATATGCAACAGTAACACTCACATGTGCCAACATCTCTCACTCAACCAAAAATACGTTAAGTAGTGGGATTTTTATCGCTACACAAGATGAACAAATACATACCTCGTACCACCCAAGTATATGAATTAACAATTTTTGTGTAACAAACACGGTACAAGCAGTGAAAACGTGCTCCAAGTGGTCTAAACCATTTAAAGTGTAATATAAACGTGAGTTAAACTAAAAATATGTCACGAAAATTAAGAGGTAACGAAACAAAAGTAATGAATGGAACCACGTAACCTACGCCTGAAAAGGATACCACTATGTTTTCAACTACTTCTTATTCAAGATGTGATTCAGCCAGGATCCTTTCCGTCATACCCACCGTACCGGCACCGTCGTACCCAAGGGTCTGAAAAATAATCGTAAAGTTCAGGAATTATGCCAATTCGGCATGTTTAACTGTTCAATATCTCCAATGGGCCTGGATAAAAAAAAACTGGGAATAGTTACTCCTTTAGTATACCATAAAACAGACAGAGTGTTTTGTGCTTTTGAGCAGAAGGGGTCAAAGTATTAAGGAATGGCGTCATGCTCTAGGAGGTTTTTTTTAAAAAAAAAATCAACTGGAAATTCGTTAGGCTCTCAAGCTCATTTCTTTCCTCTAGTTGTGATTCACTGTCTTATCACACCCACAACAGCACTGCTGAAGAATGCCGCTATCAGCAGAAGGCTACAAAAGTCAAAATGCACACTTGACAAAAAGTCCGTAAGTACTCATTCCTCTTGCTGCTTGGTATATCAACGATATTCAATCCTGTTCATTCTTGTTTTAACTGTCAACTCACGCAGGAGACTGTTGTCCTTTCGGTTGATCTACATTCTCCAGTCAATGTTTACATACAGTGAGTGAGTGAGTACTGATTCCTGGGTCTTTTTGCCACATGTAGCTTGGCATTGTCGTGCATGCACAACATACTCTTGCGATTAACCAACGCCGTATCCTTATGTAGTAATTTGCGGTACATTTTTTGCAACTACTAAGAGTATAGGTTAGTAGTAATGGTCTGACCAGGTGAAGAAAGTCGTAATACACTACTTGCCGACAATTTCACTATTCAACAAGTATAAACTTTCCCTGAGTTCAGAGGTGTTCTTGGTGTGAGGAGTAGGGTCACGTGACGACAACTAACGTTTGGTACTCTTGTGAAATGTTATAGAGAACCTACTTTTCGCGAGCACAGCGAGAAACACACGCGACCAAGTTGCTTCGATATCTTTATTTCTCTTCAACACTGAACAAGCTGACGCAACGTGCTTGTATATGTGTGCAACGTGCCTGTATTACTGAAAGTCGATGAGCAGACTAAATCCCAATTGCTTGGCAGGCATCAGCGTTATTTCGTTTCTACTCTGTGAGTGCATGACTTAAAGGGACGTCAAAAATGGTAATAACTTTTTAAGGAAATACGTATAACCACTATACCCTCTTCAGACCTGAAGGCGAATTTTGGTAGCTGGAGCTACCGTCGACTGTGAATTCATTGCTCTACACTGATGCTAGGAAACCTCCCCAGGTCCGAATGACATATATATTTTGTTATAAAATTACATGGCCAACGCATTTTGTCTTATCCCAAACAGTTATCGTCTAATATACATGGTTAAAGGAGCACTCTGATTGGCCAAATTAAAAAGATCTCAACGACTTATACCTTTACAAACGACGTTTCCTTCATCATCGCCGTGGCGAAGTCGGAAGAACACCCGCCCAGTAATCATAAGGTTTCTGGTTCGAGCCCCCTCCACGGCACTTTTTAAAAGTTTTTTTTAGACACCTTAATTTAAACAAATCACACATACAGGCGATTTAACGTATTTTGGGGGATTAATTTTGTGGTCCATTGGCGTTTTGTTGCGTCTCTGCCACTGGTGGACCGCTGGTGGTATAATTTTCAAAACGGAAGAGGGGCCACCGCGGATCGTCGCTGCGGGGCCGCCAATTTTTGGCGAGATATACGGCATGGGGTTGAGAATATCAATGTGTGTACGTGCGTACTTGTTATTTTCTTAGACATGACCCAGGTCTCCTTCATTAAAAGTGGAAACTGCTTTCTCAGCCTAACAGTACTATAGTGGGTTTTCTAGTGGTATCCCGTGTGCAATTTAATGGTAGAGTATTGTGGATGGTATTATTTTGTTCCTTATAAGATAGGGAATAAAAAAAGTGATGGTGGACGAGTAAGACCCGCGACTGGGGGGGGAGGAAGTGGGAAAATGATGAGTTATCACTCGCTTAACCCCTTATAACTTCGCTCCTAATCATTCGATTTTAATTTTCTTTTTCTTTTTTTTTTAAAAAAGGAAAGTACGTTCTATGTATTAGCATCTTTGCATCGTTAGCATCTTATGTTTGTTTTGTTATAATATGTTTGCATATTATGTTATTAGCATCTTTTACGTAAACCTAGCTGTTTTGGTTAAAATTATATATATATAAAATATTTTTCCTAAGAAAAATATTTCATTTGACAAAATAATTATTTTTGTATTATTTATTTATGCCAAATAGCTAAATTTATTTTAAAAAAGCGTAAAATACGAATATTTTTTATTTTCAAAATCATTGTTATATAAAAGATAAAGAAAAGAACATTACAAAAAATGTAATATTTCACTCAAGAGAAGCAATTAATATTTTAAAATTATCATTACACCTATTCCTACTATTTATTATATTATGTAATCCATATTAATATTAATTCTGTAGATGTTCATAAGTATTTTAGATATGTTTTAATTATCATGGAACAAGTACTCCACTCATGTGTTTTCATATATTAATTTACTGAAAAGTAAAGAATACTCTTCTGGTGTGTATCCACACGTTAGTCATCGGGACACTTCCAGAGTCCGAAGTTGTCTTTCTTACTTCAATCTTTATAACACAAATTCTTCTTAATATTCTAATATTCACTATACTACACTCTGACATCATATTCAGAACGCACTAAGAAAAAACAAGAAATGGTTAAAAGGGGGGAGGAAACACACAAACGCTTCCTGATTTTCGTTCCTTCACGTCACAGAGATTTTACGCTGTTCCACCGGTCGTCAGCAGGTCGAAAGACGGACGGACTAGTTCACGAAAAATAGAATAATAAATCACATAACCAAGCTATGACAGTGCTCAGTTCCTTCTTGTTTCACGAGAGAGTATTTGCTTCGCATTATCCTAGTAACAGATTCCCTATCTGCGTAGTCCGCTTCGAAGTACTCAACTCATAACCATGATTCAATTCATGGTTGAGAGCATGGGGTCCCTGATTCAATCCCAGCTCGCGCCAAGTGAATTTTGTGGTGGACAAACACCATGTGTGTGGGTTTCCTCGGGGTTCTCCAATTTCTTCCCACTTTCTTCATTTACCATTACATTCATTTCTCATCTTCACCGTCTCCTTTAGCTTAGCCGTCATAATCGTAGGACGTAAAACTCAAAGATTTTGTTTCATATTTTCATCGCTGAAAGAAGCTCTTTAGGACCACAAGGAATATCACACATTATTGGCTCGCATTACCCTTTCCCATTAACAGTCCAACCCCAGTCAGTCACTCTAGGTAATTCAGAATTCGCAATATGTGCTTTACGTCGTATTAGGGCTTGAAAATGTGCTCTTTTTATGGCCGGACGCAGAGTGTATTCTGTTGGAGACATGCATGATCCATCGACTTATGTTTTAGTCCTACGATTATGCCGGTAGGCAACGAAAGAAGGAAGTTATACATAGTATGAGAATTGTGTCCCGTAGGGCAGAGAACCGCACCGGGGTATGTCCAATAACGTATTAGTGAAGTAATGTACGCCGGACAACAATCAGCAAAATTAATAAACGGGGGGCTCACAGGAAATTCATAACTAGGCCAAAAACATCGTATCCATTGCTGTGTGAAGGATTCGTTAATAGCAACTGCAGTATAGAAATCGAGCATACCGGTAAACAGAGTTTGACATTTCAATCTGAGATTTACGAGACCCAACCCTCCCTGTGAACGAGGAAGATAGAGACCTGTACGTGGAATACCAAAATAGAAGTCACGCCAAATATTCCATAGGAATAAAGAGTCAAACCGCTTAGCGAATAATTCCGGTAATGGGAAAATTCGAGCCCGGTACCACAGTTTGGATGCAATGTAAATATTGATAAAGTGGATATGATGAATTAAATGAAGGCGACGGAAACGCTGGGAAAACAAAACCCAGGCGAATTTGTAACAACAACGGGGACCAAATCTCCTCGCAAAGGGGAGTAGGTTGTGACGTAAACGGGATACCTAGGTTCTTCAAGGAAGTGACGTGAGGTACACACGGCACCCCAGGCTCGTTAGCAGGTAAATGAAAACCATTGAACTACAATAGGTTAGTTTTCTGTACATTATACTGTAATCCGGAACAAATTGCGAAACGTTGCAACACTGCAAAAACCAGCGCCATAAGAACAGGATCCACTCCTATGATGGTAATGTCATCTGCATACCAAATATATTTTGACTCAAGAAACGGGAGGGTGCAGAGGGTGGCCAACTGTCTGAGTAAAGGATCTAATGCGAGTGCAAAGAGTGTCGTCGACAGAGAACATCCTTGTCTTAATCCACGTTTCAGCGGAATAAGAGGGGACAGGTGTCCGTTAATCTGGATGCGGAAATTGGCCGTGGTATATAAATTGTTAATTATTGTACGGAAGGTTAAAGGAAACCTCCAGGCTTCCAGTACCTGCAACAAAAAACCGTGATCTAAACTGTCGTGCGCTTTTTCTAAATCTACAGCTAATGCACCCGCGGACACCTGCCGAAAATGAAAATAAGAAAAAATATCGCGCAAAAAGCGAAGAGTATATGAAAGGTTATGCGTAGCATGGAGTACTGCCTGATAAGGACTAATGTAGTGACGGATGATTGGTCGAAGTCGGGCTGTAAGCATTTTTGTGAAAAGCTTAAGATCGACGGGCAATAAAGAAATAGGTCGATAGTCCTGAACATAATGCGCGGAGCGGGATTTCGGAATGAGGACTATGATGGCGGTATTACGACCCACTGCTTCGCCTCGTAACAAAGCATTGAATAAAGCGGTAAGAGAGGGACTGAGGTGAGACCAATATTGTTTATAAGACTGAATATTTAATCGGTCTTCTCCGGGGGCACTGCGGCCCTTTGTCTGCCTGAGGACTGCGTAAATTTCCTCCTCACTAATAGGATTGATGAATGTCTGACACTCATCATCCGTGAGATGGTGAGATAACGTGGACAAAAACTCCGGGGCATATGAATAGTCTATGGGACGCGCACGTGCAAAGTCTATATAGTAGCGCGTTTACTCTTGTAAAATCCGCGAACAATTAGTAGTGGTAGTACCATCTCCCAGAATGAGAGAGTGAATGGCAGTGGAACGCCGTTGTCGCAAAATCCAATCAACATGATAAATAGTTATAGTCTCAGCCGGAAAACGATGATAAAAGTCTTCCGACAAATACGCATTGATCGAAGTATGGGAGTAAATCGTTTTCAATCGTTGTTTGATACCGTTAATGCAAACCAGGTTTTCCAGAGAAGCGGAGCATTCCAAAATTCGCAGAGAGCTTGATATAAAAATTAGTACCGCTGAGTAGATTAGAGAGGGGTAGTACCGCTGCATGCTGCACCAATAAGGTAATCGACGCGAGAATCCGCTACAACCTGCGGGCGAGACATGATTTCAGTATTAATCTTCCAATAGGAAGGGCCCCGAGCCGATGGTAGCAAGAAAGGCATTTTAAAAGCTACTTCAATTGCGGTATGATCCGACAGCACCACTGCAATTGTATTTTGTTGTATCACCGCAGTGCATAAACTCTCTGAAATGTATGTTCGGTCGATTCTACTCTTCATCGTAATAGTGCAGTGGGTGAATACATGTTTTGAATTTGACACAACTAAAGCGTCTTTCAACTTTAGGGCACGAATAAGCTGCTACAAAATAGGACAAGGCGTGGTAGGCGTCAGATAATCTCGGGGATCAATAATTGCATTGAAATCTCCAATGCAATTGTACAATGAGGAATTCCCGGAAGAAGTAAGGAAGGAATGGCAGTTGTATAAAACTCATTCCTCTCTTTTGTACGTAAAAAACCAGAATGCCCGTATAAACCTATGAAACATATGGGCTGAATATAACAACGTATAGCCCTTCCTTCAGGTGCTAACACAACACGGTCATAACTGAGACCCTTTCGTACCAAATGGGGGCGCGGTGGCTCAGTGGTAGAGCGTTCACCTCTGGTGCTTGGGGTTCCGGGTTCGATCCCAGCCCCCGCCAAGTGAACTTTGTGGTGGACAAACACCGTGCTCGTGGGTTTTCTCGGGGTTCTCCCGTTTCCTCCCACTTTCTTCATTCCACCATTTCACTCATCTCTCATTATCACCGTCTCCTTTAGTCTAACCGGCATAACCGTGGGACGTAAAACTCAAAGATTTCATTTCCTTTCGTACCAAAATCGCGATCCCAGTCTCTTGATCGCTTTTAATAATAGCTTGGTAATCTGTAGGAAACTCCAACGATGTAAGGAGAGAACTTATTTGTTGTAGAAAGCAAACATCTGGTCGGGGGCTTTCGATAAACTGTTTTAGAAGGGCCCGATTATGATCGGAACTGATTCTATGAATATTGAGCGATACTAACTTAAATGAATTTACTGTTAACATTATAAAATCACTCAAAAGGAAAACAAAAACAAAAAGAAAAAAGTGCTTACAAAGGTGAAAGGATTTTTTTCCTATGAACACTAGTAAAGAGACGCATTTTGAAACATATAAATCAGTGTGAACTCTCCTTTTCGAACACAAAAAAAAAAAACACTGCCAGATACAACATCATAACACAATGTGAACGACACCCTGGAAAGCAGGTGTGAAGGTCAATAGCGTAAACACATCAGCCTCAGGGCAGTTCTGAGTCTGATATAGTCTGATGTTGTGATCGTAATTCGCGTGTTTCACCTTGGTCTATCCCTCGTGTAACCTCAAAGGCATATTGTTCCTTCTTTCTTGTAGACGTTCGAGTAACTTTCCTTCTTTTTTGTTGGGAAGAAACATTAGCTTGCACAGAAGTAACAGTATGTTCAGCTGAAAACGGGACATCATTGTCTTGTACTTCAGACGACGAACCAGTCAGCACTGTTAACACTTCCTTCTCAGACGGACGAGACAAGTTCCATGACATTCACAGTCGTATTCTGTAAAGGCGGAGGTCTCAGTTTCACTTCAGAATCTGCCATAACTAGGGCATTATTTGTTAGGGATGAATTCATTTGGGGGTTCGTACTAACACTGGAAACTCGTTGTTATCAGTCAATGAAGGCAACCCTGAGGAGCTCTGAGCGGGGGACCAGGGGCAGTGACAGAGAGTGAATGCAATTCAGAAGAGGGAAAAGAGCGGTGCACTTTGCCAATCTCCGTCATTTGTAAAGGCGTCTGGTCAAGGGCGGCTGTAGCTGGTTTTGTGTTCTTCAATGGGCACGTGGCAATCGTGTGAAAATTGCTTTGACATCTAAAAAAGTAATAGGCTGCCCTTCATAAGTTACACTCACCTTACAACCTTGCACTATGATACGAGACGGTATATGCTTATGTATTTCCATATGAACAATACGTACGCCATTGTCTATGCCAGGGGGCCACTCCATAGTTGTGGTTCCACTTTGCGCACTTTACCATAAGTTTTGAAATCCTCTTCTAGCAATGACACCGGTAATTCAAGAAGAAAGTCATATATACGCACCAACCGAATGAGGTCATCAGCGGAGACTATCCGGACTGTGCTTGTTTCCCCAGACATGTGCGTGAATTCTACAGACGAAGGAGCTGTTGCTGCGAAATGTTCATAGGATTGTAAATCTTTAAACTTCATATATATGCTATATGATTCCGCATGTAACTGGAGCGCACAAATGTTGTCGAAGATACGAGGAAACTTATTTTCCATCCACTGATATACTTGGCTAGCATTAGGTTTGACACTTCTATATCTTCGGTCAAATATAAATTGAAATTGTAAGTCCTTCTTATATTCCATAGTAGAACAAACTAGTTAACTGCAAAACACTGTACACACAGGGTGCTATTCACCAAGCACACAAAAGCACTAAACTTGGGAAAGAAGCACGAGTCTTTCCAGCTAACGTATAAATAGCGATATCAGGCACTCTAATGGGACCAACACTACTCACAATGTCAACAGCACGAAACCACGAGCTCAACTGACCTACCGCGTCACTTCGCCTTTTATCTCAACTTTTAGCTAGTTAAAATCGTTGCATGTAAGACTATACAAATACTATAATAAGACGTTCCTTATGAGTGTCACAATGACTTACTCGAGATTTCCTTGGTTTAACTCAAAAACAAGTTATATAGACCTTCGTCAATGAGGAAATATCACGAAACGTTCTTCAAGCTGAGACTACCTCATCGTTTTTAACTGCTCCCGATTTACATTACTACTATTCTTCCTCATCGTAACTTCTAATTTCCAAAGAAGAAAAGCCGGCAGCATTTACGCCGATCCCAAGAGTTTCAGTATTCGCGCACTACTCTAGCCAGCTGTTTGAAGTTGGTCATGTAAAATGTACAAAAAAATTGAGCAAGAGAACAGAACCTAACCAACCCCTGCGGGGCTGCTAACCCGTTCCTACTACTACTACTATTATTATTACTACTATGGATCCGTATAGTAAATCTGCAAGCTTATTTTAATGAAAAAAGTGTTATGAAAATTTTAAAAAATCCTTGGGCAAGGTTCGAACTTACGCCAAAAACTATTATCATTACTAGTGTTGCCCTAGTACGCTCGGCCACGAAGGCTGACAGCAGTTGGCCTTAATTTCCGCTATATGTAGGTCATGACTCTTGATGTCCTATCTGTATCGGCCAATAAGATCAGAGGATATCTAAAATTCTTGGAATCCGCGAAAATGCAATCCGGCAGACAGGCACGTAGCAAGGAATTCGTAATAGCGGGGATCCGTGACAAAATATTGAGGTTATCACACCAGGGGCTGGGTCATTCTAAACTATTTTACTGGTAAATATTTTGGTTCGTTTAACAAGGATTTTGTAATTAGGGGGCGTGACATGAAATATTGTGGTTATCCACAAAAGGCTCGATCAATCTAAACTATTTTACTGACAAATTACTCATATTGGTTTATTAGGACAATAAAATTAGGATATGTTAGCAAGTATTTTAGTAACAAACTATGAAGAAATCTCGAGCAAAAGAATATAAAAAAATTGAAAAAGCTATAGTCTTCCGAGGTCTTTCGAACTCGGTTCTTCTTGTCTTTTCTTCTTTTTCTTGTCTTCGTTTAATGCCGTTAAGAAAAGTAACAAGGTCTCTTTCGGCAGTGAAAACATCCTGCCGCGAAATGGATTAGTGTTCCCGCGAAATTGAAAACTTCTTTAACAAGTGGCACTGGAATCTATGTTACCAGGCTCATATTATTGGGGACTATTGGTATTACTTAAGTTCTGCCTGAGAATCTATCTGATCGTCATTTGTAGCCCGTAGGATTAGCATGGAGCTAGATGGAATTCTGAATGCTTCGTTACGATAATATCCATTTTTAACTTGACTCCCCCCTGTTTCCCCCACACAAAGCTCCTCATAAGAAAGAGTAACCAAACGCTTGCTCTAGCTTTATATTTTTAACACTGGTTCTTCTTTTTCTCGTTTCTTTTTGTTTCATCTTTCCTTAATGTTTTTTTCATTTCAAGTCTCGAAGGGGTACGGATCCCCGAACCCACCCCTTGGCTATGTGCCTGCGGCAGACATTATTTTCGCATTCTTTAAATTGCATCAACACGTGTAGAAAAAGAAAGTTCTATTTTTATCTTCCGTAACTACTAGTTTATTGTTTTATCTTTTGTTGAGAAATTTGTAGTAGATTGGCAAATTATAAAACTCGTATGGCAGAGACACGGGTTCGAATCCCGTCGTGGCAGCGACGTAACTTAGATTTTTCTGGGGAAGGGGCAAGCATTAATACGCGTATTAGCACCCCTAGAGAAAGTTTTCCTAATTCCTGGACCCCCTCTTTCCACCGTTCTCTTACTATTTATGGGCTCCCGGAGCCTGTGGGCCCTCCCGCACAGCAAGGTCTGCGGGGTCGTTAGTTATGCCTCTGGACCCGTTCCATATACAACAAATTAAGTAAGGGGACAATATGGACAAATCTGACAATATATATACGAATATATATTATTTCTAGGGCCCCTAATAGTAGACATTTTTTTACTGAAATGGGCCCACGACTCATTTTTACTTTTTGTGTGCTGTTCGGTTTATGTAATATAGTGAACCTGTTTGATGCTTCACTTATAATTTCATGTTCGTATCGTATATGGAGTAAGACAATTTTGTCTTAAAATGGGACCCCTCGAACGGCGGGGAGCTTCCCTGGGGGGAAGTGGCGGCTACAAGTTACGGCCCTGCGTCATGGTAATCATTTTTTCTTAATTGGAAGGTATCGTTTACGTAATTGATTTTGTAATTATGTTATTCCTTTATTATTATTATTATTATTATTATTATTATTATTGCAAAGACGAGGCTTGGCTACATATTTTATATTATATGAACTTTCTGATTGGATTTCAAGTCTTTTTGTTGAATAATCAACACACTCCACTTTAGGGGGTTTGAGGGAGGGAAATATCCTGTTGCTTTTCATTTATTTACTTTCACGTTACATCAAGCATAAATACTACATTTCACCTTTCTATATCTACGGGAAGTTCCCTAAAGGTTTTGATGATCATAAGAGAGTAAGTGAAGAAGTGATTAGCTCAATTAACTTTGCGTATTAACAACATTTAAAATATCAGGTTGTCGGAAAATCATGACGTATTTCGGTAAAATATGACAAATGATTATTTGTGGGTATGCTAGAGTTATTCGGATCATGCAATAATTGCCATGAATAGCTAAGATCTTGAGCGTTTTGTGTAGTATTGCTCTTTGTTTGCTTTGTTTTTCCAGATCTGATCTGAGATGGTGTGGGTCATTGAAAACTTGACCCACCACTTACCGTGACCACTCTAAGCCACTACCCACGCCATAAACCACTGACCCACCAAAACACATCGTCATCAACTCCGACACATGATCCATGGCCTCTTCTCTATCGACTAAAAAGTTTATACTTGTAATCAAACCAGGTTGTCAAATTCTGACTAATCGGAGTTTGAATTTCTACGGTCAATCGCTCAAGCACCGCTCTGTTACAATAACGATGAATTTGACCTTTACGATATAAAATGGTAGTGTTTGTCATGGCCAAACTTACGATGAATTTCAATTTAATTATCATGGTCAATTTCCTTGTTGAATTATCGATACTTTTCAGTGGAAAAACGAATGAAATTTGAAAGTCCCAAGTCAAGGTAAGTAGACCAACATACAGAAGCTTACATTACAAATTTATGTCTATTTTTCTCACAACTTCATGTGTTGATTGCCCTGTGCTCTAAGCGCTCCATATAATAAACAAGCTTCAGCAATTATTATAAACCGCCTGGTAAGCATATATGGATATATGAGGCGAAGCATTGAATTTTTTGTGTTGCGTTGATTTTGAGTTTAAGTTCCGTTTCAGCAGCGAGGCTATATGAGACGTGGACCTACCCCATGCCGTAAACGTCGCCACCACCTAGTGGCCCATTTGCGGGTAAACGTCGATCGTCAATATAGCGACGAGTCGAAGGATTGCCGCTAGTGTCCTACTGGCTCCTAGAGTGTCCCCTGTTAACGTTGCGAATTGTTTTATTTTAAAATCGAGAATCTCTGTATCATAGAAGAAAAGAAATTCGAAACAGATTACTGAAGCCAAACATGTTCAGTAATATAGAAAATACCGAATATATTTATTTTTGGCCAGTAAAATTTTCTTTTCAGCATACCAAACAGGAAAGTAAATTTTTAGATAAAATTGTGTTATGGGATCAAAAACAAATTGCATAATCCATAATACGAAAGCAGCCACTACTAATATTTAAAAATATTTTAGATTGTATATCTGAAGTTGTATATGAGGTGATACCGTATATATATATATATATATATATATATATATATATATATATATATATATATATATATATATATATAAGGGAAACACATTGTGTTAGAAACTCTTGTAACGTCATCAGTTCACACAAACCTGAACTGCAATAATAGAAAAAAGTTCAAAACAAAAGAATATAAGCATTATGTATTGAAACGAAACAAATACAGTAAATTTATGAAGCTATTCTACATTTCCGTATTTTTTAATACAAAATTCAAAGTTAGAAGAAAGAAATAGATTCTCCAAAAACTAGTAAGTACAAAAGCTTAAAAGTAAAAAAGCAGATAATTTTAGAAGGCTACAAATAAACAGATTTGATTAAATTTGTTACTGTCATAAAGCCATTATATCATATATACTAAAGGGCTTATAACATATAACGCTAGAATAAATAAAGCACAAAATACACAAACATAACGTTGGAATAATTTTACATTTAGTAAATAACAATGCTACTGATACAACTTGGCATTACATAAGTAGTCTTTAGTTGATTATTGCGTCTTTTCTACTAATACTTTTGAATTCACGTCAAACAACCTTTTTTTAAAGTCTTTCTTTAATTATTACTTTAATGTGCATTCTATAGTAAGACATCCTTCTTATATGTAAATTTTTCATTTTAAATAGATTAGTCTGAAGTTATACGGAACAAGTTTATACTTGAAATTTTGTATTTATAGAGATCTTCGTGTACGGTGAAATGTTGGAGATAACTTTTTACTAGCAATATTTTTTATATATATACACAAAAATTCCAACGGTTCTTTTTTGTAGATTGAAAAATTTGGTTTATCAGTTATAGAAATCCAGAATACTTTATTTTTTGCATAAGTAAAAAATTGAGTTATAAATTGTAAACTAACGAATACAAAGTTAACATTGGAGAAACAAACTCCGAATAAAGTACAAAGAGGATGTTATATTACAAAAGCAACACCAAACTACTACGTATACCCAAGTCATAAATATTAAGCAATTCTAAGCAAATATATATTTATATTGAACCAACCATCAACTGGGAAGATCTCAATCGATATTCAAGAAATAAAGTAACTACCAGCTAATGAATTTCTTGAAGTGGGAGCAAGATCAACATTTCCACTCTGCCGAAAAAAAAAGTTTTAGGTCATTATCGGAAATAATTATGTAACATTATATCAGTATGACAGCGAAAATTATTTAAATTGGAAAATGAGAACAGAAAACATTTTAAATATGTACTAATATAGCAATAACGTTTTTACCCACTGTATGCGTGATTGCTGTACTATGGTAATAAGTGTATGTTTTCCTATGTACTGGCAAGTTCTGTTGATTAGGAAGTCTGCATGTAAAACAAACTAAAGAGAAAGCTCTGCAATAATATTGTATTTCTGGCTGCTAATATCAATGTTCCTTATTCACAAGATTAACGAAAACTTATTACCATTAAAACTGACTTTTTAATTAAATCACAGTTATAGCAAAACAATATTCGTTAATTGTCCTGCGTTACGGAACAAGATCGCAACCATAATATTTTGAAATTGTACAGAAATGCTCAAGACGTTACACCTTTAAATATTGGTGGGCAGTAAATCTTTTTCCTCTACATAAAAATTTTGCACGTACCCTACATATGAAAGATTTTCAAACCCTATGTGCTAAAGTACAGCTTGTTGAATTTCATTGTTCCAAGACTTATTTCACACACATTAGAAGTATAATAAAGAAAAGTCCTTAAGGTTTAAATTTGAAGTTTATTAAAAATCTAACGTTTCTTAGAACTTACTACAAAATGTACTTTCTAAATGATAAGCCCTATAAATTACTTCACAAAATCTTATATTTCACTCATGCCTTCTCATTACTTGAAATAATTGGAACTTTTTCCCTGTGTACTATTAAGTGGCAGCTCAAAATGACAAGCAAGTGGTGTTCCGCATTCGCAATAATTATACAGACTTCTACTTTAATGTTTAAGAAGATGTATCCGTAAACTAGATTTATCAGAAAATCTTTTCCCACACTTTTCGCAAATATGAGGCTTAACACCTGTGTGTAAAAAGATATGATTTGCCAAACCGCTTTTAGATTTGAAATTTTTCCCACATTCGCCACAAAGAAAAGATCTGCCACGTGTATGTGTCAACAAATGAGACCGCACATTTGTTTTTGTACGGAAACATTTACCACACTCTTTACAAGCATGAAGCTTTTCCTGTGAATGTGTTGAGAGATGAGTTGTTAAATTAGACTTTAGAGAGAATTTTTTATTACACTCCCTGCAGATATGTTCTCTTTCAGGAAAATGTGATACCATATGTTTTGCTACTACGGATCTCGAATAAAAAGTCTCTCCACATTCATCGCAAGTATAAGATTTCTCACCAGTGTGTGTAAGTATGTGTTCCTGTAAAACATGACTTTTAACGAAACCTTTTCCACACTCGCTGCAGGTATAAGGTTTTACAGCTGAGTGTATTAGGAGGTGATTTCTTAGAGCATATTTATCCTTGAATGATTTTCCACATTCTTTGCAAGTATGAATTCTATCATTATGAGTTAAGGAATGGCATTCTAAAG
Source organism: Thermobia domestica (assembly GCF_964235325.1). NCBI lineage: Eukaryota > Metazoa > Arthropoda > Insecta > Zygentoma > Lepismatidae > Thermobia > Thermobia domestica. Next base: position 17,776,446 of record NC_137467.1, read on the forward strand.
AGTCTTTTGTATAGAATACTTTCCCGCATGATTTACATGGATAAGGATTCTCACGTGTATGAATTAAGTTGTGACGTTGTAAAGTATATTTGAAACTATACCCTTTCCCACACTGCTTGCAAATGTAGGGCTTTTGTTCTGCATGTGTCAAATAATGACGATTTAAAACTGATTTCTTATAGAATCCTTTTCCACACGCATTGCAAATGTAAGACTTTTCAGCCTTGTGCAGTAAGGTATGATTTCTTAAACTACTCCTATTTTTAAGTTTTTTCCCACACTCTTTGCAGATATGAGGTATTTCATCACTGTGTTTTAACATATGAACTATTAAATTGGATTTGGTATAGAATTTTCTTCTACATTTCTCGCAGCAATGAACCTTCTCACCGGTATGTTTAGAAACATGAAATCCTAACAAGTATTTCGAAGAGAAACCTTCTCCACATTCGTTGCAAATATGAGGCTTTTTATGACTCAAAATATGATAATTTAAACCCGATTTTTGACGGAAAGATTTTCCACACTCTTTGCAAGTATGAAGCCCTTTGGTTGCATGTGTAATTACATGATTTCTTAGAGATGATTTATGATAAAACCTTCTACCACAGTCGTTGCATTTATGTGGTTTTTCAGGAGCATGTATTAACGTGTGACATGCCAAATAGTATCTATTATAAAAAGTTTTACCACACACGTTGCATATATAATGCTTTTCACCTGTATGTGTCTGAATGTGATACTTCAAACCTGATTTTTCACGGTATCTTTTTTCACACACACTGCACATGAACGGTTTTTCAACTGTATTTTTTAATATTTGTTTCGCTAAAGTTGACTTCGTTGCTAATCGATTTCCAGGTTCCAAACAAGTAATACTTTCTTCGCTGATGTTATTTTGAGAGCAACTGTTTGAATGGGTTTTCCGAATGAAGCTGCTGTCTTCTTGTTGGTAAGTATTAGGGCCTATATAATTACTTAAAGCTACTTTCTTTCGTGAAATAACAGCCATTCCGTTAAATCTGAAATGGAAATAAAAACATCAAGTGACTTGAACGCGCATGCTTCTGGTTTATGTACCATTATATTTAGGTATTGAGGTTTCATTGAGCAGGATATGCATTAATTGCTTGTGATTCTATTAGCTTATAAGCGAATTTCGAACTGTAGTCAAGAAAGCCACACCTTAGGTAAAACATAAGAACTATGATTTCTTTTTACTACTTCTCTTTTCCAGTTATTTGGGATGTTATGAAGAATTATTTTCTGTTTTATTTACTTTAATTTCTAAAACCTTACCTAGAATTTCTAAAAGTGATAAATCTCTTCAGACTGTTCCGTTACTACATTCCTATGGATGCTCTTCTCAAAAAGGCGTATAAAGTTTATCATAGACAACAGACAAACAAGCAACCAAGGAGAACAAATTAAACAATGTATGATATAAAACTTCTTAATCCTTGGAATAACACATAAAGCTTACCAACTACTATATATCTATACTGGAATCAGCCAACGGCAAATTTAACATCAGAAAGAAAGATTCATATAAATTCATTTAAGAAGATTCAGGATATTCGCTGCCTTCAATGTTAACACGATCACGTTTCAATGTTAAGACCAAAAAGACCGACGATCAAACAAAACCACTTCTAACGATACAAACACCGAGCAAGAGAGAGAGGTAGTTCGTTAATGTTATAGAAAGGAAATAATCAATTTAATGCATCGTGCCAAGGACAGCACAAATCCCTTTTCTTAACTATATTAGTATAAAAATCTCTGATGTAGAATTGCTAACTATTGATTGAATTTGTAACCACTACTGGGAATTTAATTCCTTCCATTTAAAATACTTTCAGTTCGATTTCATGTTCAGCATGGTTGTTAAATAATGACATCTAGAACCTCTGGAAACGTACTTCGTTACTTTAAATCATAAGTACAACTTCACAACACCAGCAGAAAAAATTCATGATGGATATTACCTTTTGATATTACCAAAGGAAAATGTCCTGAGCGTACCAAGAAATAGAGCACCAACCCAACTTCAGTAATAACCACTTTAAATAAGATCTGAAGACGACATTTCTCAATTTGCATCAGGTTATATTTCAAAAAAAGAGGCAATAGCTCTTTTACTAATTAAAGATTATATATATTTAGATGTAAAAGTCCAGGAAATCAAGTTATAAATTTTTCATTACCGCCATCGTCTATGACCATATTAAACAAACAGTAATGAAGCACTAAATCAGTAATTGCTAAAACTTAAATGAATGACTTTGTATCGCTCCCATCGTCACCGAAAACATCGGACAAAAGTCTCTTTAAAAACTCCGAAATTGCCGGATGACTCGTGCATTGTAATCTGACCTATTACTTTAACTTCGACGGAAACATCCCCCCATCGAACTAAGGCGACATTCCATAATTCAACCAATGAATCCTTCCTTGTAACTTTACCTAATCCCTGCCACATACAAGAACCATGGAAAACTTGACTGATACTCGAATTCGACGATGAGGTGGCTAAGTTATCATATTGTAAGGAATGAAGTTTCAACCGAGTCTAATAATGTGAACGAATAAGATTATTGTTAGATTATTCCGTCAAAGAATATCCGTTAAATATTTTTCTTATAACATCGTAGGTTAAAGAAATGAATATCGGGGCGAATTTTGAAAGAAATTATTTATATAATATTAAGCAATTGAAGAAAAACCTAACAAGGCTAAATTTGACAGTGAGCCACAGAAGACAAGGAAAGAACTCAATTAGGTTATGTCATCAGTACAAACTTCTCCAATGGCGAATATCATCAACAATCATAGGGAAGTAATCTCCAAAAGATAAGAAATCATTATATTGATATGTCTATTAGAAACTATAGAGTATGTTATTGATTCGGTCTTTAGAAATATCAATATCAATAACTTAAGAATGTAGGAGATATAGTTGAATTGTTCCAAATTTACTATATTGAATATATTATTGTTTGTAAAATAGCAATTCTCTTTATGCTTTCCTTTATTTACTTAAATATTGTGATCTAGTTTGAGATGATTCGATATGAACGTATTTAGAAATTTAGAATGTAATAATTGGAGACGTAACGTAAAAAATGAAATGAAATTTTTAGACCTTATACAGAGTCGTTCTGACGTGTGAATACTGCCATACTAAAGAGTTCGAATAACATATTTCTTGCAGTAGTCAGGCCTTTAGTATGACACTAATCATACGTCAAAACAACGCTGCATAAGACCCTTTATGTTTTACGTCTCACAAATTTACCGGCTAGGTTTAAGAAGAGGGTGATGATAAGAAATCAATGAAATAGTGGAATGAAGAAAGTAGGAGGAAACGGGAGAACCCCGAGAAAACCACGCAAACGGTGTTTGTCCAGCACAAAGTTCACTTCACGCAAGCTGGGATCGAAACAAGAACCCCATGCACCAGAGGTGAAAACCATACTGTTGAGCCACTGCGCCCCGAAGTAACATTGTAATATAGAGCAGTATTGCGAGAGAGAATTTATCATATATAACGATTGGGTCATTCAGATGCTCATAGACTTTAACAGACAACTGCGCAGCTTTGTACGTAATATACTCATTCGAAGTTTCAGAAAACAGGGGTGGTAATACAGAAGTATTTGCCCTTGTACACACACCGTCTCAAGTAACTGCAGGTTGGAGTTATAAGAAATAGCTCTTTCCTCCAGAATTGATTCAGTATACTCCTAAAGGTTAGACAACCAACATGACAGTACAAACATGTATCAAAACAGCCTGCCAGCATATTCCTCTATTTGGAGCAAGAAAGAACTAATAGTTGGTCATCATTTAGAGAACCAACAGATATATATGAGAAGAAATTGCATTAAGTTCTGAGATAAAACTAATGAAAAGAAAAGGAAAATAATAAGCGTAATATGGACATTATACAGGAATCGTTACTATACAGTGCTACAAAACTTGTTTTGTTACACACACACACACACACACGAACAGAAAGAGAGAAAGAACGTATGGAAGACGCCGAAAGAGGGAAAAAGGGGAGAAAAGAAAGAGAGGAAAGAAAAATAGCGGAAGACATGGGAATAAGTGAAATTTTAACAACTAAGAATACACTGCGTTTCTCTCCCTTGCGCCCCTCTCGGTCTTGCGTTTTTTCAACCTTTATGAGATAAATTTCTTTCAGTAGCAATCGCGAAAATCATTTGCAGCACATACTAGAAGAAAATTGAAAATACATGGGAGAATCGAACCAAGAAACTTGAGAATGAGTGACACAGACGCTGCTTACTTAGCTATAAGACCACAACTACTGTTTTGTTAAATCGTCGATTAAATTCGCTACGTCAGCGAGTTCCCCCTGGCTGCATTTGAAATTTGAATTTTATTTACGGCGTTTATGCATTTGTGGCTTAGGAATCCTCGTTCCATAAAAAACATTTGATCAAGATCAACCGTGACTTAATCCACAATCTTGAGTAATTACTCTTACACCACTATATGTATCTGTTTATGATTATGAAACCATAAGTCATCCGAAGCTTTGTGGCAACCACCGAAAAGCGTGGAGTATATTAATACTTATTTGCGTATATCGCCATTGTAGACTGTTCCCATAATGTCCATCGACTTCGATTTTGCAAAGTTTGAGAGATAAATTTAACTTTTTATTTTGTCACCAATTTGAAGGCGTACTATTACACTTCCATTAAGAAACCCATATACATCATTTAACGAATCAGTCATTATGGAACAATTTCATGTGCTGGTTCAGCAGTGGTACCAATCTTTGAAAGTTTCATTTAAAACTTTTTTTAATTGTTCTGAGTAATTGTGTGTTCAGTATAGTTCCCTCTCTTCTTTTTAGCTCCCGGCATAAGCATGCGGGCACTACCAAGTATACTTCTGTGTGCACACATGTTACTGTGTAGAGAGGGAATTGTATGAAGTATTTATTAGTATCACGTACTGGAGTTTATAATATCATAATATTAGAACGTATGTACGTCCAGCCGTTACTCCGCACGATAACTTCTGAACGAATGATTTTTTTTTCAAATCCCATTTTATGCAATAGATAAATAGAATTATTATCTCGAGGGAGTCCGTTAACGGAGGTCATTCGCCAAACAAAAATTATTTCCGGTTTCAAAATTGATCACAATTGAGGAAAAACGGTTATAGTTACTGAAACGGGGTTTTTCGGCAATCGATTAAACATTTCAACCATAATTCTGATCTTTATCCTTAACACTCTAGTAACACCGGAAATGGTAGAAATGAGTTATTTCCGGTTTTGAAGTTGATCACTCTAGAGCAAAAACAGTTATAAACAGTAAGAAACAGTTTTCGGCAATCGATAAAGCGTTTTAAGGAAAACTTTCATCTTCATTCTTAAGATCCTAGCAAAACCAGAAGTGATAGAAATTAACTATAACTTCTGGCTTTAAATTAATCAACACAGAGCAAAAACTATACGAGATAGGGAGAAGCTGTTTTGGGGAATTAATTTATCGTTGTGGAAACAACTATCGTTTTCTCTCCTAAACTTGTAATCAAACCAAAAGTGGCAAAACCCATGGTAATAGCTAACGAGAAGCGGTTTTCTGTGATCAATTATGTCCCAAAAATATGTTCTATTGTAACGGTGGAGGGTATGAGTGGTTAAAATATGAAACAAAATTTTAATAACCTCCCGTTATCCGGAATCTTGGTAGCAGGAGCGCACGCTCCGAAAACAAAGTGTATCAAGAAATACTGAACTCAAATAAAAATACCAATATTAATACTGCAGGGTGCGGCACGTAAACCGGCCCGTAAAGTGAACACATAAAATGAAATGTAATGTATTGAATATGATTAACTACAACACATAAATAAAATGTTGACTCAATCTCCTGGTTGAGTTTCGAGGACTTCTTGGCATTATCTCCTCCACCTGCATCTTTAATTCAGGTGTGCAGACAGATGGTCGTCTGTTCCTGGGAGCATTTTGAACCGATCCTGTACGCCGCCATTTTTCAATCAATTCCTGAATGGTGCTTTTTGCTGGCACAGAACGTCCTGGAAATTTCTCCCGAAAGAAATTCTTTGTTTCCACAAAAGATCCAGTGAGAATGAACCCTTCAACAATGGCAACACGCTCGGGTATCGAATACGGCATTATCACACACTGACACTCAACCGGCTTAACACAACGAGGCCTTTTTCTCAACTGGTTTCGACAAGTTTCACTGGCTGCGGCTGCACGTGACTGCTGCATGTCACGTAAGTCGACACGACCTCGACACGCCATCTCTTGGTAGTAAGGCAGATTATTTAAGTGTTGCCAAAAACACAATATACGAAAATATTACGACGGGCCGGTTTTACGTGCCGCAACCTGTACAACACTCTTGGGTCGTAATCGACAACTTACCATTTAAGCCTTCAATATAAATCTCCACACTGTTGTGATTCACGAAGTTGTCAGACGTAGCGTGGACGTAGAGAGATGATACAACCTAGACTCAGAATTTTCAGAATATACTTGCGTAAGCTTGTTATTGAAAACCATATGTATTATTTGCTGTATTTGTTTCTATAATACCACATTCTATCACAAAATCGTATTCATATACACAACAGATAATGCCCACCACAAATGAACAATATTTTGACGCAAACAGTCGCTTCAATAATGATTTGATAACGTCATTGACTTTAATTATTGATTCCGTTCAACACAAAACTGAGATTGACAAATACTCAAAAGAAACAAGATATATAGAACAATGAAACATAGAAAATACTATATACAACAAAAATAATAATACATGCAATAAGGTTTCTCTACTATATTAATATGTCTTTTTCAGTATAAATGAAAGTCCAGACGACAGTTAGCAAATTATATTATTTTATATGTCTAGAAAGAATTGTTTTAGAGAAGCTTGATCTCTTATTTATTTTTATATTTATTATTTATTTATTATTTTTAATTATTTCCTTTTTACTGATGCACTGAACTATTATACTTGCCACTTTGGTATGATTCTTTCTATCTTCAGTCCTGTCTCAGCCAGAACAGATGATTCACTAGTGTAATACTAAAGGCGGATTTTCATGCCCGCGTTAGAACGGAAGCATCACATGTAGCGTATTCATCGTAAATTATTTTCGTTTTCATACATCCGTGCGTTTATTGCGCCAAATTACTACACGCTAGCTAATGCGCATGCGTAAAATAGAAAGTTTGTGACTTCAGTTTGTGATAATGGATTCCCGAAGGAGAGCTATCGTTTTAGCTGGAATATATTATATTTCAAAACGCCGCCGTCAGAGGTATGTTAGGAAAATGTGGTGGGTTCACCCCATTTTCCAGCTTCGACGAGAATACGGAATATACAGGAACCTTTTCTTTGAATTAAAATCCGATCCGGATAAATTTTATAAAACAAATAAAAATATTTATAAATCATACTAAAGCATGTTTCAAATTACATTGCTTTTATTTTATATAGGGATTGATAATTTGTACATACCAGTTATTGTATGAACTATCTATTGTTCCCGGTAATACAACTAATTAATTACACAAATATAAAAGTACTAACCATCGATACCAATATTTTCAGCAATTTGATGGCATGTTTTTGTCCTTAATACTGCATCCTTGTATTTCGGATACTTAAGGTTTTCCAAATTTTGTTTTCTCTTACTTGTTCTACGAGCAGTTCTTCAAACGTTGTTCTTACCTCCGCCATGTTAGTCAGTGAATACAATAGTGTACGCGCGCTACTTCCGTCAGAATTGAACAAATTTCTACTCTGACGCGAGTGTAGCGCGCCATCTCCGATGCGTGATTTCATTGGCTGTTTAGCACAATCGCTCGCAACTCACGGAGGTAAAGGACACATGAAAATCCGCCTTAATTTGAATTCAAAGTGACTAACTAACTGACACTTGATGCTCGCGACTGGCAAACTTTTATTTAGGTTGAATTCAACTTAGTCATGATACTTCAAACATTCTTCACAGATAAATATGTTAGTTAGCACAGTTTTCAGGAATAATAGAGTTATGTAACGATGTTATATTACTATTGTAGTTGTTAGATATTTTTATAGCTATAAATTGAAGTTATATTCCGCTATTATATAGGCCTATATCAAATATAGATTGGTTTTGATACAATCGTTTTTTATGCATATTTGTTGCAAACTTGAGCTTATAACTGAAAGAATTCAAGACAAAGTAATACGTTCATATTGTGCGCTCATTATATACATGATGTTCTATATTTACTGATCCTCTAGAGCGTATACAAGTTATTAACTTCCATTAATATTGACTGGCGCAAGAACCTTTATATTTAATTTTTGTAGCACTGATATGCAGTATTCAATAAAATAAATTAGGCTATGAGTGAAGTATTTGATATGAATATTATTATATCGCTTTACATAAATATTGTATCAATATTTTAGATTTACTTTTTATATGCACATATGTTTCTACGGTTATATCAAAAGAATTCTATAACGTTACAAGTGCAAAGCCTGCTTTAGTGTGTCGAATACCGTATACACATATCACTTGTTTTAATCCTTTTTGTTGACGTTAGTGCGTGAATTCACGTTAAATTCAATTGCTTAAATATATATTTTTTTTTTACTATGACGCATGCAAACAAACTATATAATCCAAGTGTTTTAAATATGACGATCTTCAATAGTAATAAGCGATGTTTCCTTGCAGTGTCTTGCTTCTTCACGAATACGTCTTACTTGTTATCTTCGGGCACATTCAGTTTTCTTACCTTGACCGGCAGGTTAAAACAAAACGTCCTTAAACGCTTCTTATTCATTATTCTTTTAGAATCACTTAAAAATTATTCTTCATCGCTGCATCTTTCTTTTATTATTCTCTTTCTGCCTGCCCACCTGCTGTCTAGTCACAATGCTGCGGCTGGTCATCTGTTGTCAATGTTGCCAGTAAAGTTTAGACAGCTAAGGTGGAGTTCAGAAGGTTACTGAGCGAAGCGCTCAGTCACACCGCTCGAAGTGAGCGAAATGCAAAACTCGCGAAAACAACGGGTACACAAATGCTGATAGGGCGGCGTGTCATAACACACTATGTCGACTCTAACCTTTCTACTAACACGACAAGTGGCAGAAATCCTTCACTTCCGGTTCTTCTAACATTGAGTGTTATAGAATGGATAAGAAAAGGGGTTTTATATAATTCATTAAGTCACCCATAAGTATATTCCATGTCGACAGTAATCACTCAATTCAAACAGAAAGTGAAAGAAACATACTATAACTTCCGGTTTCCTTATTAATTGAGAACATAATTTGTGATCCTCTTTACAGTTTTTACTAGAGTTTATTTTTCAATAAATACTGGCGGGATCTATACCAAATTTGGTGAGCAAGTAGCCCATTGCCTAAGGAATAAAGGCTTGTATATTCTGTGATCAATAAAATGTTAGAAAATATGAGAAAGGGCTTTGAAGAATATGGGATGAAAATAAATGTTAGAAAGACAAAAGCCATGGTGATTGGAACGAAGGGGTCTTTGTCAAATATAAAAGTAGGAGGGGAGAAAATAGAACAAGTGAATAGTTTTCGATACCTGGGTAGTGTTCGTAGTAATGACATGAAATGCGAACGTGAAATAAAAGCAAGGATAGGAATGGCGAAAGAAGCCTTTAAAAGAAAGAAAAGTCTGTTTTGTGGGACCTTGAACAAAGAGTTGAGAAAAAGACTCATAAAATGCTTCGTGTGGAGTGTTGTACTGTATGGGGCGGAAACGTGGACTTACGTAAAGGTGACGAAAAAAAGTATCATGAGGGACGTCCTAGAGGGTATGGTGGCGGGAGAGGGAGGGGGCGAAAGAGACTACAATTAATGGATGATATTAAAACAGAAAGATCATACGCGAAGACGAAAAGGTTAGCGGAGGACCGTGGAGCATGGAAGCTTCTCAGCTGCGGCAAGTGACCTGCCAATAAATGCAGAATACCTATGATGATGATTCTGTGATCAAGCTCGGCCAAGAACAAGATCCACTCGGATTGCATTTGATATCTTATTTTTCAATAACTACTTAATTAGCTCGTTGCATAACGAAAAAATCACTGTACTTGGTGGGCGACCAAAGAGTTGTTAGCTCACGAGGAAGGTCCATAAACCGTGAGAGTTGAATTTTGATGAAAATTTGTGACAATATTCAGTTCGAGTTGCTAAGTAACATAGTAATAGTCACACGATGCGCAAATGCTTCGTTGAGCTGCTACACAGACGCCATCTTGAAATCCAGTAGGCAATGTCCAAAAATACCCTTTTGGCACAAAAATGAAAAAGCTTTTGATAGATCTGACTTCAGTATTGTAAATGAAGGTAGAGCATCTATATGTGAGAATACTTCCAGTGCATGATCGCCATTTTGAAAGGCGCCATATTGAATCGCGGTCAAATATGATAAATGGTAAGGAGGTCATATGGGGTATCAAATAGCACTGGAATTTACTCCTGAATCCATTTCCGAAACCAAAGTTTACATATCTGTTTTCACTTCAGAGTTAAGAGCTTTCTCGCTCATAGGAACATTCTGTGCAAGTAAAATTTGTTATGAAATGCAGTCTTGCGAGCACTCGCAAAATTTTAACTAATGCAGTAGTAGTCACTTGATCTACAATAGCCACTATACCAATCAGATCTTGAGACTAGTAAGAGAAATCGTTAATTAAATTGAAATTCCTGTAGTGAAAAATGGAATAGCAGCACTGTAACGAATTATACCTATTTCAAAGTGTGCCATATATATGAGTCTGTGTTGCGATTATGCATAGCATTTAAATCCTGTAATATAAGTTAGGTGTAACGGCACATATGACTTTACAAGAATATGTCTTGAAGTTATTAGAAAATTAATAGAAAAAATATTAGAAAAATAATATAAATTGATGCACATAAGCAGATATTAACCTACTAACCTTTTGCTCTTCAGTTCTGATGATGGAGATCCAAAACGAAGTGATTAGCACACAGTATCGTGGAGCAATACAAACGCTTAACAAATGCACTTTCGTCACAATCTTCATGACCACAGACACTATTTTCTACTAGTCTCCAGAACAGAGCTGGATTTAGGTTTGGTGGGGCCCTAAACTACTGAAGATAGTGGGGCCCTTTATGTGTCCAGATGAACGTAGGACCTTATATACAGAAATGAAGAAACCAGTGATATTTTACGAAGCACACTAGCAGAAGCGACCCCATTACTTACATCATAGGGGCCTACACAAACGAAGTACTGTTGCTATATGTAGATGTTACTTTATTTATTGTTTTTCTCATATTTTGAAAATGTAAATTCATTTTTTTTCCTTGAAGGTTTTGGGTCACCAAGAGTATGGGGCCCTAAGCTATAGCTTGTTTGGCTTATACGTAAATCCGGCACTGCTCCAGAACATTTGGAAATGAACCAACTATTGCTCCTGTGACATACCCACATTTCTGCCATGCATATGCAAGCATGCCCTTTAGGACTGGCGCACAAAATTGATGATACACAACAGAATGCATTTTCATTTTCATTATGAAAATTCTGCCATATAACTTGTACACCGAACAAGTGAACACCTGCTACAATTAGTTATTTATCACAGTTTTGATATGAAAACTAGTCTTGCCCTTATTATAAGCAAGTGTTTTGTCGTTAAAGGTGGAAAGTTGCAGATATTTATTATTTAATATTGAAGGGAAAAGCAAGAAAGAGGCTTGTTTTATGGATTGCAACTTGGTATTGAATCTTATAATCTTTATTGCCATCTATTCTTAGCAAGTGTGTATGCATTCTCTTATCACTAATACTGTAGCAGAACAGACACAAGAAAAGTGAATTCTAAGTTTCCAGGTGTATCTTCTTCTAAGAATGAGCTGTGAACTGAATTTAAATCCCCTTAATTGTTCAATGCGTCAGCAATAAATCGATTGTATTTAGACGAACTGGCAATAAATAAATTAGAGTATTTAACTTCGTAATATGCACGGTAAATTATGAGTTGTCAAGTATAAGTATTGGAAAAGAACACAATATTCTGCAACGATGATGGTCTTTGCCTAAGGTTTCAAGATTGGAGAAGAAAATTTAACACACTATAACGGACCACGTACAATTGCCTAAAATAGATTTTTGGTTTGATTCAGTCCAACGTCCCACACTTATGCCTGCTACGCTAAAGGAGACGTGGACCTACTGATTATAGTGGAATCCGAACCATTTAGGTCGTTCAACTAATATTCACCAGTTTATATCATTTTTCTAATATATATCCGAACAATCCCTTTGGTATTCTCTGCTCGTCAGTACTATTAGGCATGTGTTTCATCGACCAGCAAGCAGTCTATTCCATCGCACTTTGAAATAGGTATAATTTGTAGCATGCTGCTATTTCATTTTTCACTACAGGAATTTAAATTTAAGTAATGATTTCTCTTACTAGTATCAAGATCTGATTGGTATAGTGGCTATTGTACTGCATTAACTACTACATTAGTTAAAAGCCTGCAATTGCTCGCACGACCGTGTTTCATAACACAAGTCTAACTCACACAGTTTTTATATGTTCCTGTGGGTAAGAGAGCTCTTAACGCTGAAGTGAAAACAGATATGTAAACTTTGGTTGCGGAAATGGATTCAGGAGTGAATTCCAGTGCTACTTGATACCTCACTTGTCCCCCTTGCCATTTATCATATTTGACCGCGATTCAATATGGCGCCTTTCAAAATGGCGATCATGCACTGGAAGTACTCCCACATATAGATGCTCTACCTTCATTTACAATACTGAAGTCAGATCTATCAAAAGCTTTTTCATTTTTGTGCCAAAAGGGTATTTTTGGACATTGCCTACTGGATTTCAAGATGGCGTCTGTGTAGCAGCTCAACGAAGCATTTGCGCATCGAGTGACTATTACTACGTTACTTAGCAACTCGAACTGAATCTTGTCACAAATTTTCATCAAAATTCAACTCTCACGGTTTATGGACCTTCCTCGTCAGCTTGACTTGTATGTAGTACTTTATTTGTCTGTAACTACTCGCCGCATCTAAACCAAATCAGGTGATTGCGTAACATATAATTTAAGGAATAACGATCGTTATCATTGGTCGCCGAGTTCAGCTTATATTTGAATTTTTTTCTTTATAACTACTCGCCGAATCGGAACTAAATTCTGTAGTCGGCAGTCCACAATCTAATTAATTAAGATCGCTATATTTGCTGGTCAAGCTCGGTTAAGTTCTGGGGGCCAGCCGGAAAATATGTCGTCTATCTTCCATCAATTCCTTATGGTTTCTAATCGTTTCATCACCATTTCATTTTGTTTGCAGTCGATAACGATTTCAAGCTGATTATACCTTTCATAAGTAGCTACCTACGATGTTCTCAATAGCGTACATTAGGTTTTCCTGACATGAATTCTTTTCAAGGTACAGCTGTTAAAAAAATCTCTGAACCAACGAATTCATATCAATATGCATTTCATTCAAGGGTGGAGCGATGGGGGGCATAGGAAGACATTGCCCCGCAACTTTTTGACTAAAAAACAAAAATGTTATTTATAAGATCCTTCTGGTTTGTCCTAACCGTGCCCCGCAGCAGATAAAAGTTCTCTTAGCAACCAATTCCTAACTCCGCCTATGATTTCATTGTCTTACACATATAAACTTTTCATAAGAAATTTTACGCAGGTGTTATGTTTTATTCAGTCATGTTAACACACAGTGCAAGTAGGGCCTATTATTTTAACCTTAAATTGCAAAATAACTTTTGAAAGTCGATTCGTGTTAGCCCAAACTGACAATGAAACTATGGTATTTATAGTTATTATGGCGCTTTAAGACGTCATTCTTTTATATTTTCCACAATATAAGAATTGTTGGTAGCTTTTGCTAAATTTTTAAAATCATTTTTAAAGTGTAGTTATTGTAGTATGCATGGCCGCCTGCAGTGTGGGCAAGAGGGTCAATTACATCACCTATATTTCCGAAAAGTGTTCAATTCCTCAAAATACATGTCAAAACTTGTTAGATTGGCTTCTTGATACACTCTTGTATATAATAGATTAATACGAAATTCTATAGTATTATAGATATTTACTATATTTAATATATACACAGTGGTTTTCGGCAATGGGGAAACTAAAACGCAATTTTAGGGTTTCTTTTCACAACTTTAAAATTTTCAGGGAGTCCGGAGGTCCTCAGTGTTTGATAATGTGATGACTGGAAACGTAATTTCAGGTTTTATTTTAACAATTTTTCAAAGTTTCGGGGGTCGCCAAAACAAGTAGTATTACGACTATGTTCTTTTCAGACATGATATACTAATATTGCTAGTTGTAGATTTACATATCTATAATTTTATATTGAAATGTATCTCATATATGTTTACTTCATTGACTTTCACGCAATATTTAAGCGCACATTTTGATTGCCATCCAGTCTGATTGCAAAATCTCTATTAAATTTTTGAAATGAAATAAAAAATTATATTGACGTCCCAGGATTTGCACTTAGGAGATGTATAATTAATGAAAGGAAGTGATTATGAAATTAAATTGTGAGTGCTCTCCCACCGGGAATCGGGCTCGAGACAGTGTACACCACAGGCGCACGCGCTAAGCACTAGACCAACAGGGAGAGCGCAATATATATATATATATATATATATATATATATATATATATATTGGTTCTACAGGCCGGCCCTGTATACAATAGATATATATCCTTAATATTACGTTAAGTATTTACTGTAATTATTCACAAATAAATGTACAGATTTGTATTTTGTATATTTCCTTTTAATTACGTCTGTATTTTTCTTAATTTGTTATGAAATTGTAAATAATGTAGTATAGTGAAATTATCTTCAATTTCACGATAAATTCAACGAAATATTTCTCTATCATACACTAATACTCAAGCCTGTAATCAAATATTCTGAATCTTTATACAAAAATATTCTTCTAAACGGTCTACTGCAGCAAACACCTGTGCTCTAATCATTGAAATCTTCAAATAGTGGTCCTAATGGTTGACCTACCGTCCTACAAATATAATACAAACTATGTCGGATAAGACAACTCTAGTATCCCAGATGCATTGTAAATTTAAATACATCTATACCTGACAATGTGAGCGTTGTGTGTATATAGTACCTCCCATTGTATGGATCCCTGTCTACAACTTCAATTAAACCTAAGGCATATACTCTACCAAGAATGTTATATTCTAAGCCATAACAGAATCATATTCTCATACAGTTCATGAGATAATGTTTTACGCCAACAAAAACAAGCCATACGGTATAAAATTTTCTTGTCAAGTCGCAACAAATGGTATAAAGTTTTCCAAACATTAAGCGATTTATTACCTAACACCCTTCTGACAAACAATACTAAATGTCCGTGACGAAAACGAGATATACAAGGTATCAAACGTTAATATTGCAATCTCCTGAGAACAAATACCTCATCTATCCGTTCACCATCCCAATCTTCTAGCAGATTAATTTAAATGTTATCCTGTAAGACAATATATGCATACAACAAAAAAATCAAGACGAAGCTTCTAGAAAAATTCGAGATGATATGTCATAAACAATAAGTGTACACATCCGTGTACGTAATAATTTACCAATGAGATTATTCAGGTGAATACAATCTATATCCTGATGTCAATGTTACACGTAGCGCATTAATATGATTTAAAAACTTCGACAAATATTTTATAAGAGATGAGACAAGACAAAACAAAATTCGAGACAAGTCTTTTAACATTTTACGGTAATACGAAATAATAAAGGATAGCAAACAATCAAATAATCGCATAAAAATAGGAGCCCTCATCCAATTAAGAAAGGTCACGATGTTCGTATCAATAATGTACAATTTGTATGTATATGGTATTCTAAGACAAGCCAATAACAAGCGGTGTCCACGAAACAAGACGAAACTCAAACAATTGAAAGCATATCCTATTAAGAAATGTTACAATATTCTTATTATTATGTAACTATATGTTACTGTATGATATTCTAAGACATGTCAGTATCAGGCGGTAACACTGTTGCCCATGAGACGAGACGAAACCGTTCCTAAGCGAAGTCTTTACCCGACTACGGCAGGTCCCATAGTATTGGAGCAATGGACCTTCAATTTTCATTTTTTCATATTTTCGGCTCTGCCTATAAACCCGAAATAACGCATTTCTTCACTCAGGTTGGTCTATAATTTTTGTCTTATCTTGGTGTCAGGAATCATTTCCCAAACATGTAGGTGTTTTCAAACACCCTGTATAAAGGTAGGTAAATTGAAATTTTATGTTTGTTGCTCACATGATGAATAAGTATTGGGCTAATTCACGAACTGATGATGTTGATGAATTCACCAGATATACTGAGAAATCTATATTCTTATAACACCGAAAAATCTATTCTTATAGATGTAAACGTACACTAGTGTTGAATAATCATATCATTAACGATAACTTTCTAGGAATATAGACTGATTTTCCTTCTACTGAAGAACAATGTGTCCTTACAGGACAGAAGTTTTCAAATATGTAAGTACATAGTATACACGAAGTCTCAGAAATCATAGGGATTATTTGCAACTAAACGGCGAAACTACAACGATAAGACTTCAACTCATGATGGGGAGATGTATCAGGAAAATACGATGGATGAGAGAACGACTTCATATTGTAACACTTGCAGACTCTTTATATATCTTTTGTTTGATATTTGACTTTCGGTTGATATTTTAATAAGGTCATCTTGCATTTATTTATTTAGGGGTTATTATAGACAAAAGTATAGACTATTTTCAGTACCGATGAAATATATGATGAATTAGCCACACCACGATTATGATATATACAATAATAGTTGATTTGAAGGTTTTGAAATTACACTAAGAAATGTTTGTGATTAGACTATTGTTTTAATTATTTTATACAGTGGCGGTGTGAGGACGGGACGAGCGATGCCTCCGCCTCGGGCCCCACTTCGTGGGCACCCTGGAAGGTAGGTAAAAAAACTACTAAAGAAAGTTGTTAGCATGAGCAGTACAAGGGCCGTCAAGATTTATAATCCACCTCTCCCTAAAAGTAAACGCAATTAATTGTCAATCAGTTTTACACCAAATAACGGATAAAACAACAGAAATATCTGTGTTATAAAATTAATCACCAGAAATAAAACAAGTTATAGCTAAAGGCCCCACTCTCTTGGAGACCCGCAAAGATATTTAAAGAAAAAACTGAATATAGATTAAAAATAAATAAATAAAAGTTTCATTAACTTGGGGAGCCTACAGAAATTTAAAGGAAAAAGCTGAATATAGGGGAAAATATATAACGTAAACCTTACACGCTCTTGGGGTCCTAAAGAAAAAATCTGTCAAAATTTGATTCAGTTATGAAGGTACATATTGATTCAATAAGCACTAACACGGAAGGACAAAGACGATTATCTTACAATTTACATGAGGTTTAGGACGAACTGATTAACTTTCTTGGAGAAAAGTTCGATAGCACATATTTGAAAGCGTGAGAAGAGCAAAATACTTCAGCATTGTATTTGATTCAACTTCTGATTGTTCTCATGTGGAGCAGTTGTCACAAATCATTCAACTTGTTGACATATAACGTAATTCTGTTCAAGTTTGGGAAGCATTTATTGATTTCATCTCTGTCGAAGGAAAGACTGCTGAGAGTATTTCTGCTGAAATACTGAAGAAACTTCAACGCGATAAATTTGATATTTCATGATTGCAGAAGCCAGTCTTATGATAATCAGGCTACAATGGCCGGTCAATATTCTGGTGTTCAAACTTTGATACGGAATATAAATCTTTTTGCCATTTTCGTTCCTTTAACAATCAGTCATTGAAACTTGTTGGTGTACACACTGCGTACGTTGTTCTGGCCATCATTTTCTTTAGAGCAATTGGACGTTTGTTTGCATTCTCTTCTAGATCTACTCACTGATGGAATGTGCTGCTAAAGTACGTAAAATTTGGTCTGAAACGTGGAAGTGACACTAGATAGAGTCCAAAAGCAGAAGTTGTGAAGGCACTTTCTAGTCAATTGGATGAAATTATTGATGTGTTGGAAGAACTGCGTGAAACGCTTGATACTTGAGAAGATTCTGGTCTTCTTGCAAGCGTCCAGTAATTTAACATCATCACTTTACTGTATTTCTGGTCTGAAGTTCCCCCATATATTGATCGGATCCAAAAATGCCTTAACCTTAGGATATGAATTTCAATCAGGCTCTGATTCAGTTACAGAGCCTGGTTGACACTATTCATACCTGGTGAACTGAGCTGGGCGGGGAAATCATATCCGCAATAAAGGAAGTTGCAGACAATGGAACATAACTGTGGGTACATGCAATAGATGTGTGCTTGGAGAAGATGCAAAGGATGAACCTCTGATTCCGCAGGCTGAAATGAAGCGCATTATCGATGAAATCCTAGATGAGATAAGACAACAAATGTATGGCAGTTTTACTCAGATGCGTGACTGAACGACAGATTTGGATTCCTGTGTTCTATCGCTAACTTTGTGCAGCAGCTAGATGATAAGGGTAAAGAAAGACTAAAAGCATGTTGCTCTGATTTGGCTTTGTTCTACCCGATAATCCATTCAATAAGGTGTGCTCAGAAAGCTAAAGAACAGCTTGACTTTTCCCCACAAGTCATGCTGAAATATGTATCTTCAATGGGGATTGAAGTTGACAAAATTTTGGCAACCGCTCTTCAAATTTTGATAAAACTGTCCGTATCAGTCTCATCATGTGAAAGGTCTTTCAACAAAATGAAGCTGATAAAATCTTCCTTGCGCTACACAATGAGTCACGAAAGACTCTCAAATCTGGCCATTCTTTCTACGGAAAATGAAATAGCATCTATTTTGGATTTCGACAATATAGTTGGGACTTTCGCAGCTACCAAAACAAGGAAAGCAGCATACTGAATGCTGGTGGAACACAAGCTACTAAGGCAGTGGAACTATCGTCGAAAGTAGTTCCATGTTTCACCTGAAGATAATAAAAATACAAAAGTACCAAAAGAATAATTAAATTCCGTCAAGATCTGTTAATTGACTGGTGAAGGGTGGTAAAAAAACGTAGTATGATACAACCCGCAGTAGAATCCTCTGCTCACATATATAAAAGATGATATATCACCAATTATTCAATATATTCAATCTTTTTGTTATATTTTAATATTAAGTGTGTTAGGAAGTAGTAATGGAAACAGTCATAAGTGACAGAATATAAACATGGCTGAATTATTAAACACAAAATAATATAATCATACGAGGGTCACTACGAAAGTTTTGAGATTCGCATTGTTGTGGCACAGTATCTGAATTCCAACAATTGCGTTCGGTAGTAGTATCCAGAGCGAAGAAAGTTTCAACTCGCCTCGCTTATCGGCGTGGCCATATCGCCTTCACTTGTTTATTGATGGGAGCAGTATTCGGCTGTCTAGAATGGAGCTCGAAAGGGAACATTTTAGGGCAATGATCCTTTACGATTTCAAAAGTGGTTTGAACGAGACACAAAGCCTTGACCGTTTACAGGGGGCAATTGGGGACCTTGCTCCTTCCCGTGCTACAATTTTTCGGGGGTTTGGTGAATTCAGAAGAGGCCGGACATCACTTAAAAATGAAGAAAGAGCTGGACGTCCGGCAACAGCTGTGTCAGATGAAAACATTGCCGCTGTGGAACAAATGATTCGAGAAAATCCTCGAACAACTTTCAAGAACATTGAATCTACAGTGAACATTGGATCGCCAGCAGTAACAAAAATTCTTCATGATCATCTTCGGCTCAGGAAGGTTTCATCTCGTTGGGTGCCTCACACTTTGACTGAACAGCAGAAGCGCATGCGTGTAGAATGGTGTGAAGAAATGCTTGCAAGATTTGATGGAGGCAATTCTCGACGCGTCTCTGACATTGTTACTGGTGATGAGACTTGGATCTATCAATTTGACCCTGAAAATAAACGCCAGTCTACAGTTTGGATCTTTCCAGACGAAAATCCACCCACGAAAGTTAAGCGACCGCGAAGTGTGGGGAAGAAGATGGTCGCAACTTTCTTTTCCAAATCTGGCCATGTTGCAACTGTCCCACTTGAAGAACAAAGGACTGTTACTGCTGAGTAGTACACCACTGTTTGCCTAACTAAAGTGTTCCAGAAGCTTCGGGAACGGCGTCCAAGAACTGAATTGCGTGGGATCCTGCTTCATCATGACAATGCGTTCGCACACACGGCCAACATCACAATTCAGTTTTTAGAATCTACAGAGGTCAAACTTATAACTGATCCGCCGTATAGCTCTGACCTGGCCCTGTGTGATTTTTTCTGTTCCCCAGGATCAAAGATCGCATGCGTGGGAAGAGACTTTGCTGCCCTAAAGAAGCTGTAGTGGCTTACGAGAATGAATTTTCAAAACTTGAAGAAAAAGACTGGCAACACTGCTTGCAAAAGTGGCTTTCAAGGATGCAAAAGTGTGTACAGTGTAATGGTAAATACTTTGAGAAAATGTAAGTGTTAAATTGATGTTAAGTATGTGAGTTATTTCACATCTCAAAACTTTCCTAGTGACCCTCGTAAAACAAGTATGAAATCTGGAAACAATAGTAAAAAAAGACAAGCAGGAGAAAAACATTCTAGTGTTTAACTATTCATTGATATTTCGGTAAAAGCAGAGGACAAAATAGATTTATATTATCACTGGAGAGAAACCTAACAAAAAACAAGTGAAGACGACACGCAGGAGAGAAATCTATTCTAGCCATTGTTTACTAATAGTTCGGTAAAAAAAATGATGTTTAAGTATCGTGTTTGATCACTGGAGACAAACAATGTTAAAGTGAGTGGACCTCATTATAGGAGAAAATTCTAATCAAATAAAACTCATATAGCGTAAACTCAGACAGGTGAGAAACCATGAATAAACTTAACCATATGAGAAACTGCATACGGAGAAACACCAAAGGCATGAACCGAACAAGAAAATTTTAGAAAACATAAGCTTAAAATCAGACATCGCTCGGTTATATAATTACATGCATTGTTTTCAATATCAGCTCATTGTTACATTTTGTGCGTAAATTTGTCTCTAAATGTATTAGGAGCATTACTCCCACTATTCCATCTAATTACAGTACGCGTTTAAACTAGGATAGTATAGGTGTAGGATAAATTCTGGATACTTTGTTGTAACGTTTTGTTTGTTCTTAAGGTTATGTGATTTCTGTCATGGATTGTAGTTTCCGTTACACTAGTATCCCTAATCCTTTTTCTATCGTGTCCTTTGTTTAATAATGAATGCAATGTTAGCTCTGGTCAGTTTAACCCTTTAAGTGGCAAAATTCCCTGCAAGTTCCAACGCAAATATATCGTTTTATTTAGTTTCTTAGTATCATACCATGATCTTATAGCGTGCTACTTTGCCTGGGTAAGAAGCATTATGTACGCTGTAGAAAAAATCAAGTGGTTATTTAAGTAACCACTATCCATTCAGGCATGCATCGAGAACTTATGAAAGAGTGGGTGATAGTGAGTGGTTAGAAATATAACCAGTATCACTTAAAGGATTCTTGCAGGCGATTCTGAGCATTAAAAAGATATACAAGGATGCTGAATACCACTCCCATTTATTTAATACATTACAGATTAAGATTGTTTAAACACACACACCAACGGGAAAGGGTGGAGAAATAAACAGAAAGAATGATTATGGAAATTAAAGTCAAAAATAGCAGTG
Organism: Thermobia domestica; assembly: GCF_964235325.1. Classification (NCBI taxonomy): domain Eukaryota; kingdom Metazoa; phylum Arthropoda; class Insecta; order Zygentoma; family Lepismatidae; genus Thermobia; species Thermobia domestica. Next base: position 17,798,309 of record NC_137467.1, read on the forward strand.
TGTAAATCATGATTGTTCGAGAAGGGACCAAGATTTACTTCACAGGTTCTGGGCCCCGGTTTGCCTTACACCGCCACTGATTTTATGAATGTCCTGAAAAAGTACTTTAATTAAAGGTATCAACGCAATGTAGGATTATTTCATGGGTTTCAGTATATACAGAAAATTACGCAATCATTAGATCAATTGGCATCCAATGCATCCTATATATCACTTTTGAAACCATATTTTACATTAACAATTGCATAGACATGTCTTCCTTTATGGTTATACGTTTATTTTTCGCAAAATATAAGCTTTATGATATACTTTTCAATCATTTTTTGAACACAATAGTGACTAATGTTCTAAAACGAACTCTATTGTGACATTTGGATTAAGTTGATAAAATAATGCTAATCTATTTTATTATTTTGTCCTTCATGATTTATTACCACTCTCAATATTGTTTCCGGATTCCTATGTAAAAAGAAAATTGATTTTTCAACAAATCGAGCTTTGAGTGTTAGGTAATTACAACTTGTTTGCTGTTTACGATTAGAATTTCTAACCTTATTCGTGTATTTCTAGTCTATATTATTGCAATATAGGATAAATAAGTTTCTTCTTACACGTTAAACTGCATATTTTGATTCATATCATTGTATACCACAACGAAGTCGCAGGGATATCCTACTTAGAACATGAGAACATTATTCATCTTGTTGGAAATACAGCTAATTATTTTTCCATTACTATTAGAAATATATCGTGCATATACATAACCACAAACTATTTGCAAAAGCTCGATTAATATTTATCGAACAATTAGTACTACTTTTCAATACACATATCATTTTCTCATAGCGAATATTTTGTATTTTTTTATGATTATTAAGTAAATTATGTTTGTGTTTTGCATCAACATTAACTAACTGCATCGTATATGTTTATTCGTTTGATATTTAGCTTGGATTGCGTCAGTTTGATATATGCACATCTTTCACTTTGAATTTTATTTTAGTGGCAAAGTAATAGTACAAACTTACAATCACATAGATCGTGTTGATTACTTTTATTTACTTTTGTCATAATGCTGCTGGGAATAAATAGTATATAACTTGATATTTGCGTTGTGGTGTTTTATAAGCGATTACATTGACTTTGATGAATACTTTAATAAGCTCATTATTTCATGGTTAATGTAACTAATATACACTTATTTACCTTAAACATATATACACCAATTACAGTCAGGATAGAATTGGATGGCTATACATTTCATCAGAAAAATATACTCCTAATAATGTTCGATGTCATTTAGATAAAATCACAGCTTTCATTCACTTTTAACTTGTTTGATATTAAAGGGTATGTCAAATTACTATTAGCTTAAACAAAAATATAATCTTCCAGGTTATCGACCCATGACTATACCCTCTACATTAAGAGAAGGATGCCTAATCCAACTGAATGAAGATTTAAAAAGTTGAAAGAATCAGCATGTGGGAGGAACGGAGCACAAGAAAATCATACCGACATGCTGGTGTCCACCACACATTATTTAGCCACGGACAGAATTAAGGACCTTGCACAAGGGATGGATAGAGTACACAAACGCGTCACTGTGCCAGCCTCCTAACAGCTTAGACAATTAAAATAGTTCATCAGGTACAACATGCTTTTTCCCATATGGTATTGGTACACTTCTTAGTGGATATTGCTGATATGATGCTAATTCACCATACACATTAGTTGCATGCTACAAGTGTGTTTTTTTTCTGAATGTTATTTAGTACACTCACAAACGATGACATAAGCATGGACGTTATTTTAAGGTGGATCACTAGGGAGTTCTCGGTGCAATGCTAAACGGAGCTTGAATACTGCAGCATTGCCAGATAGTGTCGAATGTTTACTGATACCAGATAATAAAGTGAGTAATCATGGATCATGCTTTGATACTTACTGGAGAACGTAGTTTTCGACCCTTACCGCGACTCTGCTTCCCGAACTGCAACGCTAGAATTCAGGGATTTTCTTATTATCACTACAGTAAACTACAAATTGAGCAACAACGTATTATGGAGTTCTGCGCAATATATTTTCTTAAATGTAAATTAATATACAAATAAAATATGAAACAACGAAAAACGGTCAAACAATACACCTATTTTGCGATAAGATTGTTACCTTAAAATACTTTACACATATAAATGTACATTGCATAAAATGGGACACTTCTAGTAATATCTACCAGCAAGTGCATCTTGTGTGCTCATTGCAAAACGAATCAAATATTTTCTTTTATTTGTTACATTTTTCGATATCACGAGATACAACCAAATGAATCAGTGTCTTGTGTCCTAGCTGAAACAAAATCTTAAAGTGCCATATTTATATGGAACTTATCATTGCACAGTAGTTAAGGGAATGAGCTAAAATATGTATTGACTTCCAGGTGGTGATCCACCTCAAGATAGTTGAAAATTTTCCCGATAGAAAATGTTGAGTTGTTGATTTTAACGTCCCGTTCAGCAGCGAGGCTATATGAGACATGGACCTACTGATTAACGGGGAATCCGAACCACATGAGCTCCCGCCGGGATAGAAAATGTTAATTATAGTGATTACAGAGATACAAAACATGAAAATTCACGAACAACCAAACAATGTAAAACAACAGAAATTAGGATTCTTTTATTGTATCGCACCGTGTCAAATTTAAACTATCAACTTTCAAAAATCATATTACATACTATTTGTACAAATTATTATTATAAAATTATTTTTTTATATTATATATGTTATATACTTAAAATGGTATCTTCGTTGATGAAAACATTTCAAGAACTAATATTTATTGTGCATATTGTGATGCCGTTCAGAACAGTCTTGACCGCCTAAAATTAATTATATCAGCTCTAATGATGGAAGGAAATCCCTTGCCGATAAGATCTATACTGCTGTCTCCATTGTACAGGGAGTCTATAAAGTCCTGCAGGAAAGTAAAACTATAACTTGGAACCTACGTAATGTATTAACGAATACCTTTTGCTGTGCTTACAGAAAGGTTAAAAGTTTTGTTTCAGCTAGTTAAGGTTCGTCGCCAAACCTCCAATTGTGCACCATTGACGTCCAAACACTTGCCAGTCTTTTTGGGAAACCAAGAATTGCGTGTTGGCCGTGCTCGTCTGGAAGGTAAAAATCACATGTTATTTTGTTCTTGAAATCATCCAGATTAGCTGGCTTCTGCGAATACACCTTTGTCTTCACGTGTCCCCACAGTCAATAATCACAAGGCGACAATCTTGTGATCTTGCAAGCCAAGGTGTGGGTCCTCTTCGGCCAATCCATTAGATTCTTCATTAAGAAACTGCCGAATTTGAAGGGCATAGTGCGGTGGTGTCCCATCCTGTTGCATGTGGACCTCATTATTAGACGCCATCTTAAGTCACGTGATTACCAGCGCACTCATCGAGTATTGTGCCTGGCATCGAGCATTGTGGCAATGGCAAAAGACAAATTAAAACGGAAATCAAATGGTGTTCCGCACTCGTGATAAGCATACGAATTCCTACTTCAATGTTTCAGAAGATGAATCCTTAAACTTGATAAATCAGAAAATCTTTTCTCACACTTCTCGCAAATATGAGGCGTAACACCCGCATGTAAAAAGATATAATTTGCCAAATCCAATTAAGATTTGAATTTTTTCCACATTCGTTGCAACTAAAAGACTTGTCAACTATGTGTCCACAAATGACACGTTTTTTATAAATACCACACTCCTTACAACCGTGAGTCTTTTCCTTTGAATGTGCTAAGAGATAAGCAAATAACTAGCATTTTAGAGTAAATCCCTATGAAACTCTCTGCAAATGTATCGTCTTTCAGAACAATGTGATAAAATATGGTGTGCTACTGTCGAACTTAAATAAAACCTTTTACCACATTTATCGCAAGTGTAAGATTTCTCGCCGGTGTGTAAGCATATGATGTTGTAAATAAATTTTTAGCGAAACCTTTCCCGCACACACCATAGTTATGAGGTTTCTCAGATGAATGCCTTATGTAGTGATTTCTTAAAGTATATTTGTCCTTGAGCCCCTTTCCACATTCTTTTCAAGAACGGATTCTATCATAATGGACTAAGGAGTGCAGTTCTTTTTCGGATTTTATTTATAATACTTTCCCGTATTATTTATATCGATAAGGTTCTCACCTGTATGTATTAACTTATGGCTGTTTACAGTAAAATTGCAACTGTGCCCCTTTTCACACTCCTTGCAAGCGTATGGCTTTTCATCTGCATGTGTTAAAGAATGAACATTTAAAACTAATTCCTTATAAAACCATTTACCTTAAACAGCACAAATGTAAGACTTTTCAATCGTCTGTATTAAAGAATGTCCTTTTAAACTATATTTATCTTTCAGTTCTTACATACAATCTTTGCAGGTATGTAAACCTTCATCAAGATGTTTTAAAGTATGACACGCTAAATTGGATTTTGTATAAAATTTTCTCCATTTGTGGCAACGATGAAGCTTCTCTCCGGTATGTGTAGCAATATGATATTGTAAAAGGTATTTCGAAGAAAAGCGCTTTCCACATTCATTGCAAGTAACAGGTTTTTGTCTCAAAATATGATAACCTAAACGGAATTCGGATCAAAAAGTTTCCCACACTCTTTGCACATAAAAGGACTTTTCGTTGCGTTTGTACTTAAATGATTTAAATTTGTTTTGTAATAAAATCCTTTTCCACAGTACCTGCAATTATGTGTTTTTTCAGGAGCATTTATTATCGTATATGCCAAACTGAATGTATTATCTCTTAACACATTTCCTACAACTATGAAGCTTTTCACTAGTGTATGTGAAAATGTGATATTTCAAACCTGATATTCCACAGTATCTTTTTCCATACACTTTGCATATATGAGGTTTATAACTGCATTTTTCTGTATTTGTTTGGCCACAGTTGATTTTCTAGCTAATTGATTTACAAGTTCGGAACAAGTAAGACTTTCTTCGCTGATGTCAGTTTGAGTGCAGCTTTTTACATGGGTTTTCATCGCGAAACTTTTGTCGTGTTGTTGGTAAGTATGAGGACATATATTTACTAAAAGCTATTTTCTTTAGTGAAGTAACTGGCACCCCGTTAAATCTGAAATGGAAATTAAATAAAAATGTCAAGTAACTTGAAAGCTGCATGCCTGTGGTTTACGTACTACTATTGTATATTGTGGTTTCGTTGAACGAAATAGCCATTAATTTCTCATGACCTTATTAGCTTATATGCGAATTTCGAATCATCGTCAAAAGCCAATCCTTAGGTAAAACACGAGAATTATATTTTTTCATTATTTTTTTTTTCAAATTATTTGGGATGTCATGCAGAATTATTTTTAGTTTTATTTACTTTAGTTTCTAAACCCTTACTTGGAATTTCTAAAAATGATAAACCTGCTCATATATTCTGATCGACGCCGTTCTCTCACAGGAGGTATTCAGTTTAACAAGGACAACACACAAAGCCACCAAGGAGAACAAAGAAATAAAGATACGGTATAAAACTTCTTATTCTTTGAAACAACACATCTGTTATTCATTTAACGAAATTCAAGCTATTCGCTGCCTTTAATGTGAATAACACGATCACGTTTCAATGTTACCACCAAAGAAAACCGACGATCAAAGAAAATCTTTCCTAGAGATACAAATACAGAGCAAAAGAGAGGTATTTTGTTTATACTATACAAAGGAAACAACTAATTTTGTGCATACCACACTTTCGCTTTTCTTAACTATTTTAGTGTAAGATTTCTCTGATGTGAATTTTCTAACAATTGATTGAATGCGTAACTACTACTGGGAATTAATTTCTTCCATTTGAAATGCTGTCAGTTCGATTTCATGTTCACTGTGGTTGTTGAATAATGACATCTACCTACCTCTAAAAATGCACTTAGTTATTTTAAATCATGAATACAACTACACACCAGCAAAAGAATCAAGACGACATTACCTCTTTAGATTCCTAAAGGAAAATGTCCTGAATCTAAATTGTGTATATACCCAAGAAATCGAGCAACCTCACAAGCAATCGAGCACCCATTCAACCTCAGTAACAACCGCAATAAATAAAATTTTAAGACGACAATTCGCAACCTGCATCGGGTTATAACTGAAGTAAAGGACAAGTGCTCTTTGGCTAATTAAATTTATATATCTATAGATGTAAATAGGGCCTAAACCGTAAACAGAGTTGTTCTTTCAGGGACGACTTCTAACCCCCAAATTGTGATCTCAAGGGAGTGTACTTGAGCCCCTGTTATTTGTCCTATATATCAATTATCTCTACTCGCACCTAGCTCATCTTAATGGCTTTCTGCTTTTTCCTGACGATTGTAAGTTATACAGAGAAATATCGTGTGTCTATGATACAACTGCAATACAGGAAGACATAAATTACCTTATAAGCTGGTGTGAAATGTAGCACTTGAAACTTAATAGTAAGAAATGTGATAGTATTGCCATTACTATGGAAAAGTCTCCTATTCCATCCACATACCATATCAATGATTCGCCTATTACATATTCTGCTAGTCACGATGATCTTGTTGTCATCTTTCATTCAAAACTCACATTCTCTGACCACATCTACTCAATACTTAAGAATTCAATGCAAATACTAGGGCTTCTTTATCGATTTACTGAACTACGCACTGTTTCATCATTAGGAACTTTCTATAAAACTTTAATAGCGCCTAAGATCGAATACTGCTCCAGATATGGGCCATGGCAGTATCTACACATCTCTCCAAAATTGATTCTATTCTCAATTTTTTTACTACTTTACTGTAGTACATTTTCTTGTTCCCGCACTTTGAATATCATCTAAGAAGGAACTCTTGCGACATCTTAATATCCAGACTTCGCGAGTACGCACAAATATATCTGACCTGAAATTTCTTCATAAAACAGTTAAAGCAAACTTAAAAACGGAAACATTACTTCAGAAACTATATTTACGTGTCCCTTCCCGCATAACCCGGAAAACGCACCTATTTCATCTTGCCCGCCTTAGGTTAGCAATTATAGAGAGGTCTCGTTTTACAGAATACCGAACAGTTATAATCAAGTAAAAACTGATGTAGACACTTTTTTTCGAGCTACTCGATGTTTGAGTTTTGACTGAATATTACTTTTACACCCCTTTTTGACTTTTATGTTGTTGTTATTATTACTGTCTTGTTTTTTTCTTTCTTTTGTTAACATTTCCCTGTGTAAAATGCAAAGTTATGTTGTATCTGGAAATTTGTTAAATAAGTCCTGCAAATGAAATTATAATTTTTATGCCCCCCCCCCCTCCTCGTTTATGTCCACATTAAACACACAGCAACAAAGTACTAAACCAGTAATAGCTCAAATTTATATGAACGTCTTTGTACCACTCCTGTCGCCACCAAATAACTCTTCTAAAGAATATCGGACAAAACGTCTCGTAAAAAGTTCTGAAACTGTCCAGTGGCTCGTACATTGTAATCTGACCTATTATTTTAATTTCGATGCACACATGCCTCCGTCGATCTCAGACGACATTCCACAATTGAACAGATGGACCCTTGTAACTTTAAGTTAAATCCCTACCATATATACGAAACGTGGAAGACGTGAATGATGCTCGAATTCGACGATGAGGTGGCAAAATTATCACATTGTAAGAGATGAAGTTTCAACAGTGTCTCACAATGCGAACGAATAAGGTTATTGTTAGATTATTCCGCCAGACAATATCCGTTAAACATATTCGTTATACCATCATTCGTTCAAATAATTATCGAGGCAATTTTTTAAGGGAATTATTTATACAATATGAAGTAATTGAAAAGAAAAACTAACATATTCAAGCTAAATAAAAAGTGGACAGCAGAAGACAAGTAAAGAACTCAATTGGAGTATATCAATAGTACTAACTTCTCCAATGCTGAATATCATCAGCACTCATAGGGAAGTAATTTCCAAAAGTAATCATAATATTGGTATGTCCATTAGAAAATGCAAGTATGGTACTGAGTACGGTCTTTATAAACATCTGTAACCATAACTTAGGAATGTAAGAGATAAAGCTGAATTGTCCCAAATTATATATACTTGAATATATCGTTTATAAAAGTAGAAAATACAAGTTCTGAGACAAATATCTATAACAAAAACTAAATTAAGAAATGAAGGCATGCTAACGCACCTCTGTTCTTGAGCGCTGCCACCTTCTAGACAATGACCCTCTTCAATTTCGTCTTCGTTCTGCTCTCCAATTGTGTCACACATCTGGCTGCTTGACTCTTCCGTGGTGCATGTAAAATCGGTGAGTTGTGGCTTCGTGTTACTATAGAGACATTTAATATTTATGTGTATATCAGACACTGATAAACGCTTCACCAAACATACTGTTTTAGATGTTAGTTTCCAGTCAACTATTGATTTTATATCAGATACTGATAAACGCTTGACCAAACATACTGCTTTTGATGTTAGTTTCCAATCGGCTATAGATTCATGCTCATTATCTTTTAAAGCAACATCAAGCTTAGGCTTTAAAATTTCTCTTAACAAGAAGAAATTACTATTACTATTTTTCTCGGTTTGAATGTCTTTTTGTTCCTTACAATCCAAATTTCGCACAAATGATGATGTAACATGATTTTTATATTCAAACTCATTGGTGTTACTATCACGTAGCTTGTATTTACATTTTTCGGAAAATTTATTTTCATTCTTCATTTCAAATTCAGTAAAAGCAAAGCTGTGGTAATCAAAAGCTATCTCGTTGACGCTTATGTCGGGGTTTAGACCTTCGGCACTCAGGATCGAGAGAAATGAATACTTCTGAAAACAGGAAAAACTATTATTTAATTTTACATAACAATATATATATTAAAGGACGCAAGACCTAAACCTATCTAGAATAACTGAAATATCATCGAGAAGAAGGTTTAACGAAATAAATCTTACTTTATGGAAAAGCATACTTATTTGCCTGAATCACGTACTATTCTAATACATCCTTGAATCTATTCTTTTAGATATAGATCAATATATATCAAACAACACTCAAAGAAACTATTTTGATTAATGGAATTCTAATAGTTGAACGAGTGGCTGGCATGGAATAGAAAAGTAAATAATGCTGACCATAAACAAACTTCTTTTACAAAATAAAATGAGAACCTGTTTACTAAAGTTGGTGACACACTTTACAATTCTTCCTTTTACGGAAGAGCTCCTTAAACTTGTGATTTTTATAGGTCGCGAAGGGCATACTAACAGGATTAAATAAATATATATATATATATATACTGGAGTCTAAATTCCTCTGTTTTTTGTATAGAATTTTGGCATTAATACATCACACAACAATAAATAATCACTGTTTATCTTTTTATTCATCACAGTTTTGTCTTTATAGTTAGTGATATTCTACTGATATAATGGAAATTCAATTATAATAATTCCTAATAAAAATAGCTATTGTCTACACCGCGTCGGTCATACAAATAAATGCTTGTGTGACGTATTTCTTTTGTATATGAATGATGAGTGAAAACGAGTTTAAATTTGAAGTTGAAACAAATCTAACTTCTAAAACAAATCTTTAACTAAACAATGTATAAAGGAAGTGCATTTCACATTACTATTTGTACAGTCCGCAGCAAAATACCTGCCACATGAGCATGTAAGTTTATTGTGAAACTACGCCTAACAGCACAGAGAATCAACATAACGTCTAAGTGGCACGAATCACGCCAGGGAAAACCTCGCCGTCCTTCCTTGCACACTTTTGAAGCAAAAGACTTCGTCGTTTCACAAAAAACTTACATGCTCATGTTGCAGGGTTTTTTTTCTGCGAACTGTACATGCAGTACAAATTATTTCATTGAATCAAACGTCAAAGGAAAAAGTGGAATAACTATTTCTAAAATGCAGGAAATGCTTTGTTAAGATATTTGAAACCTTATGCAGGAATATTTATATGGTTTAGTTTGCCTTCCCATGTCATTTGTATGTCAATAAATTGAAGGCAAAATTTATATGCATCCGAGAACATCAGAACCACTGGTTAACTTCCGCAAGTAATACCCTTACACACCCAAGTCAAAGCAGATATACACTGTAATAATAGTAAACTTAATTTGTGAATTTCGATATATTTAGGAAAAAATTAAATAAGAGATGGGCAGCAGCTTAAAAAATGCAAAATTACGTAAAATTTACAGGAAAGAAAAAGTGTATTGAATGCTTTTTACGAAATTCGTGCTAACAAAAAAAAAAATGGTAATGTAGGATTCTCAAGTATTAGAAACTGCAAGTTGTTAGTACTACTTTTAGTGGAGGCATCCTGACGTCAGACAACATAGTAATGAGGAGATTAATTGTAAGCATTCAAAGATGGTAGTTGCATCTGACGGATGTAACATTTCGGTGGTGAGTATTATAATAACCTGTGTTAGCGAAATAATTATATATACGTATTGTAGGGTGGCATGTATACTGAAATTGAGCAGAAAGTGAGGCAAATGTAGGAAGGAATTGAAAATAAAGAAAAGGAGAAACGGTTACATTTTCATTGAATTGATGTACATTATTTGAAAAAGACGGTAGTGAAAGGTACTTTTTTCCAGGAAACAAAGCTGTTGTGTTTTACAGAATCAGGGCCATGGATTTCTGAATTTGAGAACACAGTGTAGAAGTTGTGGAAGGAAGTGAAAATCAAATCATATCGAATGGTGAATCGGTGCATTGGATGTAGTGAAAGAGGAATAGCCAAATCTTAATTTTGACTAGAACATTCACAGGAACCTAAACTACTTTCATTGAAGTACTGTATGTTTCAGATGTAAAGCATCACGGGCAGTAGCCAATGACGCGAGATATTTCGCGCGGTGTAGATAGATTGCGGACTCCCCTTTCCCTTCTCGCTCTTCCTCCAGTTGAGATTATGACACATACATTGGCAACATTATTCACAATGTAAATATACTATTCCAACAAATTCATAAATTTTTACTGTGTATCCTAGAAGTACTGTAAATATAGCAACTAAATTACTTACCTGTTAACTTTCCCAGTGGAAATGCTAAACATTCGTCTTAAACCCTAATTTTACTATCGTCTATGTTAGATAATATTTCGTCATTCTCTGAATCTGAGTCTTGTAAATATATTATTATGGGTTCCAAAAATTGTAAACACTAAAAATAATTCTTCGAGCTTGACTTCGTAGCATTTTTTAAAAAGAAAACTGCCCACTTGTACTCACTCGGTTTACTTAAAGACTTATCAACTATAATTTTGGAGAACAAACGAACTACCACGAAAGAAAGCAACCCAGACACTGATGAATTCTGTTTATGCTAGAAGAGAAGTTACGTTCCTACACAACTAGCCCCTTTGTTTCCTTATGTTTTCATAACAAACAACACTTTTGGGCTTGGTGTAGGTGTCATGAAAGCAATCCGTCTGATTTCTAAGCAACTCGATAAGCTCGAGTTTGTTTTGGGCTACGACAATTTATAACACTATTCAGATGCCTGATGCTTTTGAATCCCTTTTAGAGGAGAAAAGGGGGCCTATGTTTAGCAGAAGGGGTCCAGTTTTTTTCTCTAAAAAATGTTACTATTTTGGTAATTTCTGCTCACATTCGGTTAGTTTAGGATAGAGTTGGTTAGTTTAAGTTAGGTTAGGCTAGTTTAGGTTACGTTAGGTTAGTTTAGTTTATGTTATATTAGTGTAGGAGTCCCGCATAATTTTCCAAAAAATGATAGAATTTCGCTTATTTCTACTAATATTACGTTAGTTTAGGTTAGTTCAGGTTAGCTTACGTTAGTTTATGTTAGGTTAGCTAAGATTTGGTTACGTTATGTTACGTCTAAGTACTTGCATCACTCATTTCTCCTGTAAATTTTGTGTTTTTTACGTGCTTCTGGACCCCTTGTACTAAACATACTCCGAAAAGGGAATAAAAGTCGCACATAATAAGGTACTGAACGGAAAGAAAACACAAAGAAAAAAGAAAACTACTGTGTTTCTTCTGTCAAATAAAAACGAACTTCCCATACTTTGTTGAATATATGAATCAGGTTGCAAAGGGGTGTAGCCACGGGGGAAAAGGGAACCCTATCTTTCCAAACTATTTCCATACGGTTTTACCAAACAGGAAATTTATAGATAAAATATGATGTGAATCATTTTTTGTGAAGGAATGAGAGTGTGAATATATGTAATTATTGTCAGTGCACAGCATATTGAGATGAATTTTAAGTGATAGTGAAAGTATTGCACGTGTGTGCTTTTCCATTATCCTCGTTTATGCATATTTCTCCCGCCGCTGATGCGCCTGCTCCCTACGGACGCATCGCCTTGGCTGCGCTCCTGCCCTGACTCGGTTAGATAGCATTCGTGAATTTTAGTGGCCACCTAACACAAGTTGGTTCGTGTTTTATGCAGTGTACTATTTATGCCATACGTCCACACTATTTATACAGAGCCCTCCTGAAGTCAACATGCAAGTAGTAATGGAGTTCCTTATTTAGTACATGTTATGCTAAAAGAAATACAATGCTTTAATCTAACCTGAATATGTAAGAAATGTGTCAAAATTTGGTAGAACCAGGCCCGTATTTAGGAAAGTACTACCGGTATTCTGTACTTGAGCACAGGACGGCAAAATTTTGGAATATTTTTTTAAGATTCACAATAAAGTAAGGAGTATGTTTAGTACAAGGGGTCCAGAAGCACGTAAAAAACACAAAATTTACAGGAGAAATGAATAATGCAAGTAGTTAGACGTAGCATAATGTAACCAAATCTAACCTAACCTAACATAAACTAACCTGAAGTAACCTAAACTAACCTAATATTAGTAGAAAAAAGACAAATTCTATCATTTTTTGGAAAATTATGCGGGACCCCTACAAAACATAAACTAAACTATCCTAACCTACCCTAAACTAACCGAGTGTGAACAGAAGTTACCAAAATTGTAACTTTTTTTAGAAAAAAGAACTGGACCCCTTCTGCTAAACATAGGCCTAAAGTAATATTTAAAACTAGCAACCCGCAGAGTTCTGGGCAAGCGCGAGAAAATATGTTAATGTGTTTAATTCACTCTAGTTACAGTAGTTATTTATTAGCTACCTTATCTGATTATTTTTAAGAAGTCATCCTCTCCCACCCCCAGGGGTGAGGATGAACTTGAACATCTTGAAAACTGATACCATTAAATTCAGTGACCCCAAAAACTATGAATTGAACTCGTTATATTTGTCGTTTACGGGAGGGGGCGGCAAATTATTTAAATCACAGGGGCGCACAATATATAAATGCGGGCCTGGGTAGAACCGTCTGCTCGAGTAATGGGGAGGTGGCAGCTGTGGATAAAACCCACAAAATATGTTATCAACGTTATATTACAACTTACCTGTTCTTACTTACAATTACCTTATCTTACCTACAATTATCCCTGTTTTATTTCTTGCCTTTACTATTCACTATTAATCACAAATAAAATATTTATTTTCATGCTTCTTTTTGCTCTTTCCTACTATTCATTAATATAGTATTATTGCGCAAAATTAGTACCGTTGAACTGTTAAGTGTTGCAAACTATACAGTATTCATTAATGACTAAACTAATGCGGCCGATTAAATATGTTTCCCAAAGGTTGAGGTTAAATTTACATTGAAGTTTCACCCCCTAAACGTGATGCAATGTCACATGGTATTTAGTCCACTTTGCACGAACTTTATTGATTAAAAAAAAAAAAAAATAGGTGCAGTTACGGATCCATACTATAAGTAGTAGTAGGAGTAAAGTCTTTCCAGCTTAGAACAAAGCAGACGTAAACATACCGAAATGTATTACTCCGCGGCTCACACGTACTTCGGCAGCGAGAGACGTGAACAGCAAGATCGTCTGCTAGCTTACTACCATCGCATAATTTACAAAGTGTAAGTTTACGTTGGTTGGTAAATAATTAACGCACTGACACTAACTACTGCTATGCTGGAAATATGTATTTTCTCAAATCGTTATATAAACGAGATTGCCTCTGTTCCTGTTGTCCTCTTTTGTGTTTTATAACACGAGACTCGTCGTCGCCATGGAACTCTGCATTCTACAATTTCAAATGAGCAGGGTCGGCGCGGGAACACATACGCATGCGCAGTAAATACTATATGTCCAAGCAGTGGCGGCGATTGGACGTTAAAAGTGGGGGGCAAGACTTGAGGGAAGGTTGTATAACTAATAGGATACTATCTCTTTGGTTAAAATACCGTATATCATATTTCATTTTTTATTAAGTAAATTGACAAGAGCAACGCAAGTAGATACTAGCCCTTTGTACTCTTAAATAACAAAGGTGTAAGAAGAAATTTGATTCCTTGCTCACGAACATCTTAAAATTCAAAGCGGCTGATTAATATATTGAATCCTTGTAAGAAGTGAAAGTATACTGGAATTCTTGTGTTCCAATAGGTTAATTTTGGGTTTATTTTCCGTGGCAATTAAAACGCAATTTCTGCAGCTTTCTTAACTCTACGGGAGGATAACCATCACGTACTCACGCAACGGCGAATGCTATATGGCACCATTTTATTCTATGAACCAGTAATACATACAAAAAGCTTACATTTCCAAATGAAACTATACATTAATTGGTTACAAAAAAGTGGGGGGCAACTTCCCCCTTTGTACCCCCTAATCGCCGCCCATGTGTCCAAGTACGGGTATGGTTGAAATAAATCTACATCTGTTGTTAAATATTATATATATATTGAGTTTCTTAACACAAAATGCAGGATAAATTCAGACATCTTTATTCGAAATTACTATTTTAGTAGGGATTATATTGCGGTAGGATACTAGTGTTGTGTGACCAACTACCAATCACTGGTCATCGACCGACTGGTAGTCAGGTGGGTTTGTTTACATATATTTTTTTCTAAGGCTGGAAAGAGAATAGTTGTAGGAACGGGTTAAAAGCCCCGCAGGGGTTCGTTGGGAACTGTTCTCGACATAAAATGATTGCAGCGCCGTGGTGTGTTAAAAGGAAATGAAATACCTGTATTTTGTACCAAGTATCCTTGCTCTTTGTTTTGTGTGGGAAATTGAATTGTAGTAAAGAAAACTGAGTTTGAGTAGGGATGCTATTATGCTGATTGAAAAATATGAGGAACATCTTTGTTTGTTCAAAGTTAAAAGTCATTTATATCATAATAAGCATATGCGACAAAGGGCTTTAGAAGAAATAGTGACTGAAATCTCTGTTTTTAGTTTCGGAGTCATAATTGCGCTCTTTTCCAATGATATGTTTGTTACGTCACAACAGGATACTTATCAAAATGCTACCGTGTGAAAGAACCATATACTTCTGATGCCATAGAATATTATACGACATTTTTGGCAGCACATCTGCTACGATAAATGCTTCCGTCCAAACTAGCCAAATTATGGTGATATAGCAAGACACAGATGACGTGATGTGTGAACTCCAGTTTCAGTGGCGGCGCTAGGATCAACTAAGCGGTCACGACACTTTCCACTTTCTGTTTGACAAGTCGCTGTTGCCACCCGTGTCAAATTAGACAACCACCAAAACTAAAACGACCAGAACATATCTCAAAATAATGGGCTATTTATGGGTTAATTAGTTGCTCTAATCCCAATTTTTGGGCTTCTAACGTTTAGCGATAAATCGGAATCAAAATGAGTGAGTCTAGCTTGATATAAAGCTAGAAGCCCCCCTCCATACGATTACAATGGTCCGGTCGAAAAAATTCAAATGCCAGAATTATGGGCTAATTAGTTGCTCTAATCCAAATTTTTGGGCTCCTACTGTTTATCAGGAAATCGGAATCAAAATGGGCGAGTCTAGCTTAACATCAAGGTAGAACCCTCCGTTTGCTCAGGATAGTCCGGTCGACAAAATCCAAATACCAGAATAATGGGCTATTTATTGGCTAAAGAAATGGAAGTCGGAAGGCGCTAAATCCGTACTGTACGGAAGATGTGGTGAGATAGTTCCGCCAAATTCTAGAATGAGTTGCGTTGGTCGCAAAACTGGTGTGGTGTTTGGCGTTATCATGTTGTGTATTAAAGTTGGTTTTCTTCTCTGGCCTTACCCTCGAAATTCGGTATTTCAGCTTCGTCAGTGTCGTCTTGTAGTGTTCTTAAGTGACAGTTGCTCCAAACACCATGATATCCACAAGAATCACACCCTGACTATCCCAGAAGATTGTGCTCATCACTTTGCCTGCAGACGGTTGTGTCTTGAATTTCTTCTTTGAGGAAGAATTCGCATGTCGCCATTCCGTGGACTGTCTTTTGGATTCCAGCTAGTAGTGCTAACAGCACATGTCATCTCCGGTGACGCAGCTATAAAGAAATTTTTCTCCTTCAGCCTCCTAGTGGTCCAGCACTTCCCGACACATTTCTATTCGCTGCGTTTTGTGATCTTCTGTAAGTATTGGGGCACCCATCGCGCACAGACTTTGCCGTAGCCAAAATGTTCCAGCATTTTTTCCAAGCCCTTACAACCGACATTCAGCTGTGTACATAATTCTCTGGTCTTTATCTGACGATCACCACAGATGATTTGATCAAGACGCTCTTCATTGCGAGGGATGACAGATGTGTAGGGTCGGCCGGGACGTGGCTTGTCATGAACATCCTTTTCCCCATCTTGAAAATGTCATACCCATCGCCTAGCATTGCTCACGTCTGTTGTATCATCTTCATAAACCTTTACCAAGTGTCGATGGATGTCAATCG
Source organism: Thermobia domestica (assembly GCF_964235325.1). NCBI lineage: Eukaryota > Metazoa > Arthropoda > Insecta > Zygentoma > Lepismatidae > Thermobia > Thermobia domestica. Next base: position 17,815,130 of record NC_137467.1, read on the forward strand.
TCACAATTCATTCAGCAGTGAGGAATTCAATCACACATCATTGTTTTATATGTGCGTCTATATCAGACTGTTTGGAACACTCGTATGCTGGCACCAACTACTGCAGAACAACGGAACTACCTTCAAATAGAAAAGTTCAAGCATTAGTACTACACCAACGACATCTGGCACAGATATACACAGTCAACACAAAAAATAGGAGGCATTACTTTCGGAATGAGCCTCGTAATGTAACTCAAACTATGCATATCAATGAACAAATAATAATCAGAAATAATATCTTTAAACTGGTCTTGTTTTCTTTCTACACCATGGCTACAGAAAAGGCAGTACTCACTTTACTTTCCACTTTTAATTAGTTTAATAAAAATTTTCCCAACACGCTTGTGGGACACAAATCTTTACAGGTTGTAAAGAAAGTTATTGCGGTTTTCGTTACTTCTATTTTCAGTTATGTATTTTCAACTCAAGTGTCATTATAATATTGTGCCTATATATATATATATATATATATATATATATATATATATATATATATATATATATATATATATATATATATAAGTTTAAAGCGCGTATTTTTGCTCTATCTATTCATTGTATTGGTTTTGTTTTAAATACTTTTTTCCACTTTTTCTGCACTTCAAAGATAGCATGGACAAGAGGCAAATTCGCACGATTTTCTTGTTCCAGTTCAAGCTAGGCCGAAAAGCTGCCCAGACAGCTCGTGATATCAACGATGCGTTTGACCCAGGAACCACTAACGAACGTACGCATAATGGTGGTTCAAGAAATTACGCAGTGGTGACGAGAGTCTGGAAGATGACGAACGCAGTGGTCTACTGTCCACTGTTGACAACGACCAACTGAGAGCCTTAGTCGAAGCCAATCCCCGCACAACTGTTCGAGAGCTTGCTGAAGACTTGGGTATAACACTTATGACAATTTCCACCCACCTGCAAGAGATTGGGAAGTCAAAAAACACGATAAATGGATGCCACACGAATTGGCTGAAAATCATCGAAATCGTCGTTTTGAGGTATCATCTTCTCTTCTCCTGCGGAACCAGAACGACCCGTTACTCGAAACGATTGTTACGTGTGATGAGAAGTGGATCCTTTACCACAATCGGCGACGTTCGTCGCAGTGGTTGGACGTCGGCGAAGCTCCTCATCAGTTCCCGAACCCGAAACTTCACCCACAAATGATCATGGTCACTTTTTGGTGGTCTGCAGCAGGTCTCATCCATCACAGCTTCCTGAATCCGGGCGAAACGATTACGGCGGAAAAGCACTGCCAACAAATCGACATAATGACCAGAAGCTCCGACGTATGTGCCCGGCATTAGTCAACAGAAAGGGACCAATTATGCTCCACTACAACACTCGTCCGCGTGTTGCACAACAGACGCTGCAAAAGTTGAACGCATTGGGATACGAAACTCTGCCTCATCCACCGCACTCGCCGGACCTCTCGCGAAACGACTACCACTTTTTCAAGCATCTCGACACCTTCCTCCGCAAGAAATATTTCAATCAAAAGCCGAGACGATGCAGAAGCGGCCTTCAACGACTTCGTCTCATTCAGAACACCAGAATTCTGTGCTACCGGCATTAACACACTTTTTTCTCGTTGGCAAAAATGTATTGATTGTCATGGTTATTTCGATTAATAAAGGTTTGTTTGAGCTGAGATATGCTCTTTTGTAGTTGAAAGTTAAAAACCGCAAGAACTTTCTTTACAACCTCCAATTATATATATATATATATATATATATATATATATATATATATATATATATATATATATATATATATATATATATATATATATATATATATATATAAAATTGGAGGTACGGGGAGGAAATGGAATTTAACGACTCACGATTATTAACCGAGGCTAACGGAGACGGTGTTAATAAGAAACGAATGAAATGGTGGAATCAATAAATTGGGAGGAAACGGGAGAACCCCGATCAAACGAGCTGGGATCGAACCAGGCATTACTGGGAATGCGCACGAGACAAGATTTGTGGCTATCTCGTCTCGAAAATGTGCTGTAAAAGTGATGTCTCGACTCAAAAAATGAATATTTTTCTATTGGAAGAGCCGTATCTCGACTCGAATTTTGTCAGAAAAATCCTGTCTCGACTCGTTTCGTGCGCATCCCTAGGCATTACACGCGCAAGAGGTAAACGCTCTACCACTGTGCCACTGCTGCCCCCAGCAACGGTGAACAGGCATTTCCTTTTAAAAAATATTTTAAAAAAATAGTAAGATATTTCACTACATAAATTCTGTATACATACTACTTACTCCCAAACATAAAGAACATAAACACGTGAAAAGAGAATTCATGGATTTGCTAGTAGAGATATATATTTACATTTGCGGAGAATGCAAATAAATCAATTTTCAGTTAAAACACATCGATGTTTTCTCACTGCAACTTTGAAATTACCATCCCACGTTATCTAAATATCAATACCAATCTTGCATGAGATGTCTTGCTAACGACAGAAGAATAGAAATCAACAATAGAGCAACTAATTAGCACACAAATAACCCATAATTCCGACATTTGAGTTATTATGATCGGAGTATTATAGACCTAGCTATAGAAGTTAAGCCAAATCCCACAATTTGGTAAAGAATTCCTGCTAAACGGTAGCAGCCCAAAAATCGGAATTAGAGCACCAATTAGCCCATCGTTTGAACTTTTTCCATTAGAGCTTTCTAACCTTATGGGGGGTTCTAGCTTGATGTCAAGCTAGACTCGCCCATTTCGATCAAGATTTCCCGCTAAATGATAGGAGCCCAAAAATTGGGATTAGAGCAACTAATTAGCCCATAATTCTGGCATTTGAATTTTTTCGATCGGACCATTTTAACCATATGGGGGGTTCTAGCTTGATATCAAGCTAGACTCGCCCATTTTGATTCCGATTTCCCGCTAAACGTTAGGAACCCAAAAATTGGGATTAGAGTAACTAATTAACCCATAAATAGCCCATTATTTTATTTTGAGATATATTCCGGTTGTTTTAGTATTGGTGGTTGGTCTAACTTGACACGGGTGCTGTTGCCACGTCCTCACCCTACCCCTCTTCCCCGTCCCTTCCCTCTTCATTTTACCTAAACGTCAAAAAGTAGAAGGACGAAAGAGTCTTTTTACTTAGAATCATTTAATACTATTTTATAATATTCATAGACCCTACTCATACTCATTTAATACTCAGGATCAGACTAGCGCATGTCCGTTAGTATCTAGCTTCCATGTAGGCATTTGTAGTATATGAGTTTTTTTACTCTTTTTATATACCGGCACGTTTAGGTATGGTTTCTGCTGTTCTATTATTATAATTGATTTAAACTCTATTGCACTTCGTTAAACGGAAGATAAAAGACTACGAAAGACTTACTATATAATGATGCAATGGACTAGGCTTCTTCCATCTATTTATTTTATATCACGACCCCCTTTTATCACACCTTCATGCCTGCGTGCCTCACAATTAATTTCCTGTTTATAAGGTGTTTATTATTATTATTATTATTATTATTATTATTATTATTATTATTATTATTATTATTATTATTATTATTATTATTATTGCTGTTCATCGCTTACAGTTGTAAGTTCTATTTGTATTTTTCTTGTATTTAAATCTGCAAATTTTAACGAGTTTTATTCCTTTGTTATTCCAATATTGTTTTTAAAACGATTCTCGTAATTCCACAATATGCTTTTTTTTTTTATTATTTGGAAACAAGTGTACAAATAAAAAAAAATAAAAGAAGTTCAAAATATTTCTTTAGAAATATTTTTCTGCTACTAGACCTAATTACATTTATCATTTACATCTTCCTTCGGACCCTCATATCGGGCGCTGGTGGCTCAGTAGTAAGCCAGCAGCAATAGCCGAATGGTCTCGGGCGTTCAGCTTCGGATCATGAGGCGCAATCCACTGGGGGTTAGAATCCCTCTGAAGAGCATGGTCGGACTTTTAACTGTCCCGGACCTTTCTGTGTTCGTGTTCCTGTCGTGTTTGGATTACACAGAAATTGTACGAACTGTCCATGGCGAACAGTACTAGGTTGGGACGAACTTTTAAAGCATCCTGAATAGTGAGAGATACGGAGACGCACTTTAATCAAGCATCCCATTAAAATATGTTCAGAAAGAGGTTTTATATCGATTTGCAACCTTCTCGCAATAACCCCTCTCAACTCTGATTGTTTTTGGCTAACTGCAGAGCATTGCAAATCAGAAAACTTTTTGTAATTGCAATCACTATATTGGATCCGCCATTTTGAATTTCGTAATTTTAGCTTTGGATTCTGAATAAGTTGTCCTACCCCCTCCCCCTGGCAGTATGTTTTCTTCTACATTTAAATAATTGTTTTCTGTCTATACTTGGAGACCAGCTCTAACGTTCAAGGGGTGATTTCTACCCTTAAACCCGCACCATTGCCGAAATAAAAAAAAAAAAATACGTGTCTATTATTTTTCGATGTTCTACAAGTATGCAAAGTTTCATTCAAATCGGTGAGTTACACTTCCGTAAGTTTCCTTTTAAAAAACGCATTGTTAGATACCCACGAATTATAATAGAAAAAGCCAACCATAACTTTTGTGCAGGTTTGTCAAACACATTAGGAGAAATCAGTTTCTTTTTAATATTCACTTAATGTCTTCTAATGTGTTTGAATAACCTAGCGAGGAAGTTGTAGCTGACCTTTTCCGATATAAATCATGAATAACAAAAGCAATGTGTTTTCTAAATACGAATGTTGGTTATTGTGTGTTAGTCAAACTCTTCATACGACGACAATCACACGTAAAAACGTCTCTAAATAAGGCTGTTTGTGTTTTCTGATGTTTTACTTGCTGACATGCCCGCCGACTACTGTAACGTATGCTCTTACATCTTTGTTATTATTCTTACATAAGTATGTTTCAAATTCAATTTATTACATTGTAATTTTTCTTTAATTTTTTGCTGGTAAATATGTCATAATGGAATGTATGAACTTTTGCTCCTTGGTGTACTTGGAATTTCTATCTATCTACGTAAGGTTCTATTGTATTGCCCTCTGGTGGGAATTTTTAAAGTTCATACGTTCCATCTTGACCAAGGATGTTATAAAATAGATGATCTGCCCATATTACAAAATCGTGAAGTCCTGCCCACTCCACGCCACTAAGATCGCAATGTTTCCAACCAACAAACATGACGGAAACGAGAGCAACCAATCAGAGGTGCCGGCTGAGACGATGCTCGGTTGTTTTTCGGCTTCATTGAGTTCATATGATGAACATACGTATGGCAGATCCTCTATTTTATAACATCCTTGATCTTGGCATATTTACCAGAAAAGAAATTAAAGAAAAATTACACTGTAATAGATTGAATTTGAAACAGACTTAAGTAAGAATAATAGCGTAAAGATGGAAGATCATACGTTACACTACATAGATGCTCCTGGGCTCCAGCATCCGCACTAATAATCTTGTGTTTTCACCGCAACCCCAAAATTTTTAGTTTGATAGAAGCAAAATAAAATAAATATTTCTCACTTGCCATTATTAAAAAATAATAAACAATTAAAACATTGAGATGGAAGTTGTTAGAAGTTGTTTCTAACCTGTAAGACATAATTGTTTGTTTCAAATGTGTTTGTGGAAAGGCAACCAAGTAACACACTTAAGTTTGTCACTTTATGTTCAGAACAAAATCCTTGCAAGTTCTCTCTGCAATACCATTAAAATTATTTGGTTTTATGAAGAAGTTTTTTTTTATTATTATTATTTAACTTGTAAGAAATGTGATATTTTCCTTTGGTAACGTGTTGATAATATCATGGCCTCTTGCAATCATTATGCATCATGTCAGTTGTTTATAGTATACACTTAGTGTTTCATATGTTGAGAATATACATTACAGAAATTTATCCTTAAGATTGGACCCAAGTTTGAACCCGTTTCTCTGCGTTTAAGTCAGCCGTATTACCAACTGAGCTAGGATAACCCCAACTTATTCTGATAGTACCGGTATATTTTACTTTATCACAGCACAGCCCTTTATGACAGTATTCATAGAAGATTTTAACTAATTAGGAAAGCAATCAAAAAATATCAAGACTTCCCTGAAAATATGTAACACGTTGATTATTGATATGCACCCATATAAATTTTGGGAAGTCGGTGCTGTTGCTTGCTGATAGTCGCCATGTTGCTTTCACGCCATTGTAAACTTCATCCAAAATGGTAGTAAGAAATAATAAAATATAGTATATATTTACAAATTCCTTTCTAACTCCTTTTCAATTTGCGCATAGTTTGTATTACAAAACTAAACAAATACAGTATTACTTATCTATCCATGGTCAAGGAAATAAAAAAAAGAGAGAGAGAGAGAGAGAGAAATTTCGCACAGACACGTTTTTAAAATATTTTAAGAAACATTGTACCGGTAAACGCCTAAATTACGTACGTGCTAGTCTGCAGTTAACTGTTCTCAACTTCAAGGTCGTTGAGTAAATTACGTCAGATCTGTCTGTTGTATCATTAAATACATTAGACAGAGAGTTTATCTTTGCAAGGTATGGCTGGAAGGGAATCAAACAAGAAATTGCACAAAGTAATTAATCACATTTCTTAAATAATAAAAAAAAAAACATGACATTAATTGAGGTTTCATTTCTTCCTTTATTATTAATTCTCCAAGAATGCAGTCTCTTTAAGAAAGCACTTTTACTTAAGTAGATTAGAATGTAGCCTAATATAGATAGTGCGATAGGTATGAAATGCAGATCAGGATCTAGGATTTAGATTTCTGGGCTTTCGGCATATCTAAGGCGATTTAGCTCGTCACCTATGAGGGATGACGTCCCTCAGCGAGCACACTGTCCGGGGAAAGGGGAGGAAGAAAGCAACCTGAGACCTATAAGTTAGGTACCACCTCGGCATTTGCCTAGTGTGAATAAGAAAAACCCAGGAAAACCTCATTCAGGATAGCTAGCCTTAAAAAAAGCTTTTCACACTTTTTCGACCGAGTGCCCCTACCGGGAATCAAACCCGAGACCGTTAGCGACTGAAGGCAAGAGCGTTTGCGACTGCGCTAAGCAGGGCTACGTATGAAATGCAGAAAAATCTCAAATGTATAGATCAGTAGTTATCCACCTAATTCCTATCACGACCCCCATTTCATCACATTCCTCTTGCCACCCTTATAATTTCTGGTTTGTAATAAGCTTGTGTAGGATTTTTAACACACCTATTGCGGAGATCTCACGATATCCATCTATTTCTATAATATAGTAGAATCCATTTCTTGTATATAGTGGATACAGTAACTTCCCCAAAAGTAAATTATTAAAACCAAATTTGGTCACTTTATTCATATGACAAATATCGAATCCAATCCATCATACTGTTCCATAATGGAGGTCGTTTGAAAATTTTAGAACTTCATAACTCCGTTAATTTTGGGTCATATGATAAAAAAATAAATTGGCTTAGAAGTTTGGTTTTAAAAAATCTTGGGCAATTGTTAAAAAAATATTATTTTAAATGACTTCAAAATGTACATCACGAAGATTGAACTGAACATTGCACACTACTGAAATCATATTATGCTCAGGTATCTCATTAGCTTTCAATATGCAGGTATTGTTGCATTCATATTTTTCTGGTATTTCAATGTGCAGTTCTATTAGTTTCATATCGTACCTCTTTCATTTAAATTGATTTTCAACTATGCACCTGTTGAAAATGTTCAGTAGACCTAATTTTTGTTGTTCTTAACAGTATGTATAAAAATATTCCTATCAGAACAAAATTCAAAATAATATTTAAAAATATTTCCGGTATTAGATTCTAATTATATTTATCTCCTTCGCTTATCTTCGCGATCCCCATGAAACCTTCTCGCAACACTGAGGTTGAGAAACCCTGGTATAGATCTTTACACGCCTCGCACTTTTTTCACATTAAATTGCATATAATGTGGATGTCCGTGAATATTACTCAATATAAATTGCTTCTGAAATCAGATGAATCTTAATAATATTGGAATAGTAATTGCATAGAGCAGTGGTTTCCAACCGATCTATCGCGACATATTGATGTGTCGCGCAGTCCCATACGGTGTATCGCGAAATTTTAGAGTTTATAAATCATTAAACATTCAATTATAAATTAAAAACGATTTTAAGGTAGATTGTACAGTCCGCAGCAAAAAAACTGCAACATTAGCATGTAAGTTTATTGTGAAACGACCAAGTCTTTTGCTCCAAATAACTGTGCAGGGGAGGACACCGAGGTTTCTCCTGGCGTGATTCGTATCACTTAGACGTTAAGTTGATTCCCTGGGCTGTTAGGCGTAGTTTCGCAATAAACTTACATGCTCATGTTGCAGGGTTTTTTTTTCTGCGGACTGTGCCACTCAACGTTCCCAGCGGCAGCAATGATATTCAGCACTGCATTATGGTCTCTATTTTATAGAAACTTGGGGCCGCGTTGGGTCAGTGGTAGAGCGTTCACCTCTGGTCCTTGGGGTCCCGGGTTCGATCCCAGCCCCCGCCAAGTGAACTTTGTGCTGGACGAACACCGTGTGCGTGGGTTTTCTCGGGATTCTCCCGTTTCCTCCCACTTTCTTCATTCCACTATTTCCTTCATTTGTCATAATCATCGTCTCCTGTAGCCTAGCCGCCATAATCGTGCAACGTAAAACTTAAAGATGTCGTTTTTTGTTCTGGATTTTAAGAAAAGAAGAAGAAAGAAATAGCACTATTATGCACGGTATTATTATTTTACGAAATTTAGGGCCACATTCCGGGTATCTGTCTTCGCAAAATTCTACGTAGGCCTACAACAAAATAGTCATTATAACTGCTATGCCGCTTATCGCACATTAAGCATTGCCTTGACGCAAACCGTAACAGAATGTGACTGGTGGTTGATCAACATAGAGAACAGCGTAAATGTTTACAAGGAAGCAGCTTAACATTGTTTAGAAGAAAACCCATTCTACAGGGTAACTATAAAATCTTAAAACCAACTTTAAAAAAAAAAAAATACGTATGAGCTGTGATGTTATGTAGATTCCGTAGCAGCATATTTGGTAGTTACTACATAGCTTAGTGATCGGTACAATTGAGAATTAGTAAAATAATTTGCTATCAGTTATCCAACAACTTTGATGTCCTACTCGAAATCGCAATTTCACTTTTTTCATAAAGGTCACGTTGGTCATCGAGTTTTGTTGGCAAATGATTGGTAAAGTGGCCAATTACAACCCAGAGCCAACGTTGGTGGTTGCGTAGCCTATCGTTTCCAACTATTCGTACTTTTATTTTAAGGGCATTGTTTGCGCGAAGCACTATAATATACTGTTAATTCCCTTATCTTTACTATAAGAAGGAAACCTTGGAAAAGTTTGTGATCCGAGGAACGAAAATTGAAAAACACGTTTTAAGGAAGAATGTAGCTAAGGTTGTTAGCACACTCTTCGCAGCAATAATATATGTTTCATATCATGTAATCTTACATAAGGGAAGTACAGTGCATAGCAAAATGGCATACGTTTTCCTAACGTATTTTAATTGACAATGACTGCAAACAGTGTACTAATGCATTACGCTACTTGCTCATCTGATCCGTATACAGAGTGTTTCAAAACAACACCGATAACGTTTGGGAGGCGATTCCTGACACAAAGATGAGACAAAAAGTATAGACCAACTTGGGTGCACAAATGCTTCCTTTCGGAGTTATGGGCTGTCGAAATCATGAAAAATTGAACTTTAAAGGTCCATAGCTCCAAAACTTTGGGAGTTTGGCTACGGGCATATAATTTGAAGTACTCACCAACTATCTCTATAAAAATTGTTGCGGAAGTACCGAAGGATTCTGAAACATGGATATTTAGATAGGGCACATGGTAGTTCCTAAGTGAAATCTTGACCAGACTATGCTAGGTCCCATAGTTTTGGAGCTATGGATCTTTAAAGTTCAATTTTTCATGATTTTGGCAGCCTATAACTCCGAAAGGAAGCATTTGTGCACCCAAGTTGGTCTATTCTTTTTGTGTTTTCTTGGTGTCAGGAATCACCTCCCAAATGTTTCGATGTTGTTTTGAAACACTCTGTAAATCTCCAGCCGGTGTGTTTACGATTCATCATATACGACAGACAAATGTATGTGTATAAATGATTGTAGACTATTTAACCGCCGCCCTTTCCGTTGATTTCTATAAGAAAAGCAGTTTTCGGTTATTATTCCTCAATTCGTCGATTATTATGACTCAAGCGATTTCAGATTATACTTTTCAGCAAGCCTTGCCACAGTTGGTCTTGAGCACCATGCAAAAATTTGATGAAGGTCCGTTAAGATGTTCAAAGAGAAGCAACGCCAGTAATGTGTTTGTATTTCTCAGAGACAATGGAACTCCGTTCGCCTCAACAGGATGATAGAAATAAAATCCTTCGAGATACGAGGAAAAGTGAAGAGAATGGATGTCGGAATGTTTAAATGGAAAATGCACAAATTGAAAGCAACAGAGGTCGTATGACTCTCCTGCATGTAAAATATCACAAGTATCCTGCCTTTTGGTTAAACTCGACTCTTAGTAGGTCAAAAATTCAAAAATTGAATGGGCTTGTTAAAAGGGATTATGTGCAATGTATTCAAATGGATCATAGGCCTATATTCCTTTTAACAGTGACTAATTTAAGTGTATTTTATATGAGATGTTCTAATCATCAGTGGAGATTTCCTTCAGAACAAAGGCACCGATCCTGGGGGCCCGGGCCCCCCGAGCTCATGTGGGGCCCCCCTAGTGTATTTATGAATATACAATATTTGGCACAATTTGAATGCAATTTGTCTTAACATCCTCATATATATACCTTCTGCGTCTGAGTGGGCCCCCCAAATTTACAGGGAAATCGGCAGCCTTGCTTCAGAACAATCGTTAATACACTGTTTACTGACCAAAAATCGCCCTAAACCGCGTAACAAACACTGTAATGCAATTATATTAAGATGCTTAAGTAAGGAGATTTGTTTAGTCAGCCACTGAGAAATGTATGACTCTCGATAATTTACTGTAGGAGCTTTACCAATATATTCATACTTTAGAAATAACAACTGGAAATTGAAATCTTTCTTTGGTTAATATATATAGTGTAATTGACAAAATAGTAACTTGTCACCGATTGTGTGTCAGGCTTCAAGTTTGATTAGTGTTGGTCTTAAAATCCTCTTTCAAAAGTAAATGCTGCTAGTTACTCAAACTGCCAACAGAGTGCATCAGTATGTATTACATTGGTTTCGTTAGCTGATGTCTTACTGAAATCCACAGCTAATATCGTCGGATGAGAACAAAAGGAACATAACTCCAAGAATGGAATTTTTGTATGCTTGGATTATGAACATAATTCTGAAAGCCCCATTTTGTGTTATTTCAGTGTTGTTGAAGCTCACTTTGTCATTGACTTGTCTGCTATGCTATCTTATATGAAAAATGTCTGTACAGAAATGGGGCACCATTCCGTAGCGTTTTGCGTTAATACAACGCAAAATTTGAGTTTGTTTACAATAATCGACATAGCCTAAATGATTATTGTTATTCAGTTTATTATAAATTTTCTTGAAATAAGTAGTTTACTGTATTCAATAGTTCAATTGTATCAACATAGAATCCAATTCATTGTGAAATTGATGTTATTTACCATAGAAACTGACGTCTAAAGAAAATGAATATATAAATAAGTATTATATAAAATGAGAAAGGAAATAAATGAAGCATTACATACAAATAATCTAGACTATATACAGTTTTTATCTATATTATAAAACTAGCATAAATTACTCGCTTCACTCTGTTAAATTAAGAAATAATAGTAATATCTTTCGTTAATCAGTCACTTTTTACTGTTACTAAAGCGCTCTTCGATATCAGTCATTTTCGAATCTTAATAACACACTGCTTATCCCTCCTCATGTTGCGGGACACGGCATCGGAAGTGTCATTGTTAATCTCAGCGAACCCCAAAACTATGGATTCGACACTAATATTCGTTATTTTCGATCATTTTTAAACTCCCCCCCCCCTTTAAGTGACACCGTCAAAGTGATATGAATAAATCCATCTCAGGTTTTAAACTTCATCTAGGTTGTAAATTTGATCGAGATGGGTCCGCTGGTTCAAGAGTTTTTATGATATACATATATATATCCCCCTCCCCCAAGTTCTATCAGTGAAGTTATATTAAAAAAAAAAAAAAACATCTGAGACCCGCACCTCATCTATGTTAAAAATTTGATCGAAACTGATTGTTTGGTTCAAGAGTTATTAAGTTTTATTTATTTTTTAACTCCTCTTCCCCCTCCCCTAAGTTCTGTTGTCAAAGTAAATAGATAAATACCATTCCAGACCCGAACCTCACCTATGTTGAAACTTTGAGATCGGTTAGGTGGTTCAAGAGTTATCAAGTTTTATTTTTTTTTATGATTACCCCTCCCCTAAGTTCTACTGTCAAGGTGAATAGCTAAAAACAATCTCAGGCCAGAGCCGCATCTACGTAAAAATTTTCATCGAGATCGGTCGGTCGGTTCAAGAGATTAAGAGTCACAAACATAGTCAATTCCAACTTTATAGTTTGTAGTTCTTGGTAGATTCCTTTATTGATAGGACCTGGACATACGTTATTCCAAAACACAAACCGATTTATGTAAAATCGTTTTGACGTATGATTAAAGTCATACTAAAGGCCTGAGTATTGCAGAAAACATATGTTAGTCGAACTGTTTAGTGTGACACTAATCACGCTCCCAAACGACTCTGCATAAGGCCTTTTTTTTTTTTTTTTTTTTAAGGGAGTGACTAAATTCAGGGATTTGTGTCCTCTATCAGGATCGCTTTCCTTGCGTTTTCATTCATAGAACGAGATATCTATGTACTGCTGCGTAATATCAACCTCAATACACTTATTTTGCAATGGGTTCTTTCCTATGGAGGAATCTTGATGGGGCAATGGACACTCCTGTTCACTTATTCGGTTGGATTCTGATAAGCAATAATATTGACTTATTTGGAAATATTGACTATCGTACTTTTTCATAAGTAATAAAGAAGGCAAAACATTATGAGAGGTAACGGGAATAGAGAAGAGGTTGGAGTCAATGTCTCTTCCAGAATGAAGCTTTGCTCTCTGGAGTACCCTTTCCCCCCTCCGGAACAAAGATTTTTTTTTTAGTTTAACGTCTTGTGGGGACGCTGATAATAATAAATGAAATGGTGGAATGAAGAAAGTAGAAGTAAACAGGAGAACCCATGCCCACAGTCTTTTTGTTTAACACAAATCCCTCTTAGCACGAACTGGGATTGAGGCAGGAACCCCAAGCACCAGAAGTGATCACTCTACCCAGGCCCGTATCCATGGGGGTGCCGGGCGCCCCTAAATTTTTACTAGTCTCCTAAAATGTTCATGGTAGGCTTGCAAATGAACTAAAATATGGCGATGACTATAATATGTAATATGATTGGATCGGGTCTCCCCTAAATTCTACTGCCCCTCCTCCTACATTTTGGGACTGGCTACGGCCCATCTACCATATTGGGACTGTACCATTGGCTGACCATCACAACCATCAAAGAAATTAAATTGTGATTACTCACACTCTTTTGCAAGTCACGTCTTTTACGATTAGTGTCCCGTTTCAATTTCTTCCCTTTTCAACCTTTATTTATTTATTTTATTTATTTATTTATTTATTTATTTTAAGAAAACCTAGTTACAGCCACCTACGAAACAAAAGATAAAATTAAATTTGTAGTTTTACGTCCCTTTACTTTGAAGGAAGTGGTTGATGAATGCAAGTGACTTATTATTCAATATTGGTGGAATGAGAATGTGGAAGAAAACGTAAGAGCAGGGTTGCCTACCTGACAAAGGTTGAGACTGCCTCGTCTCGAAAAGTTTTATCTCGTCTCGGAAAGTTTATGTTTAGGTTGTAACAGCTGTCTCGTTTCCTGGGCAACCTTAGTAAAGATACTGGAATCATTGTGGCTTAAAGGCCACCTATAAAATGTTGATTTTTTTTTATAATACTTTGTTCAAGTGGGATATTAAAACCTGAAAATACCCCATTTGAAAAAAAAAAAAATGAAATGAAAGCTTTCAGTTTAACGTCCCACGATCATGCCCGTTAATGAGGTCCCTGGTTCGATCCCAGCTCGCGCCAAGTAAATTTTGTGGTGGACAAACACCGTGTATGTAGGTTTTCTCGGTTTCGTATGACGTAAAACTTAGATTTCATGTCATTTTCTTCTTCTTATAAAGGCTTTCTAGTTTTATCATTTTTTTCTGAAAATATAGGTGGAATTATTTTACAATTACTTTAGTGATTTTCGGCTGCAGAATAATATCCATTCAATACTACATAGACGTAGTGGCTTGTAGTATTAGATGCCCTAACAAAAATCTTTGTGTGCGCGCCTGAGTCTTATTTTCGTGTAGTTACTTTGTCACTGGCGAGGCTATATATATTGGCAATATTGAAATCCGAATTGTCAAGAATATTATAAATTAATGCAATAAAACCTAAAGTATCTTGCACCAGTGGGTGCTTGTGCCTGTATATTGTATGACTACATGCAGCACCCCCTGTGTTTTCTAATAAGAATATTTAGTTTCGTAATAAAATAAAGGAATAACAATCATGCAGATTTCTTGAATTCAAGAATCACAACAATGATTCATTAATCAAGTAAACTTAAAGGAGTCTGAGTATTCAAATAACAAGAAATCAAATAATCAAAATACTAATGAGTTTTGCTTTGAAAGCAATTATCAGTGAGGTGTTGCAGGAGACCACCATGAAGAAATTACTTCTTCAGAGACTTAGAGTCGAAGAAAAGGTTTAAAACTTACATTTCAAATTCGGAGGTCTCTTTCTAATCTCGACGTACTATAAACTGAAGGGATCTTATGCAGAGTCGTTCTGACACGTGATTAGTGCCATACTAAAAAGTTTGACTAACATATGCTTCCTGCAGTAGTCAGGCCTTTAGTATGACGCTAATCATTCGTCAAAACAATTCTGCATAAGGTCCAAAGATTATATGCCCTTTAGGCTAAAGAAAACGGATGATTAAGGCAAGTGAATGATGGTGGGAGAATTGGTTAACTGAAATTATGGGCGGAAACGGGAGTACATTGAGAAAAGTCACGGACACGATGTTGTCCACCACAAACTTACTTGGCCAGAGATTGGACCAGGGAACCCACGCACCAGAGGTAAGCGCTCTACCACTAAGCCACCGTGCCCCCTAATCCCCGTTTGAGTACGCCACTGGTGAGTATTATTGATTTTCTAAATATTTCTTATACGACAGGAGCCCTATTGACCTCCCAACATCCGCACCTGGTCTGAATATATAAGTCAATGGGGAAAAAATAATTTCAAGTGTGCCCTACGGGTTAAAAGGAAAAATATGTGCATTGCCTCCACCCCTTGTCAATAAGTTGCTGATACAGTTATCTTAACAAACTAACAGTAATAATAAAAAAATAAAAGTTGTTGCTGAAAAAAATAAAAAAGAAAGACTGACGCATATAGACTTGCAGTTGTTCGCCGATGGGTTGGCAAATTGCCTTGACAAGGTCGGCTCCACGATTAGGTAAAAGCCCGACGTGAAGGCAACGCGCTACGGACGGATCTCGCTACACAGTTTGCCTCAGGTAAGGGCGGGGTAATTTGTGCAACTGCATAATGTTGCCACTGTGTCTTTCTCCTTTTATTTTTATTAATATTCCTTCGCATTCTAAAATGTTAGGCCAGTTTTAGACGAAAGCATTTATCGTAGCATTTCTCGTAGCTGATGTGCTACCAAAAATCTCGTATAATATTCTATGGCATGAAAAGTATATTGTGCTTTTACATGGTAGCATTTTGATAAGCATTTTGTCGTGACGTAGCAAACAAATCACTGGAGAAGAGCGCAATTATGGCTCCAAAACTAAAAACAGATATTTCAGTCACTATTTCTTCTAAAGCCCGTTTTCGCATATGGTTATTATGATACAAAGGACTTTTAACGGTGCAGTTATACTATACAGATCCATAGATTTTAAAATTTACAGAAGAAATTTCTAATATTTTAATAGAGTAGTGTATAAGTAATGGAAATATGGTGTGCACTTACATCTGAGATGCGTATTTATGTGGAAATATAGAAATTAAGGTCGAACCTGAAATGCACGTAATTTTCAATAAGCTGCCATAAAATTTTGGCAGGTCTGTAACTTCCCCATTTTGTATCGAAAACAGAACCCAACCATCCCCATCGGGGCTTCTAACCCATCCCCACTACTGCTACTACTACTACTACTACTACTACTACTACTACTACTACTACTACTACTACTACTGCTACCACTACTACTCCTATTCCAACTACTACTACTACCCGTTCCTACTCCTACTTCTATTCCTACTACTACTACTCTTACTATTACTACACCTACAGCTACTGTTACTATTACTAAGTACTCCTACTACTACTCTTACTACTACTTCTTCTCCTCCTTCTACTAGTCGAACTACTACTACTGCTTACTACTACTGCTTACTACTACTACTTACTCCTCCTCCTCCTCCTCTTACTACTACTACTACTACTTATACTATGGATCCGTATAGTAAAACTACACGTTACCACCTGTTAAAGTGAACCTGGACCGGAGAATGCAAGAGCACACCAATAAATGAAACGAGAAAGTTTTTTTTAATGAATTTCTGTATGTATCCGTATAGTGAAACTGCACGCTTTAACTTTGTACAAACAAGGATGTTCCTCATATTTTTTTAATCAACATAATAGGCTAGTATCCCTGCTCTAACATTTTTCTTTACTACAATTCAATTTCCCACACATCGCTTCCTTTTAACACACCACGGCGCTGCAATCGGAGCAGAAATGCTGGGGAAAATGCTACGAAATAGAGCAGGTTCTATCGACAAGAAATGCCATAGGATATGCCATGGCATGGGAAATGCTATAGGATTTGCTACTTTACACGGTAGGATATCGATGATACGATTTTTGCTACGAGAAATGCTACGATAAATGCTTCCGTCTAAAACTAGCCTTAGCATGGTCCAGTAGGAAGAAAGAAAGAAACCTCTTTAGATATAAATACAGTCGAGTCCGGCAAACTCGAAGTGACGTATTTCAAGTTTTACAGAATAAAGGGTGGGTTATCCACAACCCATATTTTACTGTATACGACACAGAAAATACAATATACCCTGCAGTAATTGTTAAAAACTTAAGAGACAAAACTTACATACAAAATTGAAAAAAAAAAAAAGTTAAGAATGCTTCAAGAGTTCAACCTAAAAGTTATAATATAAAGTTACCTATATAGACACTCGGTTATAAATTAGTTGGTCCCACTGAAAATCTGACACAATAGACGAGTAGTCCAGTCTAGCTGGCATAATTTTAGGTCAAACCCGGACATAATTGTTGAATTGCTGAAACTTCGCCCACAGAGTCCTTGATGTGAATGTAATAACATATTAAAAGTCCCCGCCCCTCCCATGCCTGCGTCATCCAATATGGCGGCTAATCCAATATGGCCGCCAAGGAATATGTTAGGTACATAGGGTTTGAAATAAAGACACCCTGCTCCTAAACTACATAACATATTAACATCCGGTAAACACCATATTAAACAGCATACATGTAGCTATTATAAACTACATTTTCATATTCATATGATAATTATTTTCTATGCAAGAAAGCTTTAAAGCTAAAATTACCTGATATATTTTGCTATTCAACACAGTTTGTGCTTTCATACAGACACAACTAAAGTGATTTATGACTTTTCTTTAATATCGTTGAGTAGAGCGCTTAGTTTGCAAAGACTATAATTTCGTTTCATGCTGATAGGCCCATTAGTAGCTGAATTAGAACGTTTTTCATAACATGTTACAAATAAGCAATTCACATTCAAAAAACGTTAGCGGTCGTCGACATGCCCAGTCTAGCTAACAGTTTACTTTGCACATAACTGTTGAAGTCACGAAATCTTGCACACCGAGTCTTTACTATAAATTTAATAACGTAATAAAAAGTCCTTATCTCTGCGATGATCACTATGCTATTAACAATAACAACTGTCTGTGATTTCTGAACACTAATGATTAGTCATCTTAAATCGTTTAACGTTTGGTTCTTTCTGAGAACGCACATTTGTTTCATCATTAAGCTCATCATCTGAATTGTCTGTATCAGAATCAGTAATATATGAATTTCCACATTGCAGGCCATGGCAGTAGGTACAAATACTTGTGCATCGAAGACCAACACTCCTACATTTGCAGCGCGTACATTCAGCAGTTTTGCATGCACATGAAATTAATTTCAGGAGGAAGTCTGGTGCTGGAGGTTGAAGACACGGAATAGGAAGAAGCTGTCCATTCAAAGTCTTCCACCCTCATTCATTTGGATTCAGATTGTATCCTAACCAGGACTGCAGCTGCTGATACACACGCATGAAGTGTAATCTACTTGCATCTGATGTTGGAGGAAGTGTGGAAAGGTTAAATTGTGATATCAAACGTTGATTTGCTACACATTTCACGTACATCAAATAACGAAGAGAGTTCAATGTTCCTTCAGAAGAACCAGCATATAGATGCAATAGAAATTTTTCCCCCGCAGCTGCTACTTCCTCTTGTGTTTTATCTGGCTGTGTGAATACTGAAACAAGTTGGCGAAGAGATTCACTTCTCTCTAACAACAAAAGGAATGACTTTTTTCCTTTTCCGAATGGTGCTGATGTGGTGTCACAGCCTGAAGCAGCATGCAGGAACAAGAGACTGTTCTGCACATCACACAATTGATCCTGAATTTTGTTTATGTTGTATACTTTCTCAGACCGCATAGTACTGCCTGGTTTTACAAACATTATATTTGAGTTTGCTGGTGCCTTGGAAAGTAACCACATTAACAAGTCTGTATCTTCTCCAACTACTCCTACACAGTCATTTGTTGTAGACAGACCTATAGCAGTGTCAATAATTAGACGATCAGCATCTGAATCTGCTTGTTTCACATGAATGCCACTTGATACTAGGATATCTGTGAGACCGGAAATGAATCTTGTTTTATTGTGTTCATTGGCAAGGAACTGCGATTGGTTTGTGGTTACCATCATATTACTATGAAACACGATATCAGCAGACTTCTTACCCAGCTGTCGTCTTCTTCGCTCTTCCTCTTTTGTTGTCAGGCTGTCTAAATAACCATCAAAAATTACTATTATATTGTCTCCATATTTATTTTGCAAATACTGAACATAAAGATTGTACAAATCAATGTAACAACATCCTGATGGCCAGACAACTTTATGAAGTAAATAACCATCATCACAGACATAAGCAGAGTAAGGCACTGAAGTCTCACAAGGCACCTTGTTTTCAAGAACTGGTATGATGCTAGCCTTGTTGGCTTTCCTCATGCAACCATTAACAAACAGAGATGAAGGAGTTTGTGAAAGCTCATGTGAAAAACATTGACGTAATTCCTCTTCACTCCTTATAACACACAACATTCGGTGGAAGAGCTGCAAGTGAATTATTTCTCGGATATTGACAACCTGGTTTGTAACTGATGATAATGGTCTCACTTTATCTCGTCTTTGCAGCTGGACGTTAAAAATATTTTTCCCTGTCATAGCTAACATAGCCTTTGTACCACATTCAATAGCAGAATCACAGTTAATTTCAACCCCTCCTACAACTCCAGTAGAAATAGATAAAAGTTTATTTCCAGTGGTCTGAAAAGGATAATGTTCCAATAGCCAATTCTGAAACATGTTAAGAGCCTTTTCGTCATGTCCTATGCGAGAATCTCTTAATTCTACATGTTGATCTGATGTGATGTTGGGCACACTACTGAAGTCTTCAAGGGCAGCAGAAACTTGAGAACACGTTGGTGCTGACAAAGTCCATTTAGCAAGTGTGCTATCTTTAAAACCACGGCCGTGCATCAGACCTCCAGAAGTCTTCATGGATTTCATCAGAACTTGCTCTATAATCATGTCAGTCCACACACCTGCCCATGGCTTCTGTGATCGGCGCACTGTAAAGTAACCATTTGAGTAGCTTGAAAATTCCTCTGGAGGTAGATTTTCTCTGAGTTGAAGCATTTGTTGCAAATACAGCTGGGCACATTTGGCATAGTGTATGTGTCCTGCAGCATGGAAATGTGGTAACATTTTCTGTACACAATACAAATGCAAATCCCAGTCTCCAGTTCGTTCTGCCCTGACATACAAGCGCATGAGATCCACCTGATGTATGTACTGAAGCCAGAGCTTGCTAGTACGACTATTGGCAGCCAGTAAGTGCAACTTGTCCTCTAATTGTGACATTACCTGCTTCAATATGTCTGATGATACGGCTGAAGATGGTAGTTGTTTTCCTTGGAATACTTCCAGACCAAGATTTTGTAGTGCAGATGTCAAACCTTCATCAATCTCGAAATGGTGAGCTGCTAAGCTTACTTTCACAATTGCTGTTTGAGTTAACATATGTGCACGAAGAGCTCTGGCATACGACTGACCTGACAACATTTTGATAATAGATGATTGTGCATACACTACGCTCCACAATTCCTCAATTCCACTGCCAGACATTATGTATCCTACTGCTCCCAAATATGACATGAAAAGATGAAATCCTCCTAAGCGAATTACAATATGTAATTCATCATTTTTCTTAGAAACTTCAACAATTTCCCGAGATTTAATATATAACGGTTGGTCGAATGTTACAAAACACTTGCGTCCTCGCTTTTCATATATATGAGATGCAAAGCTCAATGCACTATACAATGAACTGCGATTGGAGGGAGACAGGTTAATAAATGGCAAGATGAAAATGCTGGAAGGGGAATATTCCTTGTTGCTTTGTTCTATACACTGCATGTATCCACTCCATCCAGGAAGATTTTGTGGTCCTGGTTGAAAAACTCCAAATCCACAAGAAGTCAAGAGCCATTCCAATAGATACAGTAGGCGGTTCAAGTATCTACAAAGTAGATATATCTTCAATTTTGATGACTGGTTTCTGCGAGACACTTTTGTATTTGAAGATGGGAATAACACCAAATTGACCAATGCTGGTTCCAGGTGTCCCCTTTCTTGGGCGCTCAACAATACTAGAAAACTTGACAGCACCAGCTGGCGTCACACATTGCACACCACCAAGGCTGTGAAATGTTCCATGACCATCCATGGTTCTCACGTTGAAATCCACATTATCGAACACAAACTGCATAAATGCTTTTGGTTCCACAGCGATTTCTGCAGGAAGTGAAAGAGCAGATGTTTCATAACGTTGAATTTCACTGTAATCTTCACTGAAACCAATGCTATGAAGAAGATCTACCAGCTGTCGGGATGCGTACCGACGATGAACATGAATTCCTACAGCCAGAAGTAATGGCGATATAAATGAACGAGGCCTGGTTGCTTTTACTATGCAGTTCGCTATAGATACGCATTTTCTTTCCCATGTATCGTTTTCTTTCTTCATCTTCATTATTATTTCCTGAAGGAATATTTGAAGAGAGTCTGGAATGTAAGAAACTCCTCCTTTTTTCATGTCTTCAATAGTTGGATATGTATCCACTGTGTATGTGCAGTCTTGTATGTCCTGTCGAATTATATTTGCTGCAGTTCTAATAATGCGCTCCTTCTCCTTTTCTGGATCTTTGTTGCGTTCACAGTACCAAGCCTCATTTAAGATATTTGATGCTACATCTTTTAGAGTAACAATACTTCTTTTACCTGGAATATCTGTGATTATTACACGATCCTGAAGTAATCCTTCAATTTTCGTTTCAACTGTTTGTCACTGTAAGTCACACCTTCTTGTCCAAATTCATTTAATTTTTCTACCAACTCCTCCATAGAATACTGACATTCATCTTCACTTTCCATAAAACGGCACAATTTTACAAAATTTTGATGCTTCTCTGTGAGTAATGGTCTCCCAGGATTATGCAAGAAATCACTTGTTTCTCGAAACGGTGGTGGAGGCACTGATCTAGGATTGCAGAATGACTTATAGCATTGCTGGTGCTATCTTCCTTCTGCTGCAACGAGATCAATAGCACTATTGACACGTGTCTGCACAGCAACTCCCCATTTGTCTGCACGAGCCGTACCATACTTATTATTATTGTCTTTCACTTTCAAGAGGGTTACTTTACTGATGCACTTTCTCTCTTGCTTAGCTTTCTTGCTTTCTTTCTCTATATCTGCTTCTTCATCACAGAAGAGACAATGAATTTTGAAGTCAAACTGAGAGGATATGGAACGAGTGGACAGTTCACGAAAAACAGTGTCTGGATTATCACAATCACTATTTCTCAAGTCAGATTTGATTGATGTTTCCCGAGTATATCGTTTTCGACACTCACTGTGCACTACTATAGATGTATATTTGGATGTATAATTCTTCACGCAAGCCATCACTCCTCTGCTCACTTGATGCAATTAGAGTTGACAGACCTCTCTTTACTACTACAGTAAGCGACTCTGTAAGGGCTCTCCCACACAAAATACATGTACTTCCTGTATATGCTGACATCTTCAATCTAACTTCCTATTTGCAAATAGTTTTCATGTAAACCTGATGTAAACAGTTTTCATTAATACCTGCAAAAGATAAAATTAAAATAAATGTAGCCTGCTACTAAATATATATGTACAATAATAAAAATATATTATATGAAATATACAATAAAAATATGCAGTACATAATATAAAATGCAGAATGTGCAAAACACACAGACACACACACACAAAACTACACAATTTCTTCAGTTTAGATAGAAATGAACCCATTTACAATATTGTAGCTTGGGAAAATGATAAAAAAGATCGGATAACACAGTTTTACTGGCTGCCATATTATATAAAGTAAACATCGCAGAGATGAGGACTTTTTATTACGTTATTAAATTTATAGTAAAGACTCGGTGTGCAAGATTTCGTGACTTCAACAGTTATGTGCAAAGTAAACTGTTAGCTAGACTGGGCATGTCGACGACCGCTAACGTTTTTTGAATGTGAATTGCTTATTTGTAACATGTTATGAAAAACGTTCTAATTCAGCTACTAATGGGCCTATCAGCATGAAACAAAATTATAATCTTTGCAAACTAAGTGCTCTACTCAACAATATTAAAGAAAAGTCATAAATCACTTTAGTTATGTCTGTATGAAAGCACAAACTGTGTTGAATAGCAAAATATATCAGGTAATTTTAGCTTTAAAGTTTTCTTACATAGAAAATAATTATCATATGAATATGAAAATGTAGTTTATAATAGCTACATGTATGCTGTTTACCGGATGTTAATATGTTATGTAGTTTAGGAGCAGGGTGTCTTTATTTCAAACCCTATGTACCTAACATACTCCTTGGCAGCCATATTGGATTAGCCGCCATATTGGATGACGCAGGCATGGGAGGGGCGGGGACTTTTAATATGTTATTACATTCACATCAAGGACTCTGTGGGCGAAGTTTCAGGAATTCAACAATTATGTCCGGGTTCAGCTCCTAGCTAGCCTGGACTAGAGGTGTCGCTGCGACCGATGGTGCTATAACGAAGTTAAACTATATACAGAAAATATGATCAGGAAAACATCTTCTTCCTTTATTTATGTTGGAAAAATACTGTGCTCAACAAAAATTAAAAATTATTTCTAAACAATTTTCTATTCTAATGTCCATCTACATAGGCAGCGCACATCCAGAAATTTTTGTTGTGACGGAAGGAATTACTGACTTGGCCTTCTTCGGGGAAGAGGTGTTTCGACTGCTTTATTTTATTTTATTTTATTTTATTTTATTTTATATATTTTTAATTTTATTTTATTTTTTATTTTTTACTTTGGTTGGCAATGGTGGACCCAGATCTCATCTAATGTTATGAATCGAATGAGAAATGCTTCTGGATTTGTCCGGAAGAAATTAAAATTGTTCCTTGAAATGTTGCGTCTGCTGAGCTTTTGATCAGGTGTCAAAAGTTTCGGCACCCATATCGCGGAAATCTTGCTCGTTCCCAGATGTTGGGGCGATAATTCGGTCAACGCTTGCAGTAGGTAAGTCCACTGCCCCAGCAATCTGTCTGATGATCATTCGCCAATCATTAATGATAATTTCATGCACTTTGTCGATATTCTGAGTTAGTGCTTCTATGGGCCTTCCTAGTTGAGTGCCATCTTCAATGAATGTTCTCTCCCTTTTAAATTCGGCTGCCCATTTCCTCACTGTGATATATGTAGGGCACTATCACCTAAAGTAGCAACCATGTCGGCGTAGATCTCCTGTGGATTTAAACTTTTCTTGTGGAGATCTTCAACAACAACTCCCACTTTCAATTTCCCCATTTGGTCACACTTTGCTCATTCTTATGTCTTTTTGGACCTGTAACAACAGAATTCAAATCGATATTAATAACAAATTTGCTATGACATCATAGGAAAATTCAATAAATACGACGTAAAATTATTACATATCTAACTCTCATATTTCTTAGGCTTAGAATTTATGTAAGAAATCTCGTAAGTAACTTAGTTAACGCAAATTCCGCAGAAGAGGTCGATGAACTCGGATCAGGCGTTCAGTGACATCTTAAAAGTGTCCAATTGGGTCAAGATCATGTGAGTTTGAAGACCATTGCAGCAATTGCAATTCAAAACTGTACTCCTAAAACCACTGCTGCACAACGTTGGTTTTGTGACACGGAGCGAGCGTTGTCATGCTGAAAGATCCCATTCTCAGCTGGAAATATGTCTGTCATGAATGGATCCCAGCAATGACCTTCCGATAGCTAGGAGACGTCATGCACGCATACGTATTACTGGGTCAATGGATGACCATATAAAGGTTCCCCAAATCATAGTGGAGCCACCACCGGCCTAGCATCCTTCTACTGTACACGTCTCGAAGAGCTGTTCTTCTAGAAGACAACGGATTATGACCCGGCGCCAGTGTAAAGAAGCTAGTACCACGTATCGGGGGTCATCAGACCATGCAGTATTGTGCCATTGCTCTGTGATCCAATGATAGTGGGCACGTGATCATTCCAGTTGGTATCGATGATGCCGTGCGGTTTTAGCACTGTTATACGTGTGGGACGTTGGATATGCGTAAGCCCATATCTAATAAAGTAAGGTGAATTGTGCGCCCAGACACACACGGACTTCGTCCACTCTTAGAGTCTGCTGTTAATTGTACCACAATTTGCGCCCTATCCTATTGTATAAACCTCGACAGTCTATGACGTCCGACATTTTTAATGAGGTCTGGCCGCCCCATATCCTGTGGTTTGTTGCTGGTTTCACCGTCCCTTCCCTGCCTTTGGAAGACACTAACCAAGGCAGATTGCGAGCACTCAACCAGTAGCGCTGTTTACGAGAGACTTGTTTCCAGCAATATCTTCCCTGTAAGACCCTGATATATCGCCGATCTTCCACATTATATGCATAAACATCACATTGACTGATCTGACGAATGATTCTGCTACGCCCCACGTCAGTTCAACGAATTCGCTCAAAAAGTAGCGAGTGGTAATGTTTTGGTTGGTCAGTATATGCTTTGTTGGGTTTTAATTTACTGAACGATTATTCATGTGTTGCCGTCGTCACAGGCAAAAAAGTATAATTATATGGTTGCAATATCGCCTTTTTTAACATCCCAGCTCATAAAGTTAATCTTCGAAACTTAAATGGACCTCTTTTGCTCTTCTCCCCAGCATTGCGAGCTCTACGGGCCCCTTTAGAAACGCCACTGGTTCTGCACCTGAAGGCAATAAACTTCATTTATGGCTAAGAAACAAGAAATAATTATATAAACGGAAGCACAGCGGTTCGTGAAAATATAGAAAACAATTTATTATAATATATACATATATTCACTTCTAAGCAGTAAGATTCGTTATTAAGATTTATTAAACTAAATTGTTTTATTTAATGAAAATCAACTTTCATAAAAGTGAAGTTTTGATGATTGGTTATTTCCGTGCAATGTTCTTTTTTTGCTCCCGGTGCGCACCTTAACTTTGAACTTGCTACCACTGCTGCGTTCTTCGTTTGTTTTCACCATAAATATGTATGAAATGTAAAATAAGTACAACGTAATCAGGGTGCGAATTACCGGGGGGGACGAGGGGGATTTTCCCCCTCAATCACATTTTGTTCCCCCCCAAAGAAGTCAGCTGAAGTATCCCCACCGGGGATGCTCGCTTTCCCCCTCAAACTATGCTTAGTATAACTCCAAATTTCACTGATTTTTGTTATTTCTTGTAAATTTAATCTTCTAGCTGTATTTCGAAATGATCGATGTAAACTGTTCAGTTTTGGTCATTTCTACTTACCACCTAATTACCCACTATTTTCAACGTTGTTTAGTAGAACTATATTATTATGACTACGGTTGTTACTTGCAACTGTACCTTCGTACCCTTCAGTTCGTCATCGTTTGTGAATTTGAATGTACTAATTGCGTATAACAAAGCCACATATAGATTTATACATGTTCTTAGCGGTTGACCAAGAAGAAGTAAACAAATAGCTTCTTCTACCATACTTGGCGAAGTTCGGATATGTCATATTCATCCTCTATATTTGTATCGATTATCATCTTATTTTAATTTTTGTTATAACATGTTATTTCATTTTCCAGTGTACTCTTTCTTAGCACATGGTCTTCATTCCCTAGTAGGTTGTGTGTATGCAACTCAAAAGTTGCATTTAATTTGTGATAATTAGCATAGTAATCACTGCTTTTACAGTTTACGGAAATGAACTTTTGAAACTGTACTCAAAATCTGAGATATAGGTATTCTCTCGTAAGTATATGTTAACGTACACGCTGGGGGATACGCTCCTAGTGAGCAGACATGTTAATGAAGGTGATTTTTAGGTGAATAAGCGAATAATTCAAGATTTGTTTAAGCATTTGTTAATACGACTGGTTCTCCGTGTCATTGTCCGTGTCTGTATAAGCATTTCAACTGGAGGGTTTTTTAAAAGTTAACCCTTTATTTTTCCATCTTTTCGCTGTACAGTTTGCTGTCCACGCAATTAATGTTGTCTGAAAAACATCAGTGTAATGTTTTACTTTATTTGAATAACGTAGCCCATAGTGAATCAACTCATCTTCAACCTAACAGTAAAGTAATTTTTAAGTGTTGACTTTCCGTGCCCATCATGGAATCGATATTTGGAGAAAAAAAGTCGTGGTGAGCACAGCTTTAGCGGGAAGTAGAAGCACAAGCTCGAAATTTGAATTGAGAGATTTTAAATATTTGGCCTTCGATTTGACCTTGATGTGAGAAATCGGGACCAGCAACAATCCATTTCTTATTTGATAGGCTAATATCTAGATTTTCTTTAAGAAAAAAAAAAGTCCGGTTTAACTGATAATTTTAGTGGTTTTCACAAGACTGAAGTAGGTTTCTTTTCGCAACCTGTATGTATTAATGCAAAGTGGAAGCTTTCAATATGAGTGGAAAAATTAACATATGCTTGTGATCATGGCTATCGCTCGAGCCGAATTATTAACTAAATAAACCTTAGAGAGCTACGGGGACAAGAGTGAGTACAACATTAAAACACGTTCAGAAAGGTTTAGTGGGGTGTGTGTATGTTACACAATATATATGTGCATAGTTATTGTCGGTAGATTTGTTAAATTAATAAATCACTTATTTATTACACATGCCACACACACACACACACACACACACACACACACACACATATATATATATATATATATATATATATATATATATATATATATATATATATATATATATATATATATATATATATATATATATATATATATACAGACTGTCCCATAATTCGTGTGTAAACTTTAATTTCATAGTACTCAGAACTAGTAAAAGCTAGAACTGTGAAATTTGCAGGCAATTTAGAGGAAGGTCAGAAGATTTGTTTGATACCAAAGCGAGATCGCGGGTGTTATTGTTGGCGGAGTTACAGGGTCAAAGGTCAAAATGCGATTTTTTCCTTATGGGATTTCACTGTTAAATAGTAGTCTCACATCCCATTTTTTTTGAATATCCATCTCCGGTAGCAAAAATTGGTATATCGACATAAATTCTGATCCGAAACAATGTGATAACGAGAAATTCGGGCAATCGTGACCCGGTGACCTCTAGTAGGTCATCTGTGACCCTTGAAGGAAAAGCTCCCTTTTCAACAGCTTATTGTACACAACTAATTCAGTTGAAGATAATGTTAAAAACACATATGCACAAAGGATCTACTGAACATCCTTTTTAGCAAAACGAAGAGGTCAGCAATATCATCAGAGGTCAAAGGTCACGTAGTTAAAATGTCATATTTGATGTGTTAACAAATAAGAAACTGTGACATTGGAAATAATGCTTTGAAGTGCCATAGAACACATGCACAAAAATCCTTCCAACGAGTGTGTATGGGCATAGAGAAAAGATCATCATAAGAGGTCAAAGGTCACGCAGTTAAAATTTCATGTTTGATGTGTTAGCAACTATGAAAATGTGACGTTTGAAAAATGATTTGAGCTACCATGGAACACATGCATAAAGGTCCTTCGAATTGGTGTATATGGGCATAGGAAAAAGGTCAACAATGTCATAAAAGGTCAAAGGTCACGCAGTTAAAATTTCATGTTTGATGTGTTAGCAAGTATAAAACTGTGGCGTTTTAAATACGGATTTGAGCTTCCATGAAACACATGCAGAAATGTCCTTCCAAGGGGTGCACATGACCATAATGAAAAGGTCAATATTGCTATAAGGTGAAGAAGCTTAATTTTGTAATTCAAATGCTGCAGGCAATGGTAGGTATGTTTCTGTGATGTTTAAACAATGAATTGAACGAAGTATGAGTCCCATCTTTTGTTAATTACTTAGCCTTGCAAAACTACATTTAGAATTATAGTAGTAACACATACTATATTAATATGTGTTACTACTATATATTTTTCTTATTGAAACATATTAATAGCTATTTACTTATTGAAACATATTAATAGCTATTTACTACACAGAAATATGTGAAATATTGTCTTACGTGTACAACAAACACTGACTTCCTTGTAGACTGTAAATGTTTTTAGTACTTTGCAATTTATTCCACGTGATCTCCTTGATGTGCTAAACTTAAGTTCACTCTGTGTATTAAGATTTTTTTCAAGAGTGTCTGGAGTTATCTGTTCAACGGCACGCTGTATCGATCGTCGAAGTTGTTCAAGTGTTACTGAAGGAGTTTTATAAAATTGTTGCTTAAGAAAGCCCCATAGAAAGAAGTCGCATGGGGTTAGATCAGGACTTCCAGCTGGCCACTCAACATCAGAAACTATACTTATTGAACGGTTTCCAAACCTTCCTCTTAAAATTTGCAATGTTGCCCTAGTACGATGTGCTGGAGCACCATCCTGTTGAAACCATATATCATTGTGTGAATCAAGATTTAAGGGATCAAGTTCATGGAAAAGAAATTCTCGCAACATATTTTTTTTATGTAAGTTGATTAACGTTTCCTTCGAAGAAAAACGGCCCTATTACACCAGTTGCTGTTAGTCCCATCCACACCATAATACCCCTTTGATCTGCACAGCGTTCAATTCTTTCCGCCGGTGGACTGGGTCCCAAGAACCGTTCATGTGATGAAGACACTGTTCCATTAAAAAAACAGCTTCATCTGACATTATAAGTTGAAATAAAAATATGGGATTTTCATTTAATTTGTCTATCAACCAGTTACAAAATAAAATTCTGGCACCGAAATAATCATCATGTAATTTATTTAGAATCTTCATGCTGTACGCCATAACCTCAAGCACACGCAGTATCCTACTCAGCGAACTTCTTTTAACGTTGGTTGCAACACTCCGGCGAAGGATTGATTTTCTTGGTGAATTAAGCACAGAACCAACCACTTTGCGTTTAGTATCCTCGGTAGAGATCCTTACAGGTGGTCCTGCCTTTCGTTGTCGCTGAGAAAGATGTTCCTTTCTAAAACAGCTATTCCGAAACTGTTTGCAAAGATGAAGAATTTGGGTATTGCTTATTTTCACACCCCAGCGTACAAACGCCTTTCTTCGCGTTTTTGTAACCTACTTCCTCCTAAGAACTGTAGACAAATCGGTACGTTGTTTCTTTGTTAGAATATCCACTGTGACTTACACACACACACACACACACACACACACTTCCAAACACGTAGGCCTATGAGTATAAGGAAAATAAGAAATACAGCACCTTTTATTTTCTTACACACAATATTCCCAAATACTCAAGACTTACAAACTCATTTAATTTTAAGCTCAACTCCACACTCCACTGCCTCACTGTCTCTGTCCAACCAGATTATCATTCTATCAACAGCAAACCACCCTTGTGAACGAAACAGACTGATTATTTGACGTGAGTTCAAAACATAAACAGGTCTTGTTTATGCTTCAGTCATGAAAGGGTATAAATAAATGATAAGAGTGTGTTTCTTCCTACATATGGGGAAGCAATTTATTTCCAGTGGAATTATTTTTATTTTCTCAATTTCCTGGGTAAGCATCAAGGAAATATTAAGGCTGCCATATTTATTTTTCATGAGAATACGGGACATCTTTGTTCTCCCCCCAAACTTCACAACACAATGCATTGCTTGGAAACAGTTTATTTTCAATACATCATCCTTTTTATATGAATACAAAGAAATAACGAACAATTTGTAGTACAGTCTGTTCTCAGGATTTTTTATTTTATTTTTGGAGAACTCCTGAGTGATTTGCTTTTACATGTGATATTTTCATTGGAAAATCCTACCCAAATAATTTTTTTTTTTTTTTTTTTTTTTTTTTTTTTTTTTTTAGAATCTAGACGAAAGAAAATCCTGCACCCAATATGCCCTAGAATGTCCTGCACACAATAGTGCGCATTCTATAATGACTTCCTAAAATTAAGTATTCTTAAGTAAAATTAAGTATTTAAGTAAGTAAATAGCTATTAATATGTTTCAATAAGAAAAAAAAAACATTTAGAATGCAGTTTTGCAAGGCTAAATAATTAACAAAAGGTGGGACTCATACTACGTTCAATTCATTGTTTAAACATCACAGAAACATACCTACCATTGCCTGCAGCATTTGAATTACAAAATTAAGCTTCTTCACCTTATAGCAATATTGACCTTTTCATTATGGTCATGTTCACCCCTTGGAAGGACATTTCTGCATGTGTTTCATGGAAGCTCAAATCCGTATTTAAAACGCCACAGTTTTATACTTGCTAACACATCAAACATGAAATTTTAACTGTGTGACCTTTGACCCTTTATGACATTGTTGACCTTTTTGCTATGCCCATACACACCAATTCGAAGGACCTTTATGAATGTTTTCTGAAGTAGCACAAAGCATTTTTCAAACGTCTCAGTTTCATACTTGTTAACACATCAAACATGAAATTTTACCTGCGTGACCTTTGACCTTTTATGTTATTGTTGACCTCACACACACACCAATTGGAAGATCTTTTCTGTATGGGTACAATTTCAGCTAAAATCCTTATTTCCAACATCGCAGTTTCATACTTGTTAACACTTCAAACATGAAATTTTAACTGCGTGACCTTTGACCTTTTATGACATTGTTGACCTTTTTCCTATGCCCATATACACCAATTCGAAGGACCTTTATGCGTGTGTTCCATGGTAGCTAAAATCATTTTTCAAACGTCACAGTTTCATAGTTGCTAACACATCAAACATGAAATTTTAACTGCGTGACCTTTGACCTCTTATGATGACCTTTTCTCTATGCCCATACACACTCGTTGGAAGGATTTTTGTGCATGTGTTCTATGGCACTTCAAAGCATTATTTCCAATGTCACAGTTTCTTATTTGTTAACACATCAAATATGACATTTTAACTACGTGACCTTTGACCTCTGATGACATTGCTGACCTCTTCGTTTTGCTAAAAAGGATGTTCAGTAGATCCTTTGTGCATATGTGTTTTTAACATTATCTTCAACTGAATTAGTTGTGTACAATAAGCTGTTGAAAAGGGAGCTTTTCCTTCAAGGGTCACAGATGACCTACTAGAGGTCACCGGGTCACGATTGCCCGAATTTCTCGTTATCACATTGTTTCGGATCAGAATTTATGTCGATATACCAATTTTTGCTACCGGAGATGGATATTCAAAAAAATGGGATGTGAGATTACTATTTAACATTGAAATCCCATAAGGAAAAAATCGCATTTTGACCTTTGACCCTGTAACTCCGCCAACAATAACACCCGCGATCTCGCTTTGGTATCAAATAAATCTTCTGACCTTCCTCTAAATTGCCTGCAAATTTCACAGTTCTAGCTTTTACCAGTTCTGAGTACTATGAAATTAAAGTTTACACACGAATTATGGGACAGTCTGTATATATATATATATATATATATATATATATATATATATATATATATATATATATATATATGGGGGTAAGGCATTTATTGTCTCATTTTGAAATTTGAACCTTCAGACTATGTCCTTTGGTCTAATTTTATCCCCCCCAATATAGGTTATCTAATTCGCACACTGAACGTAATTACAATATGATTTCAATATGAAGACATTCCTGTGTGATGCAACATTACAGCATGCTCCATAGCTCTACGTGAAAAGGAGAAACTTTCTCGTTTTGCTTCACAAAAATGCATTATGTCAATTCCGTTATTTTGTTAAACCTAATAAATAATATTTGATTTACTTACGTTTATCTTTGAAATCTCCGTGAAAATGTTTTGTAAGAAGTCAGTACTCAAACAAGAATGCTGCAGCATATAAATCTATTTAACGTATACCTGTACCTCTAAAGTTCCATGTGCACAGGATAATTTTATGCATACACGTGTTATTTAAATACATATATAAACTTTAATCTATATTTAATCAGCATCTGTTTACCATAGTATGATGAAGCACGTGCTATGCACTTCACGGTATACACGACGATTGCTAGATATTATTGCTTATTCGTGCTACAGTATATTTAACTGTGTTGATATCTGTGCCTGTGACATCTACGCTTCTTAGCCCCTTGATTTATTTATGTGCGGAATTACTTTTGGGGTCCTGGGAGCATGACGCACAGCTAAATGCCAGAGTTTTATACTCACCTGTAATACATTTTCTATACGTTTATACATATTACGAAAGTTCGTTACTGAATCCTTCCCCCCCCCCCCTTTCTCTCTCTCTCTCTCTCTCTGTCTGTGTGTGTGTGTGTATGTGTCTGTTATTTGCAAAATTTTCAATTTTGAGTCCTCCCACTCGATAAAGCATCAAAAACTATCCCAAAGAAGTGATAAAATTTTTCGTGCCACTCTTTCCGTTCCCCAGATATTGGCCACGAAACCGTAAGTCATAAAGAGATGATATTTTGTGAAATTTTCAATTTTGAGCCCTCCATTCTGAACATATGTCTTCGTAAAACGACATATCCCAGAACGTTTTAACAGAACTCTTAAACAAAACATGTGGGGAAAAAATAGTACTCAAGGAAATTATAAATAGATGGATATATTACAATAATTGTTTAATGAGTATAATAATAAAGTATATCGAACAATTGATAAAAAGCCTGTAGAAGTTAATAAGAAAAATTAATTCATTTTGAGTTCGTTCCTGGCAATGCTCTTGGAGTATTCTCAGCTGGTTATGTTTTGATGCGAGTTTTGATAATAATGCAGTTTAAGAGTCTCTATCACTGTGAAATTAAAATACCACTAATTTTACAGTAACTGTGATATCTTCAAATAGATAAAAGATAATCGAAAAGTGGATCAAGACCTCCCTAGACGATGTTATTTTGCATGAGGTACCGTTATCACGAGTCACCTAGTAGCTTTTCGTTTGCTGTTATTTAGAAACGCGAAAATAAATGCCGATTTTCTAAATGGCTGGAAATCGAAAGCAGATAAATCAGTCGTGATAACGGTATCTCACGCAAAATAATACTGTCTAGGGAGGTCTTGTTCCACTTTTCGATGATCTTTTATCTATTTGAAGATATCACATAATTACTGTAAAATTAGCGGTATTTTAATTTCGCAGTGATGAGGCCTCTTAAGAAAAATACAGTACAACAAACGCCAGTATCAGGACCTTTCTATACCAATTCAAGCACTTAAAACACACAAGCTTAATACATGCAATCCCAGACTCATGTCCGTGACATTTTGGTTGCAGTGTGTACTGTAACTACTTAAATCCCTTCAAACATTTTGAGAGAATTGTTTTTATTACTATTATTATTATTATCATTATTATTATTATTACAACTTTCACACAAAGTGCTTGGACTTAGGTCTGTAGTCATATAGTTACAGAATTAGTGTAACGATTGCAAGAAAGAATTTTTTTTCTGTTTTATTTGTAATTATCGAGAATTTTAATGATTTTATTTTACTGATTTCTTTTTTAAATCTGTTTAAATCTCAATCTTTTTGGAAATTATTGTTTGATACGTAATTGTAATATTTAATGATCAAATTTAAGTAATATACGAGCAAATTTATTTATCTTGTTAAAATTTAAAATAATAATAATAATAATAATAATAATAATAATAATAATAATAATAATAATAATAATGACAATAATAATAATAATAATAATAATAATAATAATAATAATAATATAAACAGAAAATGAAAAATCATTTATATACTATTTATGAACATAAACCAACATTTATTAAAGCATGAAAGTGCAATAGATTCTCTCTCTCTCTTCTCTTTCTCTCTCTCTCTCTCTCTTCTTTTTCTCTCCCTCTTCTCTTTCTCTCTCTCTTCTCTTTCTCTAAATGCAACAGCCCTTAGGGTGCCAAGGCGTGCAAGAGGATTTGTGACACTCATGGCTTTGAGGAGATGCGTGATTAGCACATTTCCTTCTTTTGTTGTTAGTCCAAGCTTTGTAAACCGGGTGCATGCGTATTTATCGAGAAAATCGAATGAATGAAAATTTATTTTATAAATCAAAATCGTTGCCAGTATTAAATTGGTAGTCTTTATTCTGCTGCAACGAATTATTATCTATTTATGTACTAAATATGTTTTACAAAAAAAAATCTATCGGCTACCAGATTGTATCTATTGTTCTTTGATGTTTCCTAACACCGACACATAGACACTCCTTGCAGCAATGCACGTATTACTTGTAAATAAAACAAACAATCATTCTCGTATTGGTTTCGACTGTCATTCGTCATAAATATTTTAGTAATGATTGCTGCGTCATATGGTTTAATTTAAGAAATAAGAGTGAGAAAATTTAGTAGGGTGACTCGTACCTTTTATTGTTATTTCTTTTTTTCAGGTCAAGTATTAAGTGCGTCCTGATTTTACAGTTTGAAAAGATGTCAACCCTGTTTAAAGGAGGGTTGTTGAGAATGGTGTGGGACATGTGAAATGTGAAATAGTATCTATTGAATTTAAGTAATATAATATTCATTGATTCTCCCAATGATTAGACATTTTATATTGTATCTTCCTTTAATTAAGTACGGCTACTAAAATTGGATGGTACTTAAAAATTATGTGAAGATCACATTACAACTCACATTTGAATCTAGAAAGGCTCTAAATCAGAAAGACTATTTCGCATCAGGAGGAAGATAGACTTGTTCTGCTCCTTAAATGAGC
Organism: Thermobia domestica; assembly: GCF_964235325.1. Taxonomy (NCBI): domain Eukaryota; kingdom Metazoa; phylum Arthropoda; class Insecta; order Zygentoma; family Lepismatidae; genus Thermobia; species Thermobia domestica. The sequence goes on from NC_137467.1 coordinate 17,850,963, forward strand.
GATTAACAAGTGTGATTGGGTCAGAAAGTGTACGTGGTACCTCAGTATGAAATTCTGAACGTAACTGAGGTATGCAGAGCCCGGAAATGCAAGCCCATTCTGGAATTCAGGACTATCTCAGATGTGAGTTGGATTCCATTGAATCGTGGTCATACCATAGAATACGGTGCTCCTGAACCAAAATGGGGTTGTGAGCTTGCCTTTACGCTCGCTTACCGACACCGGAGATGCCGGTAGACTTCTACTCGATATAAGAGATCCCTCCACCTATTCTCTTTCTGGAAAGACATTGAGGAAGCCGATAGATTCCTGCTTGATACAAGAGTTCCCTCCACCTATTCTCATCCTACGAAGATACTGGAGATGCCGGTAGACTCTTCTACCAAATAGAGGGATCCTTTCACCTGTTCTCCTCCTGGAAAGAGACTGCAGATGCTGGTAGACTTCTTTACTCGATTGGAGAGATCCCTCCAAATTTTCATTTTCTGGAAAGTCACTGGAGACGCCATAAAGCTCATCTATTAGATAGGAGGGATCCCTTTACCTATTCTCTTGAGGAATGACACTAGAGATGCCATAAGACTCCTCTGCTAGATAGATGAGATCCCTCCACCTATTCTCTTTCTGGGAAGACACGAGATGCCAGTAGACTACTGCTCGATAGGAGAATTCTTCTATCTATTCTTTTCCTGGAAATACATTAGAGATGCCGGTAAACTCCTACTCGATAGGAGAGAACTCTCCACTTACTCTCTTCCTGCAAAGAGTTCGCAACACACTATGGGTAGTAGTTGTTTGAGCAAGCATAGCATTACCTACCCACCTTCGCAACTACAGGTCTGGCTCTAGAAAGAAGTATCAACCTATAAGAAAGGTGATCGCCCATTCTATCACGCATGAAGTCCTAAAAATACAACCAACCATTCATGCTTTTTCTTCATCCTTTTGTGCCATGAGAAGAACTGGGAAACATTAATAGTAAGCCTACCAAAAAAAAAATGGACCTCATTTCTTGCAAGAGATTTATTTTCTGTTAATTTACTATTTTATTTTTCAAAAGCGATATCACAAGACCTTGTCCTTAGTATGTTCTAATAACCTAGATATACTATAATGAGCACCTTAAATTCTCATTCAAAGAAAAATAAAAGAAAGAAAGAAAGATGAAAAAATACAAAGATTGAACAAAGACCTAATTGCTTGTGTTAGCTTCTGTAAGTCAAACTGATAACAGATACCATTTATCGAGAGATAAGGATTGCAAAGAGCACACGTAGGCCTACAGAATGAAATATGTTTTACAGGTAATCTTGGTAGTTATCACATAGGAGTAAAAAATCATACCTATAATTTCGCTTCGCACCGCAAGGAAACGTTGTTTACTTCTTATAACTTAGTTTTCAAATCGGACCATTAGCACTATGGACTATCTTCCAGCATCGCACTTTCCACTACAACAGATTACGTTGAAGCACAGGTATAGGAATTCTATCTTCTGCTTTCCTGTAGATTTTCCGAAGGCTAGTGAGGGCGATATTAACCGTTCAAATGCGCATAAATTCATTGTGCTTTCGTTAGGGTTTTTGACCGGAATGACATGAAAATGACACGAAGTCATTTTTTGCTTTGTATCAGGATATAGGTGGATACTTTATCCATGTGGATTCGCATCTATTCCTTGTTCACTTCGTCAAATGATGGTCGTCTTTCCTATATATTGGGGTCATGAAGAATTCAGCATTCACCATCACGTTTTTATTCACCTTACATGCCCCCAACTTCCCAACATAGCCGTATGCGACAGCAATTACCATTCTCCACAATAAACCTTCTTCCCACTGGAGGTAAATATATGTACCGACAGCGCCGTAACTTAGATTTTTTCTGGGTTTAGGGCAAGCATTAATATTTGGGACCTCTAGAAAAGTTGCTTGTGGCCCTCCCGCAAAATTCGAAATAGACCCCTTCTTTCCATATTTTTTTACTCTTTGTGGGACCACCGGAGCCTGTGGGCCCTCCCGCACGCCCCTGCGCCCGTTCCGTACATGACAAATCAAGGGAACAGTATTGACAAATCTCAAAGCCGTACGAATAAATATTATTTCCGGGACGCCTAATAGTAGAGGGCTTACGACTCATTTTTGTTTTATTTACCTATTGTGTGCTGTTTTGTTTAAGTAATGTAGTGAACCTGTTTGATGCTTCATTTATAATTTCATGTTTGTATCGTATATGGTGTAAGAAAATTTTGTTTTAAAGTGGCGGCGGCGGGGCGGCTTCTCTGGGGGCCAAAGGCTAGTCTATCTATATAAAAATGAAAGGGACTATGTTTGTGACTTAATAAGACTTGAATCACCCGACCGATTTCGATCAGATTTTCAACATAGATGAGGTTCGGGTCTGAGATAGTTTTTATCATTTCACTTTGACGTTGCATCTTAGGGCAGGGAGAGGGGTATATATATACAGGGTGGTAGGTAACTCCACCGACAAACTTTGGGAGGCGATTCCTTATACGAAATGAAAGAAAAAAGTTCTTATATACATGGGCCGAAAAATGTCTCCTTTCAGAGTTATGATCCATTGAAAATTCGAAGAATCATTTATCAAAACTCCCTAACTTAGCAACTATAGGACCTATCCCATGCGGCTTAAGGAATTACACAGGAACTAGTATGTCCTCGATCTAAATATCCATGTTTTACCATACTTCGTTATCGGTGAAAGGAACTGTAAAAAGGAAGTTGAAGTATAGGAATACTCCTTTAAGTATAGTGGTGCGTTCGTTCCGATGGTAACAGTGACTTCTGGAACATCGATATTTAGATAGAGCGTGTACCAGTTCCTGTGTAATTCCTTAAACCGCTTGGGATAGGTCTTATAGTTTCTAAGTTAGGGGTTTTGAAAAATGATTTTTCGAATTTTCAATGGATCATAACTCGGAAAGGAGGCATTTTTCGGCCCATGTTTATTTGAACTTTTTTCTTTCATATCGTATAAGGAATCGCCTCCCAAAGTTTGTCGGTGGAGTTACCTACCACCCTGTATATATATATATATATATATATATATCGAAAATGACCGGTATTAGTGTCGAATTCATAGTTTTTAGGGGTGCTAAGTTGATTGGTGACAGTTTTGACGCCCTTTATGTCCAGAATGAAATAAATGTATTCTCTTCGTGTGAAGAACGGACATTTTGCTATTATGTTATATTTAAAATGAAAGTATTAGAAGTACCTTGTAAACATCGAATATATAAATACTTACACAAAATATATTTTGATTGACGAAACTTGAATAAATTGTTTGATAGTAACATTAAAAAAAGAAAGAAAAAGAAAAAAAGGAACAAGAAGTTTCACTGGAGCAAATATTGATTGTTACGTGAGATTATTCAATACTTGACTAGACTGCATTTTTCCCTTTAATTTCATTTATACTTTTACATTTGTTTTCCGTGAAATTGTTGAGTGTCATTAAAGCATTGATGCAGAACAGGTTCTATGTTAACTGTTTCTTTTTAAAAAAAAATTAAGTCCATAAAACTGTTTAATTTTATTTAACGTTGGTATCGTTTTTATAGATTTAAAAAAAAAAAAATTCTTTCATGAGTTTACTTTGTCACTAATCTGAATAGAAGGTGAATAATTTACCTTGGAACGCCATTTTGTAACTTTTAAACTAGTAAAACGAAAACATTGTTTGACTTGTTCTACAATATTACCAGATTAACAGTGTTGTCACATCATGTTTCTAATTCATATGAAATGAAAACTTACAATACCTATTCAGCATCAGGTAGGAATTAAGAATAGGTTTGCCATGTCCATATTGCAAACGGACTGTTTGTATTTTTGGGTCCGTGTCCGTATCGTACAAAGCATGAAATTTAAAAATGTCCGTATTTCACAGCTTTTGGAGCTGCCCGAAAATTTCCGAATCGGGAATCCCTAAAATCTCGGGCGAAATTAATTGCGTTTTCATCATATAACTCATATTTTAGTTACTATTAATAAAGTAGGTTATGTTTTTAAACAGTGCTAATTTTTTCCATTCGAGGGTTCTTTTGGTTAGATTTAATATACGTACGGTGTAATTTAATGGCATGATTTATTATACTTGTGTTAATGAAAAATATTATAAAACATGTTAGTTTCTAACAGTATTTTAAGTATTACAGTAAACAATTGTGTGATAACCTAAAAAGGTGATTTTTAGGTAAGAAATTCAAAATATTTGTTCTGTGTTTGGGCACCGTATCTTTGATGGGTCGTCATCTTAAGGCCTGTCCGTATTTTGAATCAAAAAATTATGGCAACTTTATTCATATTTCCTTAATTTGCCCAGCTGGAGACTTCGCCCCCACATCCCCGTCTTTGCTCCGCCAACGTTCTCGCATTTCTCAAACCCACAATTCTACCGAATTTCAAGTTTCTTTTTCTAGTTCAACTATCTAAAAGATAAGATTTTGTATTTAAATACAACGCCCATTTCATTAACTTGGAAATTTCTTCATCCTGCTTTGGACCCCTTAAAAATTAAATATATTCACTTTTAGCAATTTTCCTGTCGATTAGTTCCGGCAGGATACAATCATATCAAATTTCATTATTCTAATCTTGCCGGAAGTGCCTAAACATTTTGGGGTGTAGAAGACGTCCCATATAAATAATATGGGAAAGATTTTTCAGATCCCTATAAAACCATTCTAAAGTTGGAAATATTTATTTTTACTGATTCAGTTAGGTAACGCTAACGAAAACGTACAAGTACGCCAAATTTCAATTTTGTGTTTCAATTCCAAGTACCTAAAATACGTATGAGATTGTAGGTTTTTAAAAAAAAAAGGTCCATTTAAATAACATATAAAATTTCTTCATCTCTTTAGACCCCCTAAAAATTAAAAATATTCACTTTTGGCAACTTTTCTGTCGGTTAGGCTCAAAAAGCTACAATCACGTCAAATTTAGTCATTGTAGCCCTACAGGAAGTGTCCAATATTGGGGGGTGGGGTGAAAAATGTCCCATATAAATAACATGGGAAAGATTTTAAAGTTCCTCATAAAACCACTTTATATTTGGATTTTTTTTTTTTTACTTTTACAGATTTACTTAGGTAGTGCTAACGAAAACGTACAACCATACGGAATTTCAAGTTTTTATTATAAACCCAAGTGCCTTAAACATGAGATTATAGGTAAAAAAAAAATATATATATATATATATATATATATATATATAACATGGGGAAATTCTTCATCCTCCTTTAGACCTCCTAAAAATTAAAAAAAAAAAAAACTTTTGGCAATTTTCCTGACGGTGAGTCCGAGAAAGCTACAATCATGACAAATTTTAATTTTCTACGTCAACCGGAGGAACCCCTTTAATTTATGTCAGTTCATGTACACTAGACTCTCGCTAATTCGGCCATTCCTTGCACACATGGGTACCGGATTTGCGGAAGTACCGGATTATTGAAAGGGTCGGAAATTACTACTAGTTTAAACACATAGGCAGTATTGCCAACAAATTGATACAAAAAGTCGCTAAACAGGAGATGAAATGACTGCAACTTTGGGTGAACAGTCACTAAAAAATTATATATATATATATATATATAAGATACCTGATCAATTCAAGCCATAGAGGAAAAGGTTTGAATATGGGCTACCACTTTTATTTTCGTTCTCATTTTCAAACAATGTATATAACTGAAAGTTTCAATGTTCAATAATATATTTCAAAGATCACTCTTTACTACAAATATTATAAAGTAAATAAAAAGTACATATTTCTTTGGAAAAAAAAACTAATTTTTTTAGAAGCTCCAAAATTTACGTTTTTAAAAACTGGTCTAAATATGGGCCCCAGTTTTAAAAAATCGAAAATAAATACATAGACCTTAAAAGAATACAAATCAAACAGTAAGATTAATCCAAATACAAATCAAACAGTAAAATTAATCCAAATACAAATGAACGTTCTACTTGCAAAAATCACATATGTATATGTCAGCATCTGCACCCCACATTCAGTGTGTGTCCACATCAAACACATTTCGCACATAACCCACAATTCGTTAGGACGGTCCTCTGAAAATTTCATATCACAAAACATGCAGTTTGCATCGTTCTCTTCTGGAATTCTCTGTCATATCGGGAGTTCAATATCACTTTCCCCGCTGTCAATTAATTTAATACCAAAACAATCTTCATCTTCTGAATCACTACACTCCTCGTTTTTATCTTTCTTCTTTCCCACTTCTGATTTTTTTTTCTACTCTTCTCCGTTTCGATCCATTTTCAACCTCTGCTTTCCTGGAACAACCTTGTTTTCTCAAATTTTTACTGCCATTTTCTATGTTTTCCTTAGTTTTCAAAATCCAAATGCCTTTTCTCCTGTTTTCTTTTCGTTACTGACTTTGCCATCGAGGCGGACAAAGCACCGTTATATGGAGAACCTATTATGCAAGAGGCGCCTGCAGCCTTCGGACCTCGATTACTAACCTTCTTCTTAATTGCAGGAAGTGGTGAAATGACGAAAGGTGTCACAAGACCCTAGCCCATATTTAGACCAGTCATTGTAGCCCATATTTAAAGAATGACGCCAATTTGTTTTGAAATGTTTTGGTGATGTATCCATATAAATACTTACGATTTAAACATGCAAATTATAAACGCTATGTAGTAGGAATACAGCTCATATGAGGCAATTGGTTTAAAGCATGTGTGGAAACAAGAAACCTGAAGTATATACATACCTACAAAACTTTTAGCACGACGAAATTGTCTTCTGCGCACTGAACAGCCAACAAACACAAGTACACATGCTCCGATCTCGCCCCCAACTGGTGCCTCGTCTTTTGTGTATACAAGTAACGAGCTCTTACAGTTTCCGCCCCAGTGCAGCACTGTGGAGCGCAGATATTGCTGGTAGCCCATTTTTAAACCCTAGCCCATATTTAAACCTTTTCCTCTACTATATACGCTAGAAGAACGTATATAAAAGACTCATATATAACTAGCAATAATTTCACTTTTATTTATTTTTAACTTTATGATCAATTTTGCTTCAACGAAATCAAAAATGAGTTTTAAAAACGAACAAAATTAAAGGTCTAGAAAAAAAGTTACATATATACTTCACTTCTATTCAGGCTTCTACAGATAATCTGTTTGCTATCGATAATATTATTTGTGCTCTGTAAACTAAATGACATTAAAAAAGCTGGAGTTGGTCCCCGTTAGAATAAGGTAAGAGATAACAGTAATCAAAGCGGGAATATAGAGATAAGTATTATGTACTTTCCCAGCTCGTCAACACCTGCACTGATTCAAATAAGCAAAAAGGAAAATAAGCATGTATCTGAACTGATTCGAGCTAATATTACTTATTTTAGAACAAGTTGTTCACAGCACAAAAGTCGCTAGATTTGTAAGTCGCCAGATTGTCATTCCAAAACCACCAAAAAAGTCGCTAATCGGAAAAATTATTTTTTTGTCGCTATCCTGGAAGGCGAATCCCCTAGATTTAGCGACTTTCCACCCAAATTGGCAACACTGCACATAGGGATTATACAAGCTGTACTTTATGAAATCCAAAGACACTGTATATTAATTTACATAGAAAATTTAGTCGTTTAGTGCGTACATATACAGTAGTATTACTCACTATGAAACTGTCACGAATTTTTACTGTAAGAAAGTCACAATTTCAAATATGTATGTATAGCATTGTTTAACATTTTTAACTAACAACATTGTTGCACATGATAATTCATTGTTGTGCGCATCATTTCTGCTTGAGCGACTAGAGGCCTGATGTTGGCCGGATTATTGAGGGCCGGATTAGCGAGAATCTAGTGTAGTTTTATATATAGGATAGGATTTTAGTGTTTTATCAGGAGACGAAATGACTTGATAATATTCAAGCTTATGTTATTAGATGAACATCTAACACAGTTCAATTGCTTTCTTTTTCTTTTTTTCTTTTTTTGTGTGACAGCGGCAGAGGTATCCACGTTGGAAGTCCATCGGGTCTGGATCCCTCCCCCTCTCAAACTTCGTTACTCAACATACATTATACAATTTGTTATTAAAACTACATTTGTTTAGCAGAGAAATCATTGATGTAGCCTAAAAATTTCATCTTACACTTCGCCTATATTGCTTGTTTGCTTATAAAAACGAGCCTAAAAATTTGATCTTACACTTCGCCTATATTGCTTGTTTGCTTATAAAAACGAGCCTAGAAATTTGATCTTACACTTTGCCTATATTGCTTGTTTGCTTATAAAAACGAGCCTAAAAATTTGATATTACACTTCGCCTATATTGCTTGTTTGCTTATAAAAACGAGCCTAAAAATTTGATCTTACACTTCGCCTATATTGCTTGTTTGTTTATAAAAACGAGCCTAAAAATTTGATCTTACACTTTGCCTATATTGCTTGTTTGCTTATAAAAACGAGCCTAAAAATTTGATCTTACACTTCGCCTATATTGCTTGTTTGCTTATAAAAACGATCGTTTTATCATTTTTTTCTGTACATAACAATAATGCACGTCCTTTTCGAGTGTATAACAACACGAGTGTATAATACGTAATACTGTAGACGTATTGTAGCGCTACATTTTTAATAATCCTGAACTGTCAGCAGTCACCTTATTTTATTTATTTTCGTTGGCAACATCTTACCGTATAAATGGCGCAAAATTCAAATCTTGCTTGAATCTCGTGACACCCACTATATTTTCTAATGTCGATAGTGAATGACATGCTCTTGATGTGATTCACATGAGACGTTGGCCTAATCTAACAGCCTGTATATATATATATATATATATATATATATATATATATATATATATATATATATATATATATATATATATATACAATGGCGGATCCAGGATATGATCAAGGGAGGGGCTAAGCCATAATTTGCCGTTTTATCCAGTGTAAAGCTGAATTGAAGTCCATTTTATCCAGTGTAAACCTGAGCGTCAAAGGGGGGCTATAGCTCCTTAGCCCCCCTTGGATCCGCCCTTGTATATATATATATATATATATATATATATATATATATATATATATATATATATATATATATATATATATATATATATATATATATGCATATATTTAAGATAATTCGACAAGTTGTACGACTATAACGAGTCTCTGACATTTTGTATTAGAGAAAAGAACAATTTCAGATATAGCAACTGATTTGGGACATTCGTTGAGAAGGGATAAGGGGTGTCGATTCCAAGAGTGAGGCTGCTCGTACACTATTTTGGAGAACTTATCTAAGTTCTATGAATTAGAGTACTTGCTTTACTACTTAAATAGATAAATACGTGAATAACGTCATACATTTGCGAACTGCTGTCAAATATTCATAAGCACAATAAAACTTATTGTTATAAACTATAAATACTATATAACGATACATGAAATACAAATAAAAAGAAATGTAAAGGAACATAGTTGGTTTCAGACTTTTCCCTGTTATTTTTCATGTGTTTGAATTCAAGAAGTCCAAACTAATGAAGAGTGTGCATATTGGAGTAATAATTAAACAATAAATTAATGCAAATTAAATAAAAGTAATAAGGTACTTTTGTAAATAGATAGGAGTAAATCTTATAAATAGGATTAATTAAATAAATAGATAAGAGTAAATATTGCAAATAGGATAAATAAAGTAAATAGATAAGAGTAAATATTGTAAATAGGTATAATAAAGTAAATAGATAAGAGTAAATCTTATAAATAGGATTAATTAAGTTAATAGATAAGAGTAAATATTGTAAAAGGAGATATAAAAGTAAATAGATAAGAATAAATATTGTAAATAGGTGTAATAAAGTAAATAGATAAGAGTAAATCTTATAAATAGGATTAATTAAGTAAATAGATAAGAGTAAATATTGTAAATAGGAGTAACAAAGTAAATAGATAGGAGTAAATATTGTATATGGGAATAACACAGTAAATAGGTAAGGGTAAATATTGTAAATCGGAGTAATAAAATGAATAGATAAGAGTAAATATTGTAAATAGTAGTAATAAAGTAAAAATAGATAGAAGTAAATATTGAAATAGGAGTAATAAAGTGAATACATAATTATTTTACTTATATACAGTATTTTTCTTTCTTTCATTCTTTTTATCTAAGTAAAATGATTTTGAATGACAGTCAAATCCTTGGACATCCATTGGACATACATATTAATTCATTCTACAAAGCTATAACATGAATGCCCGGAGGAGTTGCCAACCGTCCGGTAATTCTTCCTCATACTAGTCCTATTCTCTGTTCTATTCAGATTATTTTGGAGTGACGAAAAGATCGTTTGGTTATGAACATGGTTAAAGCAGAGCTTATATAATTCGCTTTGATATCGACCTGTCGTGCGCGGAATTTGCTGAAGATTTGAAGGCAGGAATATTTACTGAACTTATCAAAACTGCTAAAGGTCAACAAAGGTATATTTTTAAGAGCATAGAGTGCTTCATCCTCGGCTACATCTAATTAAATAATGCACCCAGCTCCAGTGTAGGTATTGTGTTGTGAGACATTACCATTTCTAGCAAAGCTGGTAACACTTATTATTCATGTATATTTTGTGCATCCCATATTTATATTGCCAATTATATTTGCTTTTCTATTTTAAATACAATATATTATTGATAGTAGACTACAAAAATTGCATATGCCGACTCAACCAAAACTGGGATAAATAAGTTTAAGAAATCCTTCAAAAGTAACTAAAGTTATTAAATTCGAACTCCGAATCGCTCAAGTTGTTCACATTTTTCACAAGCGATCATGTCACAATCTTAGGAGTAAGTCTATGCGTACTCCAGGAGCTTGTCAGGTATTTCCATTTTCAAAAGTTGGCAACCCTATCGGTGGTATTAGTCCAGGCCCGTAGCAAGGGTTGCAGGAGCCCCTGCCAACAACTTCAAACTCCCTCCTGAAACTTCCGGTTGTGTGTTGGTAACCAGTGCCGGATTTACGAATAAGCTAAACAAGCTACCCAAGTAGAATTTTTGAGTTGGGAAATGGTTGGGCCAACCGACCATAGTTGGTTGGCCAACGGTGATTTTGGCAGTACTGCAAATCGTTATGCCAACAATTATTTCCAACATTGGGCCAACAGAAGATTGTGTGCAGTTGGCAAACCAACGAATGGACGACAGTGTGCCAACCATGGAGAAGTTGGGCCAACGAAATTCGAACAAAATGCCAACGAGAAAATCACAGTTGGCCAACGATCGTTATCCTACAATCTATAAACTATGGTGTGGTTGGGCCAATGGAATGCCAACAAAACACCAACGTGAAAAAACAGTTGGCCAACCATCGTTATCCTACATAACGCCAACATTGTGACAACAAAATAGAATATCGTCTTTCGATGCGTTGCCGTAACAACGATGCACCTACGTTGAACCACTGTTTTGTTTTCGCTTGTTGGCATCGATGGTTGATGGATTGTCGAATTTGCGTTGGCATTTTGATAGTGGGTTTGCCAACGATGCCTTCAAATAGACAACGGTTGGCACACCGTTTGACAACGAAAATGTTACTTGGGTATACCTTAGGTCCCCACTCTCTTGGGAGCCCCCAAAATGAAAGGAAACAACTGGATGTGCATGTTCAAAACATAACAAAAATAATGAATAAAATAAGATCTATATATAGCAACACTGTTTCGTGTTGTGTAGACTCCCAGGCCCGAAACAAGCTACAGAGGTTTGAGGGGGGGCATGAATACGTTAGGGGGGCCAAGTCATTAAAAATTCTCTTACAATATGTAAATTGAGTTTTTGTATTGAGGTCTGGAGAGGTCACGAAAAGTTTAGGGGGGCAGGCCCCCTAGCCTTCCTCTGGTTGCGGGCCTGTAGACTCCTATGATGTAAGTAACGGGGCCCCTTATGCTAGCTTGCTTTCTAAAATATCATTAGTTTCTTCATTTCTGTATATAGGGTGCCTACATTCGTCTTGATACTTAAAGGGCCTCATTGTCTTCAATAGCTTAAGGTCTCACCATAGCTATATCCGACTCTGTTGATACCGTATCTATGAATATAAGGTGAACAAAAGTTTGATTCTAGAAAAACAATCTCACCTCACGCTTTGTCTTAGTGTTTTGGCTACGCCCTATCACAGACTTCATCAATACACTACGAAAAGTATAATGGTTCTGAATTGGAGTAAAAAATATGGACACTATAAAACACTGCATTTGCTTCTTTTATTTCTGAGTACCAAAATGGACCTCTGCTTTTTTTAATGTATTGTCCAGTTTTTCATAGTTTCATTTGTGAATTGAATTTATAAATATATGTAAATGTGTTTGCCGTTTTGTAAACAATGTTAGTGGGAAATTGTCTTCTGCTAAGTTTTTTTTTTTTTTTTTTTAAGTGAATTTGATTGTTGTCCTAGTTTCTTCCTATTATTTTTTTAAAAAAATACAGAAACCAACCTGACAACACTGTACATCCTAATTGTTTCTCTCTCACTCTCTCTCTCTCTTGACTTTAGGAAAGGAGAGAAAGAAACAAAGTAAGTATTTCAACACAGGAAACAGGTGCTTATGCTGTGAATATCTTTTACCCTATAGCGGGTTTTAGTTGATCACCCTTTGTTTCTCGAGGAGAAGCACATTTTGCTCTGAAAGCTGACTCACAAAATTTTCCATTCCGTGGTTAGTTCTTCTTTCGCTTTTTTATTTTTCATTTGTCTTTTTTTCTACTTTCGATGAGGCACTCATTTCTTGATGTTCGTGTTTTGTTTCGAGAAACTCGCACAGCTGTCTTGCGTAGAAAACCCAAAGAACGGTTTTAATTTTGCAAGTTGCCCTTGTAGCTTTCTGCTGGTCTGCAGAACAATGTCCTCTATGTTTTGACGAGTTCAACACATGTTGTCCTGAAGAACTTTGGTCCCGTACTCCTATCGATACAGTGTTATAATCGTAAAAAAGGTTTTTAAAAAATATGTTTGCTTCGATTGAAATGCTGAAGTTCAGTAGATATTTTAATCTAAACAAACAATCATTTTACAATATTACTAACGGGGGGGGATTGTCCAAAAATAAGACATATTAGGACCGGATTTACCACTAGGCCCGGGCCTAGGGGAACACATTGAACGAAAATTTAACAAATATGAGAAACAAATTTGCAAAGTTGAGTAATAATAAATATGATTAAAGTCAGAGTAGAAGATATGTTCCAAGCAAGGGCGCCAATCCTGGGGGGGGGGACCCTCAAAGCTTATGTGGACACCCGGATTATATTTTTGAATGTACAACATTTGGCATAATTTGAATTCAATTTGTCTTAAAATCCTCATATATGCCTCCTGCAACCAAGCACTCATCTGAACTCCCACCCCACCCCAAAGTTACAGAGAAATCGGCGCCCTTACCTCCAAGTAATAATTCATTTACCAAATGTATTGCATGCAATCATAAGTTGAAGCTTGAAGCTAAAACTAGTTATTCTCAGTAACTTTTAAAGAAATAAATAAAATCTTTCTTTACGCCGGATTCAGAATGAAAATTCATTTAAGACTATACCTCGGAAATTCATCTAAGACTATACTACTATAAGCCACCTCGGAAATTTTACTATAATTTTGGTATAAGCTGCTTCGTGAACCACACTACACGAATGCTTGTTGGTAAGTTTAATAATTCTGGTGCTAGTCCATGGGCGCCCACAGAGGGGGGCAATTGCCTCTCCCTGGATTTTCGAGAAAGGTTAACATTTGCAGGCTCTTCTGGTGACAATAGTACACTTTTAAAATCAATATTCACTAAATGATTTAGAGTAACAAAATTTAGTCAAACCCATCCCCGATATTTTAATCTACTTCTCTCCCCCATGTGATGTTTCATATTTTTTCAGTAATAATTATATTCAGCCTGATGCTGCATGCAATGTTAAGTATTTTGAATGATGGTATCCGTCAGTTAAGTTGAAAAGATAATTTCGCTCTTTGTTGTTTCTTTTGCTGACGTGGTGCTGATAGCAATGAAGTTTTGTTTTGTTAGGTTTCATTCTAGCAATTGTGTGTGTGTGTGTGTGTGTGTCTTGCCCCCCCCCCCCCCACTCTTGGAAAATATCCTGCGGGCGCCCATGTGCTAGTCTTTACAAAAACACTAAGTATAATAGTTCATGATGCGCCTAATACTAAAATTGTTGTTGCAGGTTCGAAGAAAGATCTAAATTGGCAGAATATCAATAACCAATGGTTTGTTTCCGGGTTCTTTATGTGGATTTTTTCAATATGATTCATGTGCATCTTACATACAGTAAATGTAACATTAAAGGAACTTCACAGTTATACGAACTTCATATATATACAGTGGCGAATCCAAGGGGAGGGCTATAGGGGCTATAGCCCCCCCCCCTTGACGCTCAGGTTTACACTGGATAAAATGAGTTTCAATCTTGGTTTACACTGGATAAAACGGCAAACTAGGTTTAGCCCCTCCCTTGCTCATATCCTGGATCCGCCACTATATATATATATATATATATATATATATATATATATATATATATATATATATATATATATATATATATATATATATATATATATATATATATATGTATATGAACACTTTCATGTTTTATAACTACTATACGATAAAAAATGCCAATCTTTGTCCATCTAGTTTTAAAACTTAAACAGTTTCTGTGGAAAAAGTATCGCCGGCAAAGTTGGTCGTACACTCATACCTAGAATATAACTGCAGAGGCAGTTCGGCAGAAATTTCAAACTTGAAAAAATAGAGTCCAAAAGAGACTTCGCATTGGAATCACAAATTCCCGGATCCTTGACATTTATTGGGGTTCATCTCCCTTATGGAAGGTTTTGACTAATATAAAAATGCAATAAAGCTATTTCATTCTACATAGATATTGATAGAAATTATATTGCTTATTGCATTCCACTAATCCGCGGTGGCTCAGTGGTAGAACGTTCTCCTCTGGTGCATGGAGTCCCGGGTTCAAACCCTGCTCCCGCGAAGTGAATTTTGTAGTGGACAGACATGGGTTTCCTCGGGGTTCTCCCATTTTCTTCATTCCACCATTTCATTCATTCCTCATCATCACTGTCTCCTTAAGCCTAGCCGGCATAATCGTGGGACGTAAAACTAAAAAAATCATTTCATTTCATTTTGCATTCCATTAATTCGTTCTTCTAGGCAGATTGTTATAGGAAAAGTCCTTCAAACTTTACGTGTAAGCTAATCGCATTTTCTTCTTTCATCATCTATGCACTAAGCACAAAGATGGCGCAGAAACACAACATTCTTGGCTAAGAATGAAAAATCGGGTTGCCACGTTAGGAGAACTTGTAGCTGTCATAAAAAAAATATATCTTGAAACCCTATCATATTTCACCATGTACACATAGTCTTGAAAGGGTCATAAAACTTTTTTTCCCATCTTGCAAGGAGTTGAACAGTGTGCAACATTCTAGGACGTCTTTCTTGCTACCCGCTATCGCCCTCCCGCTGACATAAAGGGAAAACCAGTTTCGCCGCTTCCGAAACAACGGATTCTTTTGGACAGGAAGGGGAAATGCGCCAAAATACACGTTTTTAATGAGGAGGTTCACTATTTGTCCACTAGAGTGCAGTGCTAGTTGTAACATCTAAATAGTAAATAGAAAGTTCTGGTTGCAAGTTTTTTTTTTTTTTTATGACAGCTGCAATTTCTTGTAAAATGGAAACGAGTAGACAGAGTAGCAGAAATTTAACTTCATGCAGAGGCGGCTCCTGAGGTAAGTCACAGTGGTAAAAACGACACATTTATCACTATAAAGTAAGGGAAGAGAACTATTTAATTTCCTATTTCTTGTATCCTTAAGTAGTAAGGATAAACTTGTTCCGCCTTATGCAGAGTCATTTTTACATATGATTAGCGTCACACTACAGGCCTGACTACTGCAGGGAACATATGTTAGTCGAACTCTTTAGTATGGCACTAATCACGCTTCAGAACGACTCTGCATAAGGCCTGTTATGTTTAAGAAGTTTGGTTGAGTGCGAGCTTCAGGAAGATTACAAAGTCGTTCAAAACTTCTGTTCCTACAACAAACTAGAATATGCCACTGAAACCAAGAAGAAAACTGAGACAATCAAAGCAGTTATTCGTCACCTTCCAATTGATACCAGCATTGAAGACATCACAATAGCACTCAAGAAGAAGGATTACCCAATATTCTGCGTTTCAGAAATGCGAACCGAGAATCGTGAAGGCGGAAAAGTCCCCACTTCACTGTTCTTGATAACATTGAAGAAGACTCTACAAGTTACGAGAATATTCAAAGAAGACTTATTGCTGCACATGAAAGTTCGCATAAAACCACTAAGAAAACGAACCGCTCGGGACAGTAATAATCCCGGAAGTAAGTTTTTTCGCGCGCTACTCTAGCCAGCTGTTGTAAGTTTGTCACAAAATTTATATCATGGGGATGAAGGTGGAACAAAGCGAGCCCTGCGGGGCTTCTAACCCGTTCCTACAACAACAACAACTACTATTACTATTACTTATCTGCACAAAAGTAAGTAAATCACTTTTTGTGTATTATGTTCATTTTATTTTAATAAAAAAATGTTGTGAAAATTTTTTAAAAATAAAAAGTGTCCCTGGTACCCGTTTGAACCCACACCAAAAGCTATTTCTGCTACTAGCACCTAGCGCTAGCACGCTCGGCCACGAGGGCCTACGCAAGCAAACGTCTGATTTCTGCTATATGAATGCTACGTGGCAAAAAAAAAGGATAACGTCAACCAATCAAAACCATGTATTTCGTTCCTACTTCCGGGAGCATTACTCTCCCGAGCTAGTCCTCTACGAAAGAAGCATTACTTGCAATGCTTCATATTCCAAAGATTTGAGCATTTACAAGCAACTTGCCAAGCTCTGCCTCCGTGCGTCAGGTACGCCGGCACTCATTGGACATACCAATGCGAAAAGAAGACCAAAGACACACCAACGAAATGTGTCACTTGTAAAGGTGCTCATTATGCTAATTATTCCGGATGTCCGCGAATACAACAAATTCTACAAGCGAAAAGGAAAACAACACCAGCAAACACAATCTCACGTTCAGGACCTCTTCAAGGCACCGCTGCCATATACACTTCAAGACCTGAGATTACAATATCACACAGTATCGCAGCTTCAGCACCGAAGACGTCCGCTAATGATAACTCATCTTCTGAAGACATCATCCAAACTATTAAAGAACTTCTTCAACTTCTGAAGGATTTAAACTTGATCAACGTAGTACACACGCTACGCACGTACATGCCAAAGCTGAAAGCCGATCCAGATCTGCTCAGCAAATTCACCATTCTCATGGATTTCTTCTCTAAACTATTATTGTAGAATCAAGAACCCTTTCCAGCAGCTTTCCAGCGCTTCATTCCTTGTTGAAGAAAGCATTTTTCTTGTTTTATTTGTAGTATTCTGCATTTTTGTATTTTGTAATTTTGTGTTGTAAACAGATAAGATCGATCAATGAATGAATCCTGTAACCCATTTCCCAATGCAAACTACAAGTAAATAAATACTCATGGCCCAAGAGAAAGGCGTTTCCTTCTGCGGCCCGCTTATCTTCAGATGGGAGTGAAATTGCATTTTGAAAAAAGGAAAGAAAGAAAGAAAAAACAGAAAATAATTTTTATATACAGCTCACAGATGACGAGAAGAACCCTAGCAGAAGTAGTGTGACGTAGGTATGGGCTCGCCCACTTTTTGCACGGGAGTTTCAAATGACACCACGGAATAGCACACATATAACTTTACCCGGAGTGGCAGACGACATCTAAGTATAGACCACACCTCAAAAACCGAAAATGGACTTGACTGTGTCGTTGACCTTTCCCCGCTAACCCTGTTTTAGGGTTCTTCTCGTCATCTGTGAGCTGTACTTATCCTATGTGTTCGTGTGGAAGACAAAACACTACTCTCAAGAACTACTTGATAGCGAGGTTGTAGGTCAAAAGTATGGAATCAGTTTCGTTGATGGAAGTAACCCATCTACCGAAATTAGTAGAAATCAATCATTTCCCGTTTTAACATTGATTACTATAGAGCAAAACGGAAATAGATTTTTCAACCAATTAAGCGCCCGAAAAACGTATTTCATCTCCATTTTAATGCCTCTACTACCACTTACAATTTCAAGATCAATTTAAAAAAAAAATCACACTATATAAACCAAATTTCTTCATATGGTGTACACGTGACGCTGATACTTGTTATCAATGTGACATCCCTTAAGAGCCACCACTGAAGCATGTCCATTTCAATTCCTGATTTTTAGCAAGGGTGGATAACTTAACGAAATGTGCAATATTTACAATTTGTTATCTGTTACGGTTACTATTTTGTAACCCATTTCTGCACCTAGTTAATAACGTTATTGGTCAGTGTAACTTTTAAAATGGTACGCTCTGAATTATGTTACGCTGAGTAACGTTACTCAATGGAACATTCTGCATTTTGGTATTGTAGTTACGGTCACCAAGGGATTAGCGTTACTCGAAATACCCACGTATGTCGTACCTGCTTGAGATTGTTAAGATAAAACTGGTTCCACTGAATACCAGTTCTCTCTCGAACCCAAAGGGTTTTGTTCCTTGATTTTAGCGATATGAAACGTATTGAAATTCTGCAGAACATTTTTGTGTAAGTAGACATATTTTTGTTATGATGAGTACCATTTCTATGTTTCTCTTTTCTTTATCGGTTACCTTTTGTACCTCTATTTCATCTTCTTCAATTCTGATGGTCTTGGAGTTACGCTTGAGTAACGTTTAAACATCCTTGGCGACAGGGAGTCTAAGGTTGGCTTTAAAAGGATCTCCATTATACTAGTAAATACATTCCACGTTTTTCAGTCTCAGTACACCAATGAAATACCGAGAAAAGTTTACATTAATTTGATGTATCATTTGAACCTATTGCCATTTAAAAAACCGAAAGTTAAATCCAAGATGGCGGCCAAGGTGAGTAACATATGTCAGAGAAGGAGTACTTGATTCAATTTGTTCTGCATATGCCCATATTTATGTCCAGTGAAATCTAAAGAAACTAAAAGCAACTTTGTGTCCGAGTGTTATAGTAGTATATGATTGAATTCCGGATATATGAAGGCCCATAAATATGGAAATTACCGGTATGGGCCGCTTAAATTAGTACAATACACATTCGGCCACGGAGAACTTTGCATTTGAATCAATGTTACACGAATTCCGAGGGGACACTTCGTGAATGTACCTTGTCAGTCTCCGTACAACTTGGAATCGCTTAACATTAGTTTTACGGGAAGAAAAAAACGACATCATTTGGAACAACTTTCCAGTTTCGATCATCTGTATTTCCTCCTTATTTATTCGGTGTAAGGACCTCAAACTTATTTTGTTGGATCTTGCTTATCGAAAGGTTTTTAAAACTGCCTTACTGCCCCCAAAGTCTGAAATTCAGGGTGGGGTGGGGGCGGATGCCCTCCTGCCCCATTGACGCCCCTATCTAGCGGCTGTCATATGAAACTATCCCACGGCTCTTAACGTGGTTTTAGTTATACTTATTGCGGACTATTGACTGCGAAAATATTACGTTTGGAAATAGAATTCATTTGCTGAGCAAACCTGAACCTTATTGAAAATGGACTTGGATCCATAGTGCTCTGAACGCCTCATATATTACTTTTCTTCAATGAATTATTGACTTAAAAAACAACCAATTACATAGGCTTGCAGAAAATATTCTAAAGTTAGCACAACATGAAGTGTGCTTCAAACTATCATTACTTTTCGAAAATTTATTATTTTAAGATAATTTCATTAGTATGAGTGTTCTGAAATAGTAATCAAATTTTTGCAATTAAAAATCACACCCGCCTCCATGAAACGCGATCTTAGCCCCTAAGAGCATAATTAGGAAATTTTCAGAAGCAGTAACTCCGAAATGGCTTGTTTTAAGGCTAAAGTAACCGCACAAGCGTATTTCTGGTAAAGTTCTAGCCTTAAAACACGTAACATGACTCCATTTGTATTTGAAATTTTGAATTCCAATCAAAAATGGCAGCCATGATGCTTGATAGCACTATCTGATGTGTCAGACCACTTAAAAGTTTCATCATTCTCCCTCAACCCGTTCTTAACGCACAAGGGTGGTGAGGACTTTTGTTTCACCATGCATATTGATAGATTGTGTGAAATCTCCACAGTAGGTAGATTTTAAAATCTACCTAAAAAGCTAATTACAACCAAGAAAGTACTTATGAGAATCACTGGCAAGAGGGTGTAATAAAAAGGGGTTGGAATATGAAATAAGTTGAGAATTACTAATCTATACTGAAATATTCTGTACCCAGCACAGTGTTATTAATCAGGATAAAATAAATGAAAAGATCGGTTGATAGTAAAGAGCAAAAAGTCCTAAGAAATAAGTTATTACATGATCTTGAAACATGTTAAAAATCGTGTTTTAAACTGTTCAAAATGTTTAACATGTTTTTTTTTTCGTCTGTGTTTTAAAACATGTTTAAAACGTTTTGAACATTTTTTTAATGTTTTAAACACATGTTTTGTTCTTTTTTTTTAAAAAAAAATAAAACTATTTTTTCCAACTCTTGTCTGGTGCCTAAGTAATATAAAACAAAACCATGTACCAAATTGGTCGCCAGGTTGGAATTTTCGATCGCCAGATCGCCAATGATGACTGAATATTTCAGTTTGGCGATAGACATTTGCATAAATTACATCTTGCAAAAAAAAAAAAAAAAAAAAAAAAAAAACTATATGATCTTGTTGCTGGATTCAGACTTGAGGTTTCGTGGCGTGCCTGTAATATATATCAAATCAATATATAAAAGTCGTTACATATGCCGCATGAAAAGGTAAGAAATATGGCGTTTGAAGCGAATAACTGACAATGTACAGGGCCAAATGAACACATTCTCACACCCAAGATTATACTTCAGCCCCTTCACCTTCCATCAAACTTTTAACAATTTTTGGCTCGAGCCTGAATACTTTCTTCTCCGGAACTCAAACCCAGATCCTCGTGAACAATGTCCTTGCCTCCTGAAGACTTCTCGGTGACCGAGATCGGAAGTCAACTAGTTTTTAGTATACAGGTACACCCCGCCTACTTTCTTGGTTATACATGATGTTATAATAATAATAATAATAATATAAGTAGTAGTAGTAGTATCATTGACCTATTATCTATCTTGGATACTTAAAAATAGTAATTGAAACTACACACGACTCGACTCGAGTCGAAACTCGACCTGAATTCGAGTCGAGTTGGAGGAAATTTTTCGAGCAGAGCTCAAAAATGTCTGCTTCGAGTCGAGTCGAGTTTCAAAGAAAACTCACTCGTATCCATCCCTACAGTGGAATAGGTATAAAGTTCATGACCCGAGGTCTCGCTATGTATAATCTAGAGACCTGCACGGGCCGAATTTTTCGGCCCGAGCCCAATCCAGCCCGAATGTACGTAGGCCCGGCCCAGCCCGGGCCCGAAAAGTTTTGGAGATTTTCGGCCCGAGCCCGGCCCGGCCCTATAAGTTTTTAAAAATTCTTGGCCCAAGCCCGGCCCGGGCCCGATAAATTTTCGAAGTTTCATTTTGTAACATTTTTCACGGACACACTTCTTCAACGTTTCCCTTTATTCTAATTATCGTTTAACGAATGTCAATAATTATTAAAGAATTGCAATTAATCGGCCCCAGCCCGGCCCGACATGAAGAGAAATCAGTGTGGGCCCGCCCAAGCCCGGCCCGGCCCAAAGAAATAATAGAGTCGGCCCGCCCAAGCCCGGCCCATGCAGGTCTCTAGTATGTTCACAGGGTGTTCGAAAACGACATCAAATTACTTAAGGAAATTAATCCTTACACGAGAACATGAAATGAAAGTTACGGGTCACCGTACTAAAAACATTCTCGCTTAAATTTCTTAGGTTAAATCATATTATGTTGCTGTCAAATACAACAAAACTTTAAGGCGTTTTCGGAAAACTCCAAAATATTGCGCGAGTTGTTGCTTTCTTGTACCGTTACGACCAATTTTCTGTGGACAATATATCTGAAATAACGCAACTGTGCACCAAGCTTGGTCTATAGGATTTTTCATGTTTTCGTCCGAGGATTCACATCCCGAAGTTATTTCCTGACATCATGTGTATATATTATATTTGCTTATTTTCGAGTAACAAGATCTAGAAATGTTCGAGGCCCTAGTTCCACTTATATTTATTACCATAATGAAAACTTTAAAAAATCGTTCACGTAGACTAAATTATAGTGACATTACTATGTCCGTTCTTCATTAGCTTGGTTGGTTTGGTGGGTTTAGAGTTTATTGTCCCTTTCTGTACCGATGTTATAAGAGACGTGAGCCTTCAGTGGAATCCGAGTCCTTAGTGATCTGTTGATATTTCAAGGCTCTTCCGCCGGGTATCGAACCCGAGATCTGTGACCCAAAGTTGCGCGAGCTAGCCACTAGACAGACGAACGGGAAGGGTTATTGTATTTTTTTAGAATGTTACCTATGTATGTTTATTCATGGGAAAGTTGGTTCATCGGATTCAATCCATCGTTTCAATCTGTTGAATTTAGCTTGAAGTAAAGTTGATTTTTTTTATTACATCCAGAAAAATATGTGTTGAATAGCTAATGTTGCCAGAAAGTAAAAGTAACTACCTGTCACGAATTTCAAATCCCAGTTACTAGAGGGAATTCTGTAGTTTGTATCCATGCAAACGTCTCATACAAACTTAGTGCTGCAAAGGAAAGCTAAATTTCAACCATGATCTGTATCAAATTGTTGATCCTCCTCTTCAAAGTATATACTCTTCCCTATTTTCTACTGTTGAGGCAGTGTTATTACAAAGAGTTGGAACGTACTAATATGAAATTAGTGGTTAGCAATAATTATCTAACTAGAGTTACTAGTAATGAAGAAATTGGCGTTCTCTACCTGATCTTTGCTTTCGCAGTATACATCATACAGCATGAAATCGCAAGAAGCAAATATTTCAAATTGTCTTGGAAGCAAATATTCTTTCTTTGTAACATTTACAGAAAATCTATCCGCTCTGCAAAAACGGAGGAAAGAAATGGGATGAGGGTGGCACCCCGCGGCGTTCTACCACACCCATTGGAAAAGGACTTCAGAGGGGGAGGGAAATAAATACCTGCCTGTCAACAGGACATCTGTTCGCGAAGATCACATTGGAAAACACAACCTTCAATATATAGTCCATTACAATGTTACTTTAAAAAGTTCATTACTCTTGATCTACGTCATTAAGCGTGAAATTGAAACAATCATTTCATTTCTATTGCTTTTCTGTATACGTATGAAAAATTTTAAGTTGTTACGTACCATATTTCGTTAGATATTCATGAAATAAAGTTTACATGTTATCTTATGGGGACTGAGAAACCAGTGGCAAAAGGTATAACATCCCCTTAAAGATAACCTCCCGACATTCACTTTGTGGAACAACGAAAAAAGCTTGTAAAACCGGTCAGGGTAGCAGGCCACATGCTTTGAACCCAGGATCTCCCTTTTGCGAAAGAAGAACGCTAGCCACTAGGCTATGCTCGCTAGACATAATAATAATAATAATAATAATAATAATAATAATAATAATAATATAGTTTGATTCAATATAGTGAACAAATTGGGGATGTGCCTGGATTAAGAATCAGCAAACAACGGTGAAATATTCCAAAAATAATGCAGATTGATAGCCAATGACGTGGCCATGCATCACACAATTTCCTAGCTATTTTGTGGGCTTTGTTTTAATAATAATAATATTATGATTTTCACAGGCTTGCGCCCACCATTCATGGAATAGTTCTAACGTAAATTAATCCTACTCTTGTTGTGGACATCTAAGAGCGCTATGAAAACAAAGCAAGATGAAGAATGAAAGAGATTGTCTATTTTCCCTCCCCTTTGCTACTTTTGTCTCACTCTGTGCTTCCCCCTGACCCTGCTATCCCCTTCCACCTGCCTTTTTCCTTGTATGTGACTGACTTCCTCCTATGATATTCACAGAAATCGATCTCTTTTTTTTCTCCCTGTCTCTACTTCATATTTGCAATAACAACATATGAAAGTGAAATATTCATTCTGCTTCACCACCTGAAGAACGAAATTCAATGTGACCCTCTGAAGAACAATACAATAGATACCATGTCCGAGGAACTCTCCAAAGATCTGATAAGATCTGTAACTGATGAACACAATACCTTTACCAAACCTGTCTGGTCAACTGTGTTACTCATGTGGCAAATAGTATTTGTAACGAAATAGCTTCTGTTCCACACATTTTCGTTCCATTAGATACCCGCAGAGGAAAGAACCTCATTCAGCTGGTACCAGTTGTTGATTTTCTCCCACCAAGCGTGAAAGGAATACCCGAAACAGATTTGTTCCTTCAATTAGTTACGGTACAATAACGTTACATGCTCGAATAACGTTACGGTGTCGTAACAAAAATTGGTGGTATACCTTGTACCTACCTACATTAAATAACCAATAATTTTGTTACAGAGAACTATTTTTGTTACGTTACAGTTACGTTAAGTTATCCACCCCTGAATAAAACCTACTTTCGATTTGTAATAAGGGATAAAAAATCTTAAACATCTGAGAGGTTATTTGGTTCACACAGTTACAGTTAAGAAATTGATAAGAGAATAAGATAGATTGGGCTAGAGCCTAAGTTGGGATAAAGCGGGAAGTATAAAACACATTTTTGTAATGAAAGTCTTGATTCTGAGCGAAAACAGCTAGTTGACCTTTGACCTCGAGTTGGACCGGTTTGCGGTCACTTCTTAAGATTCAGACCGAGATCAATCGAATTAGCACCCTCAAGTTGCAGTTATTCATTTTTTTTTTTTAAAGAAGGGGCCATGGCTGCAAAACTTTTAATTTATTTAGATTACATATGGATAGAAATAAGTATTTTCTAGCCCGTTCTTATGTAACAGGGGGGTTATGAAGGACGGGACCTACAGTTTAAAGTGGGTTACAAACCATTACTCGGTTTGAATCGGAGAGAAATTGTCCTCTAACTGGGCTCAAACCTGGGACCCCTGCCCGATTACAAAAGTGACAATTCTACAGACTCATCCACGGAGAACACCTGATAAAGATATATTGTACTGATATTGCATGTACTGTACTTGTGAATATTTTAAGAATCGCTTTACAAGAAGAGAGAGAGAAAAAAAAACTGCACAAGTTAAATCAGTACAAAGTACAGAAGATATACTTTATTCCTCCAAGTTAGTTCACAGAGTCAAAAATTTAGCGACCTAATTTAATTTGCATATAAATATAAGAAGTGAATAAAGATATGAATCAATTGAGTTCACTCTGGTTCTGAACCAATTATATTATTTTATTGGTTTAAATCAATTGTTTGTTTAACATACACATACAAATTCTATGAACTTCAATAGGAAAATAATTTTGGATCTTTGGATAATTTTAGCACCAGTCGAGCTAACACTCGACTCGACTCGAAACTCGAGTCAAGTTTAGAGTCGAGTCAAAGGTAATTTTCTCGAGTGGAGTTCCGAGCCGAGTCACTGTTTTTGACGTCGAGTTTCGAGTGAGTCGAGTTTGTTAAATGGCTCGCTCGTTCAGCTCGTTTTAACTCGTTTTGAAATAATGGTCTGATTAGACTGGAAAGCGAAAGCCATGAGAAATGTAAGCAGCAGTGTGAAATACTTTTACTTAGTGTTGCTCACGACAAGGAACACTACTCGCATCTCGTCTCGTCTCGATAACGAGACGACAATAATTTTTTATTTTTTATAACGAGACAGCCTCAAGTGTCATGAGCATCAATATAAGTATATACTGTAGCTCTTACTATCAAAGCTGAGATCTGCACGTTCGAATTTTTGAACTCAAGCAGAAGCCCAACCCGAGTGGTGATGTCAATCGGCTCGGCACTCGGTTCAACAGAGCGAACAACTCGAGCCGGCTTGGATCAGATGAGCCATCGGCTCGGCCCAATTGAGCCAATGGCTTGAGCCATCTCGGTTGAGACGAGCCGTCGGCTGGCACAATTGAGCTTTTGGCCCGAGCTTGCTCGGTTGGGATGAGCTACCGACTCGGCTCAGATGATTCACCAACTCAGCTGAGATGAGCCATCGGCTCGAGCCAGCTCCGTTGAAACGAGTTCATCGCCTCGGTTCGACGCGGCTCAACTGAGCCGATTGCTCGAGTTAGCTCGGTTGGGTGAGCTGTTGGCTTGGCTCACTTCTCGGTTCGGCTCGATAGTGAATGAGCTATGAACCAAGCCGCTCGAGCCACTGACAACCTTAGACCCGAGCCGAGCAGTTTTGAACATGTTTGACCGGCGCCCTATAACTTTTAACAATTTTTGGCTCGAGCCTGAATACTTTCTTCTCCGGAACTCAAACCCAGATCCTCGTGAACAATGTCCTTGCCTCCTGAAGACTTCTCGGTGACCGAGATCGGAAGTCAACTAGTTTTTAGTATACAGGTACACCCCGCCTACTTTCTTGGTTATACATGATGTTATAATAATAATAATAATAATATAAGTAGTAGTAGTAGTATCATTGACCTATTATCTATCTTGGATACTTAAAAATAGTAATTGAAACTACACACGACTCGACTCGAGTCGAAACTCGACCTGAATTCGAGTCGAGTTGGAGGAAATTTTTCGAGCAGAGCTCAAAAATGTCTGCTTCGAGTCGAGTCGAGTTTCAAAGAAAACTCACTCGTATCCATCCCTACAGTGGAATAGGTATAAAGTTCATGACCCGAGGTCTCGCTATGTATAATCTAGAGACCTGCACGGGCCGAATTTTTCGGCCCGAGCCCAATCCAGCCCGAATGTACGTAGGCCCGGCCCAGCCCGGGCCCGAAAAGTTTTGGAGATTTTCGGCCCGAGCCCGGCCCGGCCCTATAAGTTTTTAAAAATTCTTGGCCCAAGCCCGGCCCGGGCCCGATAAATTTTCGAAGTTTCATTTTGTAACATTTTTCACGGACACACTTCTTCAACGTTTCCCTTTATTCTAATTATCGTTTAACGAATGTCAATAATTATTAAAGAATTGCAATTAATCGGCCCCAGCCCGGCCCGACATGAAGAGAAATCAGTGTCGGCCCGCCCAAGCCCGGCCCGGCCCAAAGAAATAATAGAGTCGGCCCGCCCAAGCCCGGCCCATGCAGGTCGCTAGTATGTTCACAGGGTGTTCGAAAACGACATCAAATTACTTAAGGAAATTAATCCTTACACGAGAACATGAAATGAAAGTTACGGGTCACCGTACTAAAAACATTCTCGCTTAAATTTCTTAGGTTAAATCATATTATGTTGCTGTCAAATACAACAAAACTTTAAGGCGTTTTCGGAAAACTCCAAAATATTGCGCGAGTTGTTGCTTTCTTGTACCGTTACGACCAATTTTCTGTGGACAATATATCTGAAATAACGCAACTGTGCACCAAGCTTGGTCTATAGGATTTTTCATGTTTTCGTCCGAGGATTCACATCCCGAAGTTATTTCCTGACATCATGTGTATATATTATATTTGCTTATTTTCGAGTAACAAGATCTAGAAATGTTCGAGGCCCTAGTTCCACTTATATTTATTACCATAATGAAAACTTTAAAAAATCGTTCACGTAGACTAAATTATAGTGACATTACTATGTCCGTTCTTCATTAGCTTGGTTGGTTTGGTGGGTTTAGAGTTTATTGTCCCTTTCTGTACCGATGTTATAAGAGACGTGAGCCTTCAGTGGAATCCGAGTCCTTAGTGATCTGTTGATATTTCAAGGCTCTTCCGCCGGGTATCGAACCCGAGATCTGTGACCCAAAGTTGCGCGAGCTAGCCACTAGACAGACGAACGGGAAGGGTTATTGTATTTTTTTAGAATGTTACCTATGTATGTTTATTCATGGGAAAGTTGGTTCATCGGATTCAATCCATCGTTTCAATCTGTTGAATTTAGCTTGAAGTAAAGTTGATTTTTTTTATTACATCCAGAAAAATATGTGTTGAATAGCTAATGTTGCCAGAAAGTAAAAGTAACTACCTGTCACGAATTTCAAATCCCAGTTACTAGAGGGAATTCTGTAGTTTGTATCCATGCAAACGTCTCATACAAACTTAGTGCTGCAAAGGAAAGCTAAATTTCAACCATGATCTGTATCAAATTGTTGATCCTCCTCTTCAAAGTATATACTCTTCCCTATTTTCTACTGTTGAGGCAGTGTTATTACAAAGAGTTGGAACGTACTAATATGAAATTAGTGGTTAGCAATAATTATCTAACTAGAGTTACTAGTAATGAAGAAATTGGCGTTCTCTACCTGATCTTTGCTTTCGCAGTATACATCATACAGCATGAAATCGCAAGAAGCAAATATTTCAAATTGTCTTGGAAGCAAATATTCTTTCTTTGTAACATTTACAGAAAATCTATCCGCTCTGCAAAAACGGAGGAAAGAAATGGGATGAGGGTGGCACCCCGCGGCGTTCTACCACACCCATTGGAAAAGGACTTCAGAGGGGGAGGGAAATAAATACCTGCCTGTCAACAGGACATCTGTTCGCGAAGATCACATTGGAAAACACAACCTTCAATATATAGTCCATTACAATGTTACTTTAAAAAGTTCATTACTCTTGATCTACGTCATTAAGCGTGAAATTGAAACAATCATTTCATTTCTATTGCTTTTCTGTATACGTATGAAAAATTTTAAGTTGTTACGTACCATATTTCGTTAGATATTCATGAAATAAAGTTTACATGTTATCTTATGGGGACTGAGAAACCAGTGGCAAAAGGTATAACATCCCCTTAAAGATAACCTCCCGACATTCACTTTGTGGAACAACGAAAAAAGCTTGTAAAACCGGTCAGGGTAGCAGGCCACATGCTTTGAACCCAGGATCTCCCTTTTGCGAAAGAAGAACGCTAGCCACTAGGCTATGCTCGCTAGACATAATAATAATAATAATAATAATAATAATAATAATAATAATAATAATAATAATAATAATAATAATAATAATATAGTTTGATTCAATATAGTGAACAAATTGGGGATGTGCCTGGATTAAGAATCAGCAAACAACGGTGAAATATTCCAAAAATAATGCAGATTGATAGCCAATGACGTGGCCATGCATCACACAATTTCCTAGCTATTTTGTGGGCTTTGTTTTAATAATAATAATATTATGATTTTCACAGGCTTGCGCCCACCATTCATGGAATAGTTCTAACGTAAATTAATCCTACTCTTGTTGTGGACATCTAAGAGCGCTATGAAAACAAAGCAAGATGAAGAATGAAAGAGATTGTCTATTTTCCCTCCCCTTTGCTACTTTTGTCTCACTCTGTGCTTCCCCCTGACCCTGCTATCCCCTTCCACCTGCCTTTTTCCTTGTATGTGACTGACTTCCTCCTATGATATTCACAGAAATCGATCTCTTTTTTTTCTCCCTGTCTCTACTTCATATTTGCAATAACAACATATGAAAGTGAAATATTCATTCTGCTTCACCACCTGAAGAACGAAATTCAATGTGACCCTCTGAAGAACAATACAATAGATACCATGTCCGAGGAACTCTCCAAAGATCTGATAAGATCTGTAACTGATGAACACAATACCTTTACCAAACCTGTCTGGTCAACTGTGTTACTCATGTGGCAAATAGTATTTGTAACGAAATAGCTTCTGTTCCACACATTTTCGTTCCATTAGATACCCGCAGAGGAAAGAACCTCATTCAGCTGGTACCAGTTGTTGATTTTCTCCCACCAAGCGTGAAAGGAATACCCGAAACAGATTTGTTCCTTCAATTAGTTACGGTACAATAACGTTACATGCTCGAATAACGTTACGGTGTCGTAACAAAAATTGGTGGTATACCTTGTACCTACCTACATTAAATAACCAATAATTTTGTTACAGAGAACTATTTTTGTTACGTTACAGTTACGTTAAGTTATCCACCCCTGATTTTTAGATTCATAGTGCTACGCAACTCATATATACGGAATGTACTATATAAATTAAATTCCGTTAAATTGAATGTGGATGTCATTTTCTCTTTCGATAAACGAAAAAAGTATTCATGCGTGAAGTTTACATTTTGCTTTCTTGCCCTGTTGCATACAAACATTGGCATATAATGCATTTCGTACATATGCTGTATATATATATTTCCTCTCCATCTAACAATATGGCCCGCATTATCGCACGAAAAACAAACACAAGCAGAAAAGAAAGGAAAGAAAAACAGTCTCAAAAAGTATGTCACAAAACAAGTTCCCGGAAGCAAGAAGAAGAAGGAGAAGAAACAGTAACCACTCCCTTTTACCAACATTCCCCCGAAAGGGTAGATGTCATCTCAGCTCAATGCTACAGGATATTTACACAAATACGTACACAAGGATAGGTAGAATTAGTGTTCAAGTAACATTTTGATATTAACTACGGGAATACAATAAAGAAATACTTAAAATCGTAAGTCTAGGTCAGTAGTTCTCAAACTTTCCGATAACTTGGACCCGCTGTTCATTCGGATCTGTGGACCCCCTTGCAATGTTATCTAAAATTTCACATGGTATTAAAAATATTCTAATTAGAATTACCACTGACAAAAAAGAGGTCAAGAAAAATAATGCAATAAGTAATTTATTCTAAAGATGCATGATTGCTTCCTAATGAACGAAATTTCAATTGCAATACAGCAACTTTCAAGATTAAAAGTCAAAGTTTTTTTTAAAGATTTTTTAAAAAAGAAAATCCGTTCTCAGATGTGGGGTCGCTAACGTGCGGAATGAAATTCTTTGTGTTTTCCATAATTGCATTAAAATCTGGAATAAGTTTTTTCACCGTTAATCTTAGGTCCGATTCCACATTAAGACGATTTTGCTTGACGTAAATGCTAGGGGAGCCGAGGGGGCTTGTGGGTCCCTATTGTGTTTATGAATATACAATATTTGTCATAATTTGAATGCAATTTGTCTTAAAATCCTCATATATATACCTTCTGCATCTGAATTCCCCCCCCCCCCAAAATTTACGAAGAAATCGTCGCCCTTGGGGAAAGGTATTAAATGTTGCAATGCCCTTTTAGACAACTCTTCATACTCACAGTGCATAGGCAACCACAAAGTTACATTATAAAGTTCATTTTCTTTGAAATCGTTTTTCCATTAAGTATCTCAGGGTAGTTCCAATAACCAGATAGCGGATTTAAATGGGGGCTTTGGGGCTGAACCCTCGCCCAAAAAAATAATATCAGAGCAAGAGGAATTTGAGGTCATTCACACTAAAATTGCTGAGCATTTTGCTGAAGTGATAAATAAATTTCCATCTGAATTATGGAAATGGATGATCGAGGTTTCCTCTTCTGTTTGTCTTTAGATATTAACTGCTGGTCTTTTCAGTTACGAATGCCGATGGCCTAAACAGCCAAATCGCGAACTAAGTTGTAAACAGACACACACAGAGGAGCAGTGGAAAACTTTTGTTTGGTAATGCTAACTGAAGAAGTTTTATACTAATGTCTCGTAGTACATTAGGTAATTATGCAAATTTTCGTTCTGTACTAGGAATGGCCATATTACAGTAAGATCTTTAATAAGGTCGAAGAGGTTGTTATTTCGCATGACGTCGATATCACATTTCCTAGGGCTGTAAAACGCCAAACTCACCGCTCAAATGTAGAAGCACATACCCCACATGAATATTTCAACATAAATGTGTATATGCTTGTTTTTAATGAAAAAAAGATCACCTCATAAGTGAACTGACCTCAAGATTTGCTTTAACAAACTCAAAAGTGATGCCTTTGTTTAGTTTGATTCCAGCATTTACGGCACAATTGCATGAAGAAGTTGTTGTAAAATCTTCACTTCTGCAGAAAGTAGTTTTTCTACTTTAAAATTGGTAAAATCTGAGAACAACGATGGGTCAAGACAGACTTAATAGGTTATCCCTAATGAATATTGACAAAGATATTACAATTGATGTGTCTGAAGAAGTGAATCTCTTCGCCCAGAAACATTCCAGAAGATTGCAATTTCTGTATGACTGAAGCAAAGGTATATAAATTTTGTATTTTTTAGTTCTGTTTTGACGTGAAGTTTGTGATATGTATTCTTTGTTACAAAGTATTTTATGTATCTGCCAAAGATTTTTTTAAAATCCTAGCTCTTTAGGAATACAGAAAAAAATATTACAATGATACATTGAACAATGTAACAATATTAATAAAATAAACTTTTTAAATGGATGAAGTAGAATATCAGGTAATGCCACTTCTTTGGTTTCATGAAGTAACCTATTTTTAAATATATGCAAGTGTATTATACATTGTTATTAAATTTGAGCAGCAAAAATGAGTTCCATTGTTTTTCCAAATTATTTTGTTCCAGCTCCCCCCCCCAAAAAAAAATTCTGGATCCGCCACTGCCAATAGCTATTCTTGTTCTGTGTTCGAGAGATTCATACCTTGTATGTAATGGATTTCTCCATTAGTGAAAGGATTTTCAGTTCAATCATTGCCAGGTTGTGGGACAGGGAAATATTCTCGAAAACTTGCGTGTATTTCGGCAGAGTTCTTCACCTCAAGAACCAATGAAATCCTTTAGCACTGGAAATGATAAATAGTTATTGTTTTGTACTCGTACTGCTCAAAGCTGATGTTTTTTAATCTTAAAAATACTTCTTGCATAACAGCTGAGAGTTCCATTTTATTACAGCTCACAGATAACAAGAAGAACCCTAGTAGAAATAGTGTGACGTAGGTATGGGTTTGCCCACTTTTCGCACGGGGGTTTCAAATGACACTACGGAATAGCACACAGATAACTACCCGGAGTAGCAGACATCTAAGTATAGACCACACCTCAAAAGCCGAAAATGGACTTGACCGTGTCGTTGACCTTTCCCCGCTTCTCCTGTTTTAGGGTTCTTCTCGTCATCTGTGAGCTGTACAACACATTTCAAATTTACGCGTCGCGGACCCTCTGGCTAGGTCCGCAGACCCCACTTTGGGAACCACAGGTAATAAAAAAAAATGGCACGGACACTTGCAAATAGTCAACTATTTGAGTACTTTTGAGTTCTGCATACTCACTAATATCGTAAACAATGGCGGCTTTTTCGGGAAGTTGTAAAACTTAAACTTTTATAGCAACACAGTAAGGGGAGAAATTTTACACATGTCCTTATTGATCAATATATGAAGCGTTCAGAGCACCAGGGAAGGAGGTCTAATAACCAGTGTTCTAAGACAAAGAATGAAAGTCAGTGATACCAACCTGAAAGCCAGAGGCGGATCCAGGACGGAATTTCGGGGGGCGGTGGGTTGTAATGCTGCTACTTAGAGCTACTTTTAAGTGCTCCAAACTCTGGAATGGGTTTTATAAAATAAGAAAGTTTCTTCTTCTGGGGGGGGGGAAGATCGCCCCGATCGCCATTCCCCTGTATCGGCCCATGCTGAAAGCTATAAAATCCCATCTTAAGAGGCAAGAATTCTCATTTTGCGTCTTAATTTCCCATGTTGCACAATTATTATTATTATTATTATTATTATTATTATTAATAATAATAACAACAACAATAATAATAATAATAATATATGAAAATGAAATTTATGTTTGTCTTTTTTCAATTTTTAGGTGAATTATCAATAAATTTCTATCTTTCACGTTTATAAAATAGTTTGTGAATAACTATTTTTCTTCGTCGAGAACGAGTATATTTTATGTTGTCAGAAATGCAGTGACTCCATATCATACCTTTCTACCATTACTTGAAAATGAGCCGAACGCTAATAGAAAGAGGTTTGTTCTCGACACGTTTCAATTAGGTGTAATACCGTTTTACAAACGGACAGCAGACACTTCAGAGCTCATTTTAACAATATGCCTCTAGTGTCTGGGGTCCCTGATTCGATCCTCCTCCAATTAAGTTTATGGTGGCCAATATCCTGCCTGTTTCGCAGAGTAGTCCTGTTTCCTTCCACATTCGCATTCTACAAAATCTTCCATCATCATTCACTTGCCATAATGAACTGTCTCCTTTAGCCTAACAAGCATAATCGTGGAACATTCAACTAAAATATTTCATTTTTTATTTTAACGAGGAAAAAAAACATTTTCAAAGAAAAGTGGATTTAATGGGGTTTAGCATAACATTTCTCATACGTAACTTATAGAATTGTGTATTTTTAATTTAATTTATCTAAAAAGAAGTCCATTTATTTGAAGCTGAATGATCTGTGACGTCATCACAATTTTTGTTCATCTTTGTAAACCATACGGAGAGGAAAACGAGCTGGTAGGATACGCTGATAAAAATAGTACCGTAAAACGGGGCTACTTTGATATAGAGCGGGGCTACTTTGACATATGAATGATTCTTCCTTTCCGTAAGCTCCAGCCGCAGGACGTGAGCGTGTATGGACCACTAAAGAAGTGGAGAGCCGTACTGAGCTCATGGCGGAAGGAGACCCGACGAAGCGGATCGATTCCCAAGGAACAGTTCCCTGGTCTACTGTTCCAACTATGAACTCCCTGGCTCCCACCGTAGGCGAGAACCTGAAGGCAGGATTCCGCGCTACAGGTTTGGTTCCCCTAAACGTTGAAGCTCCCCTATCAAAGTTACCCAGAGAGCCCGATAGCACACAGGTCAAGAAAGACATGTACGCAAGTTTCCTGCAGTTTCTTCACGATTCCAGAGCGGAGCCAAGCACCAGAACGAGGACGAGCGGAGGGAAGCGAGGGAAAAAGATCTGCGGTTGCTCTCACGGGAGGAAGAACGGGAAACTGGAACCAGATATGAGGGTGGAAGAGGGACGAGAGCCTTTGGTGACGGAAGAGTTGGTCGTCGAGGAACCCCTGATCGAAGAACTGAAAACCATCACATGTCCATTACAGTTTCAAAAGAAACCCCGCCAGGGAAAGAAGGCGAAGAAAATAAAAGGGTATGACGAAAACAACTGTACCATTTGAATATGTGACTTTCGAAACTACAAGGGCGGAAAATAGTGCATTCAGTGTGTCAGGTGCGAAAAATGGGTGCGTGATTTTTGTAATGTTGGATCCAAAAATCTAAAGTATGCTTGTTACGATTGTGATGTTGACGATTAAGGTTTCCATTCCGCTGTTACATGTAAAGGTAAGTTAAAAGTAAAGCTTTAAGAAAAACTTGAATAATGGTGTATAATGATGTAAAAAGAAAAGAAAAGAAAGAAACTCAAAATTTCCTGGTTAAAAAGCATACAGCATATTTTGCACATGACCAAAACAGTATTTTACACTGGATTTACATTAATTCCATGTTAAAGTAACCTCATACGTCGGGTAACTTTGACCTTACGCAGCAAATAGGGCCTACATAAGGTGTCACTTTGATAGGTAATTCTTTATTTTTTCCCGACAAAACTTACTTGCAGGAACTTAAGTTCAGTAGGGATGTGATAACCTAGATACCTATTGTTGTGATGAGAATACTATCGTTGACTGGTTGCAGCCAGTGTCCCCTGTACACATCTAAAATAGTACAAAACCTGTCAAAGTAGCCCCGTTTTACGGTAACAAGCATGTAAGAACAATGATACTACTTGTGGATCCGTGACTACGCGTACCAATACCAATTTATTCTATTACCCTACTCATCCCTTCCCTTCCTTTGCTGCAGTGTTTGTCTCTGCCGTTTCTCTCATTTTGAGAGTCCACCCTTGCGTCGCACATCTTTCTGTAAGAAAGGACTGAACAAGTCTCTTTTTCTGTGGAAAATTTACGTAACTAGGCAAGATGTTACTGAAATACTGGAATTTAATTTTGATACTGGAAATACTGGAATTTTGATCCACAAACTGGAAAAATCATGAAACTGGTAACAGGATTCCCAGATACGACATAGTACTAGTAATCGGAGACTTCAATGCAAAAGTAGGAAGAAATGATGCCCGAATCAAGGTTACAGGAAAACATTCACTGCACGAGGAAAGTAATGACAATGGCAACCTACTTATTCAGTTTGCAATAGAGAACAATCTCACAATTAAAAGTACATGCTTCCCTCACAAGAGAGTACATCTAGGAACGTGGGCGTCACCGGATGGCACGACGGTCAATCAGATAGACCATGTCCTCATTAACAATAGACACTCCTCATCTATAATGGACACAAGAAGCTACAGAGGATACAACTGCGACACAGATCATTATCTGGTCAAAGCTAAACTTAGAGAGAAGATCAGTAGGAAATTGGTATATAGGGAAAACACGAAAACAAAATGGGACATAGACAAACTAAAAAACAAGGAAAAGGAAGAGGAATATAAACGCAGTATAAGGATAAAATTGGCACATAAATCAAGAGAAGAGAGAATACCAACAGTGCAAGAACAATGGAATAAAATCCAAGAAATAATAACAGAAACAGCAGAAGAAACGGTTGGACAACGGAGAAAACCAAAAAGACAACAGTGGTTCGACGAGGAATGTCAAGAGGCAATCGAAAAGAAAAACGAAGCAAGAAAGAAAATGATACAAAGATCAACAAGAGCAAGCATAGAAGCATAT
Source organism: Thermobia domestica (assembly GCF_964235325.1). NCBI lineage: Eukaryota > Metazoa > Arthropoda > Insecta > Zygentoma > Lepismatidae > Thermobia > Thermobia domestica. The sequence continues at coordinate 17,887,659 of NC_137467.1, forward strand.
AAAGAAATGAGAAGACAGGCAAACAAAATATGTAGAAAGAAGAAACGAGACATGGTAAAACGACGAATAGAAGAAATTGAAGAGATGAATGGAAGAAACGAAACAAGGAAATTATACATAGCAGTCAAAAACATGAATAAAGGATTTCAGGCACAACCGATTGGATGTAAAGACGAAAAAGGAAACATAATATCCGATGAACAGGGTATCATACAAAGATGGACGGAATACTTTAAAAAGCAGCTAAATCCAACATCAGAGACAGAAGAAAGTGAAATACTACAATTGGAAGTAATGGAGAGAAGAAATATCATAGAGCATCAACCAGTAGAAATACCAAGTGATGAAGAACTAGAGAATGCTATCAGGAAACTTAAAAACAACAAAGCCCCCGGAGAAGACAACATAACAGCGGAACTAATAAAATATGCAGGCACAGAGATGACGAAGGAAATAGGCAACATGATCAGACGAATCTGGGAAGAAGAAACAATACCATCAGACTGGAAAGTGGGGATACTGCATCCAATACACAAGAAAGGAGACAAAACAGATTGCTCAAATTATAGAGGAATAGTGCTACTGAACACAGTCTATAAAATATTCACAAGCATACTGAATAACAGAATAAAGAGATTTACAGAAGAAATAATCGGAGAGTACCAGAGTGGATTTAGAATAAACAGAGGAACAACAGATCAGCTATTTGTGATGAAACAGGCAATAGAAAAGTGCTATGAACATGGAATAGATATACACATTCTGTTCATAGACTACAAACAAGCATTCGACAGTATAGATAGAAATGGTCTTCTACAGGGACTAGAACACTTCAAGATCCCCCCAAAACTGAGCAACTTAGTCAAAATAATCCTGGAACAAACTACAGCAAAAGTAAAAGTAGGGCACAGAGTAGGAGAAGAATTCGAGTACAAAAAGGGAGTAAAACAGGGAGACGGGCTGTCGACAACTTTATTCATAATAGCCTTACATATTGCAATACGAGAAATAGATAAAAGAGGCACAATTATCAATAAAACCAGCCAAATATGCGCCTATGCAGATGACATCGCCATCTTGACGAGAACGGAATACGAACTCAGGAAGCTCTACAACGAACTAGAAGAACTAACGAATCCACTGGGGCTGCAAGTAAACATTGAAAAAACAAAATACATGCACATAACATCAGATAAAAATAAGAGAAAAAACGGAAGGTTTGTAATAGGAAACAAAACATTTGAAGAAGTAGACAGATTTAGATATTTAGGAATGACAATAGATAACAGGAACAACATGACAACGACAATCAAAGAAAGAATTCTAGCAGGAAACAAGGCGTATTATGCTAATGCACAAATACTCAAAAACAAAAGCATTGGCAGGCAAACCAAGATGAAGATTTACAAAACGACAATTAGACCGATAGTCACTTACAGCGCAGAAGTATGGACGTTATCCAAAGAAAACGAAGAAAAACTACGAATATTCGAAAGGAAAATAATTAGAAAGATTTTCGGGCCAATCAGAGAGAATAACGAATGGAGAAGCAGAACCAACAAAGAAATAGAAGACATCCTAAGAGGAGAAGATATTGTACGGTTTATAAAAGCGCAACGACTGCGATGGGCGGGACACGTAGAAAGAATGGAAGAAGGACGACTAGCAAAGAAGATACTACATGAAAAGATATTCTCCACGAGAAGAAGAGGTAGACCAAAGCAAAGATGGTACGAGAATGTAAACAAGGATTTGAGAATATTGAAAGTTAAGAACTGGAAAGGAAAAGCAAAGAATAGAGAAGAATGGAGGCGCCTGGTGAATGAAGCCAAAGCCCACCCAGGGCTGTAGAGCTGTATGGTAAGGTAAGGTAAGGTAATTTGACAAGAATGCTTTTTGTAATTGTTTTAATAGTCTTATAAACAATTTTGTATCCATTGAGACCGTAAATTTTTCCAAAGCAAGAGTTGTATACATTTTGTAATGACATTTAAAGCAATGGATGGAGTGGAGAGCTGAGAGAGGAGTTTGGATGCCCTTTAAAAAAATGTTAAAAAAATCATTTGTATTCCAAAAAAAATCAAGGCAATTTATTAAAAATAAAATATTCTTTTGATGGTAAAACAATTACAAACCTGAAATCATGAAGAGTGTGATTATTCCTAAAGAACTTTAAAAAATCGTTGTATTAGGTACTGCAATTTTGCTGATAATTATACTGAATATACTGGAAATATACTGAAATTTTGAAAATAAAACTCAGTAGACGCCCTGCTATGGCATGTTATCAAACTTGTACGATTTCGAAACTTATTTCGGAGATACAGAAAACATATACGTCTATATTGTGAAACATATTTAATCACTTCTGATAATAATTAATTTTCACTCTAGGAAGATAAAATAAGCTGAGTCCCAAAAAACCAATAGATCCCTTATCCACTGCTTCACACCAAATACGATAAATGATTTTCTTCTTTTTTTTTTAAAAAAAAAAATGAATTTCCTTTTCTCTCTAGACGTTTAAAAATAAACGGTATTCTTGATAACCGTTTGAAATGTTTTTTTTTTTTTTTAATTATTGATAACTTCATTCAAAGATCATTTCTAAGATTAGAAGCACAAAATAGTTCAAACTGGAAATAACAAATAATTACTGTATCCAATAAAACTATTAGGAAAATTCTACAATACTCTCCGCGAAGACTACAAACAAAGAAAGAAAATAAAGTTCAAAAATGAGATACACCAATTAATATATCTCATTAAGTTCAACAAAATAATATGAGTAAATGTATTGGAGAAAATCGAAGATAACAAATTCTTCAGTAAACGTAATTAATGCTATATCAGTGCTTCTCAACCTTTTTGGAGTCTGGTACCCCTGGGTCAATGCGGTTGCGCGGAGCTACTGTCTGCTTTATTCAGTTCACTCATGCACAAGGCTTGAATGTAAGACTTGGGGTTGGCAAGATGGCGTGGAATGTTTTACACAATAGAGCGTCATGCTCTTTAATTATTTCAATTTAAATTTAAAACACAATTCCAATTTTAGACACAATTTACTGTATTGCAATTTTTATAGTACTATACATAATTCTTCGTATGTTCTACGTTTCTGCCTTCCTTCATATTTAACAAAATAGTGTGGAAACAGAATTACTTGAAACAGGCCAATTCGTTCATTTTGGAACACGGCATCTACATCAGCAAAAAGTTTTAAAACAATTATAGTGAAGCAGTCAACTGGGTCATAGTGCTGTGACTTTTTTTATATAAAATTCGCCGCAAGGGACATGAATAGAAGAAGAAGAATGTAAGACTTGCACGAACAAGTCTGAGCCAGGCCTGCAACCAGCCACAGAGGTTTGGGGGGGCATGAATATGTTTGGAGGGAGCCAAGTCATTAAACATTCTCTTACCAATAGCTAAATTGTGTGTTTTTTGTATTAATAATAGCATTTTATGTTAAGGTCTGGAGGGGTCACAAAAAGTTTAGGGGGCCAGCCCCCCTAGCTCCTTTTCAGTTGCGGGCCTGCTAAGAGTCAGAAAAAGTTTCAGTTCTTAAAATCAGCCTTGAACAATATACGAGGTGTGTTCAAAGAGATCGAACTTTTGAAATAGCACGTCAATCAGCACTGCGCTCACCCTTTCGCTATGGCCGTTAGTCGCCAAGTTACAGCCGCCGAAGTGAGCACGTGCACAAGCTGTTCGTCGGGTTAGTGACAAAGTGACTGACAATCAAAGAGCTTTATGAACAACGCGCGCGTGTGCGTGTGTGACATTTTGCCATAAACTTGGCAAAACTTTACAGAGATACGTCAATTACTTAATCATTGTGGGAAACACAGACTTGGATGGTGAACTATTGAGCCGGCTCACACGTATCTGCCAAAATGTAAAATGAACTATACAGATTTTATAGCAAGTTTTTTTTTTTTTTTTTTTTTTTTAACACGCTTCATCTCTATAATTTATCTTAGATTAGCCATCTGCTGTCCCACGTTTCCCACTCACCGAAAAACTACTTTTTATTTTCATTTTTTAAAAAAAATGTACGCTTGCCTTCTCACTTCTGTCCTATGCCCTGTCGAAATTTCTAGCCTAAGGGGTTTGGCCTGGGCGTTATTCATTCTATATATCGTCTTTTTCCTTTATATATATATATATATATATATATATATATATATATATATATATATATATATATATATATATATATATATATATATATATATATATATATACAAGAGCGGATCCAAGGAGGATCTAAGGGGCTATAGCCCCCCCCCCTTGACTCTCAGGTTTACACTGGATAAAACGGCAAACTATGGTTTAGCTCCTCCCTTGATCATATCCTGGATCCGCCTATTGTAAGGCCTCAAGAGAATGGGGCCCTTAGCCATAGATTGTTTTGTTTATACGTAAATCCGACACTGTATATAACAATTAGTAAACGATAATCATGTAACTAAATTATGCAATTGGAAGATAAGAATAAGATTCAGTTCACAGTTTTATTGGGACATTTTTGTTTCTTTCTGTGCTATAAATTCGGTTCGTAACAATAAAATGAGCTGGTTCAGATAGATTATGAGTCATACCGTAGACTATTACAAGCAACATGCAAATACTTGACAGCATTACCGTTAGCATAACAGAGATAAGAAGAAGGAAGAAAATTACAGCATGGCAAGTGTAAACACAACACATTGGAAAACATCATTTACATTGACTGTGGGTTCATTGACTGTGGGAAAACATCATTTTCATTGACTGTGGGATTGGATTCAAATTTGGCTATAGTAAAGGAAACAAATATTTAACGTTCTGCCGATATGGAAAACTAAAGCAATAAAAGGTTAACATTTATTTTTTTCTTTGCGACATTGTAATTATTATATACCTTCTCGATGAAAGTCTAATAGCTGCTGATTAGCTATCAATGGAGGGTTTTGAAAACAATACAATAATAGCACAAAACCTTCAGCGAAAAGAAAAATAAAACTATACTTGAAGAAGATTAACATTTCCACTCAAACTCCATAGATAATGCACAAACAGTTCGTAAACTGTCCGTTGGTTCTTATCTCCATTTGGTTGATAGAAATAATAATCAATCTATTCTTATAATTATCTTTATTGGTTTCAACTGCATGTTGGGTGACAATTAATGCGCAATTATTTTTCCGTAATTGATAGTTACACAAACGTAGATTGTATCACGATTGCAAATACAAGTAGCATAGGCTCGTGGTTAGCTTATGTCGTGTCGCCTGCACGTTGTCTCTACCGGTGGTGTTATTTCTAGCTTCTAGATCGGAACAGTGTTGCCAACAAGTGCTTTCAGATCGTAGCTAAATGACACATAGAAGCGACGAAAAAATGTTGAAATTTACTTGAAATTATAGCTTACAATATTTGGCACTAAATAGGACAAGAAGTTCATAACTTTAGTGTGACTTCTTAAAGCATACTGTAATGTAGGTCTCATTCCTGATATACTCAAATCAAACAGTTTGGCCATCTGAACTTAATATATTTGCACTGCATTTTGCTCCCGCATTCACGAGGAGTGCTAAAAATCCATTGAATTATTTTTTGTTTCCAACTCTTGCAGTAATTCTGGTTATATTTTGATAGCATTAGCGAACTTGCTTAACTCAAAAAATCCACGGATTAAGCCAAAAATACACTCGAAAACACAAAGTAATACCGTGTTAAACTTAACCCTACAATCCCAACGTGGGGTTATCGGTTGTGATTAACGAAACATTTTTTTCTTTTGAACAGTCATATAGAAAAGTATACTGGTGAGCAAATTTCTTTAGAAATGGCTAAATCAAGAATGTATTCGAGTCAGGAAGACATTGCACGCATTATGAGCAAGAAGATGAATTTGAAGCTGATGCTAATAATGATGATGCAGCAGACTTGTTACTACGGAAAGTGGTTTATGGGAAGAATGACAGTAAGTGGTACACTCTACTAGAACTTTGAAAGAAGAACATTATGTATTCTATATTATATTGTAAAATTAATAAAGAAACTAATTATATCTACAAATATAAAATTTATAAGATGATACACCTAAGATGTATAAGATGTTACAACGTAACAAACCTAACCTCAATTAATTTAACTTCATCTAACGGAACCTCACCTCACCTACCCTAACCAAACCTAACATAACCTCACTTCAGCTCACCACACAAATCTTACCTTACTTAACCTTACTTTACCTAACCTAACTTTACCTTACCTAACCTTCCTTAGCCTAACCTGATTCGGGTCGTGTATGACCCTACATTGTGGTTGTAGGGTTAACTATGAATCGCGACTTGCTCCGAGGCTGTGACGCAAGGTGAGAATGATCAAATGTAGCAATATAAGCACTCTTACAGATAGAAGAATTAGAAAACATCAAAACATTCTTTGTTGCTCTTTTCAAAACTTAAAGAGCTGCTTACGCATAGTTTTGGTACTTTTTATGGAAATATCATAGAAGGATATGAAGTGACTCAACCAAGTTTACAAAGGTATGTATTTACGTTCTAGAGAACATTTACGAATTTTTCCTTTTATGATATTTCCCAAATTTTAGATGGGCCAATACACACACTCCCAAAATTTAAGATAGGGCATCAGGACACCCATGTCTTGTGTAAGGAAATTGATGCATGTACTCAATTATATAATCATGTCATGTAATAAAGCCTGATCAAAGAAGATAAATTAATTCAATAACCGAGCATGTGGTGAGCACATGACAATTTTGGCATTTTTTTTAACCATAGAAGAGGATAAGCAGTACCACCTAAATTTACAGATATATATTCCAATTTGAACCACATTTATTCCATATACTGTACATGGTACGAATATAAGATTATTACAATATTAGCTCCTTCAGTACATCGTTTTGTGAACGGCACGTCTATCATCACACTACCACCACCACTTTAGTACCATGTATACCCTCCACGAACTAAAATACAGGCACGGATTCTTGCATGCATTCGATCATAGAGATGACGGATACAATCTTGTGGTACATTCTGCCATGACTGCTCGATCTGGCCACGCAAATCAGCAATGGACGTGGAGCAGTTGTCAGTTGTCGACCCATAATGGCCCATACATGTTCGATAGGAGACAAATTTGGGGAGCGTGCTGGACAGGGAAGTCCTTGCAGAGCATGTTCTGTTGCACGGGCAGTATGTAGCCGGGCATTGTCTTGCTGAAAGAGTACAGGACCCTCCTGTCTCTACCACCTGTTGCACGTAAGAGGTGTTTGTCAATGCCCCATTCATAAACATTAAAGGTGAGCGAGAGTTGTAGCTGATAGTGCCCCACACCATAACACCTGGGATGGGACCACTGTGTCTTGTACGCACGCACTGTCGGAGCAGACGCTCTCCATGTCGACGTCGCACTCGCAGTTTACCATCACTTGCTTTCATCGCTGAACACAACGGAACGCCATTCCCTCCTCCAGTTGCTCCTTTACTGACACCAGGCCAACCGTGTATGACGACTATGTGGCATCAGTGGCAGACGGGCAATTGGTGTGTATGTCCGAATTCCTGCCGCTGGTAATCTGTTCCCAATAGTGCATGTGGAAACTTCATGGGACACATTTGCTCAAATGTTGGACGTGGTAGCTGTGCTGTCTGCCGATGCCGCCCTCACAATACGCCGATCTTGCACGTCAGTGCTACGAGGATGTCCAGAACCTTCTCTGCGGGTGTGGGAATGGGTTGCTATCCATTGCTACTAACACCGCTGCAACACAGATACATCACGGCCAACGACGAAAGGACCAACCAGCCTCTCTAAGGCCCACAATACGACCCAGTTCGATTCGAACTCTATGGAGCAAGATTGTGTCGTTGTGGCATGTTGTCTTGCTTGTGTTTACTGTGTGAGTCACTTTCATGCACCTGCTGCAGGGGACTCTCGGGATAGCTTTTCTGCTCTCATTTTTACCAGGATACTTTGCGGTCGGTGACGTCACGTGGAGGTATCGCGGTATTTTTCAAAATAAGTGAAATTCTGCATAAACAATAACACTACTGTTTTAAGATGGGGGAAAGTTATTTTACTTGTACAGTAGCTCATTCTAACAACATAGGAAGCAATACAAATGAAATAATGTTCCATGGATTCCCTAAAAACGATGAACTTCGAAGAAGATTGATGTATTGATTTCCCACTGTAAGCGAAAAAAAAAACTTTTAATGTGGATAATGCACGAATATGTTCTGCTCACGTTTCACCAGAGGATTATCAAAGAGTTTGAAAAAACGAGCTTCTAAGTTTCCTGCAAAAGTAGTATTTAAGATCTGCTGTTCCTTCATTATTGATACCAAACTGGCATGGGGAAAAATAAACTAGACACTAGTCAAGTTGAAAAATAGGTGTGTAACAACAATAATTAATTTTACTTTATGACATTTGTTTCTGAGGGCCTGAAGCTTAAGGAGTTTATGTACGTAAAGCGAAGTGCAAGGGGGTACCAACGAGAATATAAATATATACTCTCGTATATTCTTTAGTTTAAATGATATTCGTAAGTTTTGTTAGGTATCTGAAACATTATTCTAGCAAAGTGCTCAGAGCACACTTTGAGCAGAACATTCATAGGAACCTATTACGAACCGAACCTAACCTAACTTTACCTAATCTAACCTAATCTAATCTTGTTTAACCGAACCGTACCTGTTACGTACAAATCACATTGATTTTATTCCTTCTCGAATGCCACATCGTGTGACAAAATCATTTGTTCTGATCAAAGTGCACTCTTACCATATTCTTATAATTGAAGGGCTGGGCGAGAGAGCGGGCTAAGCCACAGAAACTAAATTCCGATAAATCGAAGGGCAAAGTGTAGGACAAATAACTGCAAATTTTCCCCTGTGAAGGTGGTTCTTTTATGTATGTATACCACTCTATAGATATCTGTGCAACTTGTAACCTATAATACATAATGTAAAATGTGTTATATTGAGCAATAAACAAATATTAGTAATGTAAAGGAAATATTTTGCAGTCAGGATTTCTGACAATTTGGTTAATACACATTAAATACAACGGGTTAGGTTAGATTTGTAACCTGATCTAACTTAACCTAACCTAATCAAATTAGGGGTCAATGTTCCGTTAAGGGGGTCCAGTGTCTTCGACACTACTTCTTTCTATTGATTTTCCTTTGATTACATAATATAACGTTATATTAGGTTAGGTTAGGTCAGGTTAGGTCAGGTCAGGTTAGGTTAGGTTAGCTTAGCTTAGCTTAGGTCAGGTTAGCTTAAGAGGGTCCAGTGTAGTTTTGGACCCCCTTAACGGAACATGGACCAAATTAGGTTAGGTTAGATTCGGTTATATTAGGTTAGGGTAGATTAGATGTCTAACATCACCTAACCTATCCTAACACAACCTAACCTATCCTAACACAACCTAACCTAATTTATTACATACCCGGAATCTCTGAAATTTTTAATAATGTTTGCTTTATGTATTTTACTACCTGAAATGTTCTTATTGAGAGGATTGGTTTAGGGAAAGTATTTGAACTCCTTCCACCCTTAGAATTCACGTTTCAATGAAAGTGCAACGACAAAAATCCATAATGCCACCCCTTCCCCACGCCCAAAGAGGATGAATTTGGTTTTAAACGGTATCGGAATGGTCACTATTCATTTCAGTGACCCTGAAAATTATGGACTGGACACCAATTTCGGCTGTTTTTGATTATTTGCCACATCCTTCCTATCTCCTCTCATCTCGAGCGAAAAAATTATAAGATCCTAAGTTAGACCTTGCCTGCAGTAAGGTACCAAAATTCATTAAAGTTGGTCGAGGAGAAGTTAGCAATCAAACATTGTTACAATGAATTGAAAATGTCCCCTCTTCCCCTTAAAACGGAAGTTTTCAAAAACAATGGGACATGTTTTTCTTTAAGCTTAATGAGGAGTTTATATACCAAGTTTCATCTTTCTAACTTGATAGTTTCGTGAGTTACTGTAGTTTAGGTACAAATTTTGAACCCCTTCTACCCTTTAGGATTCACCCTTTAATTAGAGTAATAAGGGCCAGGTCAACTCATGTACGGTACTAAAAATTATAAAAATCGATCCAAAGCTCTAGAATGAATTAGCAAGTAAACATTATATTAATGTTTATTTATATAGATAATTAATCATTATTGACGGTATTTATATATTTATTACATTATATTGTCTCATCTGTGAGTAGACAGAGCTCATTATTTGTATTTGGAAAGACAAGAATATCATAATTATGTTTTGAATCCAGTTTTACGAATAAAGCGCGAAGTGTAACAAGCAGGCAAGCGAAAAAAATCTTCACCGATACCTCCACACGACGTCACGGACAGGGAGCCAATCAGAACGCTAATCGCGAACTGGGGCTACCTGTTATTTTATATACCTTGCACCTACTGATCTTCGGCCTCTGCTAATTCACAACACAGACTCAGCACAGGTGGCGCAAATGTCTCTCTGTGGCGCTTCCATTTGTTGGCCGAAACTGTTACAAAGTTAATCATCTATTTCACTATCACCAAATAACTTAATACTGGAAGCAGATCAATCTATGGGGGCAGGGAGCAACTATTCCTAGAGAACGTTTCCTAAATTTTATTTTTTGACGGTTCCCAAATTTAAGGGCTGGGCCAGTGTACCCCTCCTGAAAAAAATAAATGAAATGAAATCTTTACGTTTAACGTCTCACGAATTATATCCTTTAGGCTAAGGGAGACGGTTGATTAAAGCAAGTGAATTATGATGGAATTATTGGTGGAATGAAAACGTGGAAGGAAACGAGAATACCCCTAAAAAATCTACGGACACGGTTTTGTCCACCACAAACTTACTTGGTTGGAGACCGAACCAGAGATCCCACGCACTAGAGGTAAGCACTCTGGCACTAAACCCCCTCGAAAATTTTGGAAGGAAGTATCTGTATAACAATGTCTTATTAAAGAAAATGGACCCCTCTACTCATCCATTGATCCATATAACCATATAAGGTGATAAAGCCTCATCAAAGAAAAGAAAATAGGTCAAAAACCTTTGATTTTTTTTTAACTCATTGAAGAGAACAAGATAGACCCATCGAACTTACAGAGATACATATTTCGGTCCTACACTACGATACCAAATTTTTAAATGTGACAACTTTCAAAATTTAAGAAATGGTCCTATGCATCTCTTCTCAAATTTGAGTTAAATTGATTTTGAGTTTAACGTCCTGTTCAGCAGCGAGGCTATATAAGACTTGGACCTACTGATTAACCTGGAATCCGAACCCATTAGCTCCCGCCGGAATCAAACCCGGGTCTCCCACGCCATGTCAAAATTTCTGGAGGATGGCACTACCGACTTATGGTAGTATCATTAATTAATATGCTTTTCTGTTACGCCAATGGGAAAAGTTGAAAGCCTCTGTCGTAGTTTTTTTGTTTTTTTTTAACAGGTAAGTCACGCAACGATTGACAAACTTTTGGCAGAGTACGTTATAAAGTTTCTGCATATCCGTGGAACTCAGCAAAATAAATACACGAGAAGAAGAAAACAATTTATAGGTACGATAGCCCACCCTGTGAGATGGTATGCAATTGAAAATAATTTCAAAATGAATTCATGACCATTTCGGATATCTCTAGATCCTAGTGGTGTACTTCCACAAATGATACCGTCATGATGCAGAAAGTAGTAGATGATACTATAAGACAGAAGGATAGTCAGTGAAAATGTTGTGGCGCAAATAAGTGTTAGTCTGGATCCGTCTAGCATATAATTCATTACCAGCTGCAGCTATAGAAAGTGTCAGCACGGTGGGTGCCACGGATGATAAGTCTTTTCCAGAACGAAACATCAAGAGAAATATGGTATTGGTGTAAGCGTAATGAACAGGAACTGTTCGGCCCATCAGTCACAATGAATGAAAGTTCAGTATATCTTTATGATCCAGAAACAAAGGAAAGAAGCAAGCAGTAAAAATACCCATTCAAACGTGCAAACATCTGCTGCCAAAGTAATGTTGCCCCTGTTCTAAAGTAAGACTTGAGGGAATCACGTCATTTGTGAAGTAAAAACCATTGTTTCAAGCCCAAAGTCCACACTTCTACAAAAACGGCTTATGCGAGAAAGAAAAAAAAGTATCACGAAGCAGTACGTCTACATAGGGGGGGACTAATCCCATCGTGGTCTGAATTCTATGCACAGTTGTTTCCTTCCACATGATTGCACGAACTTTTTGATACCACCTCGTATTTCCCTATAAAGCTTTAAGTCAATACAAAAGATAACAATTCTAACTTATGCTGTACACTTCTTTGAAGCCCACCACACCGAGACATATGGTGTGGTGACGAAAGCGTATCATGCTTGACCCATGTTTTCTTGTCCTTGTGGAATAAAAAATGAATGAGAAACAGAGAACCAGGAACTGTAGCAATACACATGGTTCAGGTTCTATGTCAGGGTGGCTAATTAGTCGACTGTAGGCTGCTAGTCATCACGAGGTAAGTTGTCAGAGGTTGTGTGTACTGATCACTGTTATGATTCCTAGCAGATTATTGAACAGATAAGTACGTACATTGCCAATGGCAAATTGCTCTTAATCATATTTTATTGGCCACCACTGCCCTATGTAGACCAGAGCCCTGCAAACTCAGGCCCGATGACGGCCCGGCCCGGCCCGGATGGATCTGAATTCTGTGCCCGGCTCGACCCGGCCCGGTCCGAATCTCGAGCCGGGCTCTAACCGGGCCGGGCACATTTCGGGCCGAAACGGGCCGGGCACAAACCAGGCCGAGCCGGGCCGGCTCGACTCGGCCCGAATACTGCGAAAGTCGGATCGGAAACTAATGTTGGCAGCCTGTGTTAATCGTAATGTGTTTGGGAAATTAACTCTTTATTCAGCAGTGTAAAGTACTGTACTTCTACTACTCTTATTATTACTACTACTGCTACTGCTATTATTATTATTATTATTATTATTATTATTATTATTATTATTATTATTATTATTATTATTATTATTATTATTATTATTATTATTAATACAATTACAACTGTTACTATTACTACTACTACTACTACTTCTACTACTACAACTGCTACGACTTCGCGTCAGAGTTGACATGTCTGGTGGTACATAATTTACAATCTAAGTACAGAAAAAATAAAAGAAATACTAGTTATTATGGTCAGTCTGCGTAGAATGCGAACAGATGCTTGACGAGGGGCAATGGTGGCTCAGTAGGTAAAGCATTCACCTCTGGTGCTAGAGGTCCTCGGATCGATCCCTCCTCCTGTTATGTGAGCTTTGTGGTGGACAAACACCGTGAGCATGGGAGTTTTTGAATTAGCCCGTTTTCGTCCACTGTCATCATTCCACCAATTCATCCATCATCATCCATATGTCTTGAGCCGTAATTGCCTAAAGAACATATGAGAAAGTCAAGTCCTTGACCTACTAATTAGAATTTGTTCCGCTACCATTAGACCACGGAGGCCGAAACCATGAACTGGCGTGTTCATAAGATTAGCGCAATTTGTAGTAATGTTCAATTAGCACGGCAGATTCCAAATCATATTACATGTTCCTGTATTCTTTATAATTCGATGCTACAATAATAATAAAAAACAATGATGAAATAAATCACCCAGACCCCAGGATCGATGAAGTGTTCCTGGAACGATTTCTAAGAAACCAATAGAGCAAAATGAACATAACTTTACTGTATGTCCTTGTACGCATCGAATAGCACGGAAACAGAGTCAACAGTCTCAGGCTTTAGAGCATTTCTCCGTTCCTGAGTACTAAAAGCTCTTTGAGTAGACGCACTAGAAGCAGGAATGACGAGATACTGACGCGCTAATTTACACAATTTTGGTAATGTTTGTTCTTGTTGCTTCCACCACTGCAGTATACCTAGTTCTCTTATGATGGCATGTTGAGGTAGATGTCTACTTCATCATCAAATTCACTAGAGACTGAATGTCTATCTTCCCAATCCATTAGTTTATTCTTCTTGGTAGGTGGTTCCAAGTTATGCCAACTAGCCTAAAGGAGACGACGATGATGAGAAATAAATGAAAAAGTGGAATAAATAAAGTGGAAGGAAACAGGAGAACGCCGCGAACCCCCCACACGGTGTTTGTCCACCACAAAGTTCACTTGGCGAGAGCTCGGATCAAGCCAGGGACCCCATACACCAGAGGTGAACGCTCAACCACTGAGCCACCATTCCAGGAACACCTAATCGACCGTGGGGATTTGGTGATTTATTTGATCATTATATTTTGTTATATTTGTAGCATCATACTATAAACAATACATGAACATGTAATACCATTCGATATTTGACTTGCTAATTGAACATTACTACAAATTGCACTGATCTTATGAGCATGCCAGTTCATGGTTTTGGCCTCCGTGGTCCAATGGTAGCGTACCAAATTCTACTTACTAGGTCAAGTACTTGACTTTATCATACGTTCTTTAGGTAACTACGGTTCAGGCTATATGGATGATGATGGGATGAACTGGTGGAAAGAAAACAGTGGGAGGAAGCGGGACAACCCCAGAAACTCCCACGCACACGATGTTTGTCCACCACAAAGCTCACATAGCATGAGCAGGGATTGATCCGACGACCTCTAGCACCAGATGTGAGTGCTTTTTTCTACTGAGCCACTGTTCTCCCTCGTAGATCAAGCATCGGTTCACATTCTACGCAGACCGGCCATAATAACTAGCATTTCTCCATTTTATTCTGTACTTAGAAGGTAAATTCGGTACCACCAGACATGTCAACTCTGACGCGAAGTCGTAGCACTTGTAGTAGTATTAGCAGTGGTCGTAGTAGTAATAGTGGAAGTAGTAATAGTAGTAGCAGAAGTAGTAATAGTAATAGTATTACCAGTACATTGCAGTCTTGAATAAACAATCAGTTTACCAAACATATTACGATTAACATAGGCTGACAGTAAGACCGTACAAACACGGCAAAAATAGAGGTAGTGGAGGACATTAAAAAAACAAATAGGGTGACAACATTAGTTTCCGAACCATTTTTCAGAGTATCCGGGCCGAGCCGGGTCGGCCCGGTTCGGCCCGAAATCTGCCCGGCCCGGTCCAATTTGATATTACTTGAAACGAGTCGGGCCGAACCGGGCGCGCCCGGCCCGTGCAGGGCTCTGATGTAGACTATATAGTCGACATTGTTGGGAATTGAGAATTGAAAAAAAAAAAAAAGAAGTTGACGCAACGTAGTTTTAAAGTGTGTTTTCCAACCAACCACTTACCATCATTATCTAACGGTTCGATCCTCTTATTTTACTTTTTTCATAGAGCTTTTGCTGGCAAATACTCGGCAAATCGGCCAATTACAACGTAGGGCCAATGCTGATAAATCCTGTCTATTCCACCTGCGCCCTCGGAAACTATGTGAACTATACTTCGGTCCCAGCCCCCGCCACCGTCTGGTGGATGAAACCCTCCCTTTGCTTAGTGAAAAGAAGTGAATGACCTCAGCTGTGTTGCCAATTTGTCATTCAGTCGTTGGTCTTGACGAGTGAAGATTGTAGGCTACTTAGAATGGCTAACAAGATCGAACACAGTGACGTCCGTGAGATAATTCATTGTGTCAACGCTTCCGCATCCAATAATTGAAAGATGTCGGCCGCAGCAACCTGTCCCACCTCTTTTGAGGGAGGTACGAGAAATCACATATTGACAGCAACTCTAGTAAGGGAATAGTTCAAATGGAAAGGCTCTAGTTGGCTAACTGTACCAACTCCCACTGTTGGGCCAACGCAGGCAGTTGGTTAACCGTACCATTTCCCACTGTTGGCCAACGCTGACAGTTGGCTGATGTACCGTTTCCGCACTGTTGGGTCCACTGGTTGTGCTCTTAGGGAAGCTGCAGTCAAAGAGAGAGATTGAACATTACAAAAATGACACGAGATCTTTAACACCTCACATTTTAGGCTATAAAAAAAAGACGAAATTTAGGAAAGAATTGATGGAATCAGAATGTGGAAGGAAATGAGAAACTCTCGATAAAATCCACAGATACAATGTTGTCCACAACGAACTCAAATGTTCTTGCACAGGTGGCGACCCCTCCTCAAAAGCTTGGGCGTAACTAGGCTCAACTAGGCTTAGGAGGGCTGAGCCTCCTGCGTATGCATGACCGTCTGCAACGGGTGGCAAGGGAAGGGGGCAGTTTACCCTGGCTTTTCGAAGGGTATTCAGTTCTTGAAAATATATGTCAGAACATACTAACTTACTTTTACATACTATAGTACTTAATGTATTTATATTAATAAACACTATAACAATTACTACTATTTATTTGCTATAGTCAATAAGGATATGCGCGTAAATAACTATTGATTTATAATAACTATTATATGCACGCTTGCATCAAAGTGTGTATATTCGGAACTGTGTTTGTGTATCAGATTTCAGCTCCCCTTGGAGTCTATCTTTTGATTTCCCCCTTGGAAAAATCCTGCGTATGTCCCTATATGTATGTATGTATGAATGTAAGGTGAATTCAAGTCAGCCCCCTGAAAAATGATCTCTGTTCTCCCTAAGCCTGGGATCAACCCCCAAATTTCCCCGTTCTGATTCCCAAATACACCCTTCTCCCACCCCAAACTTACCATTCCTCAGTGGCGGATCTAGTCTAGTCTAGACCGGAGGACATAGCCCTCAGTTTTTTAAGTGACAAAAATAATTTAAGCTATTATTTATATATTTTCGAATGTTTATGGTAAGCTCATGATATACCTATCATAGTCTGAGTTCTGCTTACACCCCGTCCCCGCAGTTGTTACTTTCTAGATCCGCCACTGCCATTACCCAATTTGATTGTACCATTTTTAATGAAAATTATGTCCACCCGAATAATCTCATGGACGCAACTTGCGCCCTAAAACCCACTTGTGGTCATCACTGTGATCTTGTTATCCTTCTAACTTTCTGACCCACCTTTCTTCTCAAGATTAATGACACAACACAAACAAAGGCTGAGTAATTATTGATTCATTACACATACAATATATTGGCTTTCACAAGTACCGGCAGGGACGTGCACAGGAATTTATTTCGGGAGAGGTCTAAAGCGTTTCAGGGGGTTCCAAATACAATTTGAGGCTAAATTATATGAAAATTTCTAAAATTGCCCCTAAAAGTAGACTACATTTACAAAAAAAGTTGGGATTTCGGGGAGGGTCCGGACCCCCAGGACCCACCTCCTGCGTACGCCCTTGGATACCGGTACTTTAATCCCTCCTAAAAACAGCAGTTACTTTTATAGGGACAAAAAGGAAGAGTCATTTAACCAGAGTCATCACCAAAGCCATTTTGTGGTCTGCATTTTTTAATCTTTTTTTTTTTTTTTTTTCGCTAACTTCTCCGTCATTTATCAGAACACAACGATGTCGACGCGAGCGCCACTTTCCCCTGAAGGTCGGGTGGTGAAGAGTGACACGCAATTTCAAGAAGGAGGCAAAGAAATCGAAGCGTGTGACTGGGAAGGTCGACCGGTCACAAGAAAGTCTGGTCCACTCACATAACCTAAGCCAAGGACCAATGTGAACAGTTACTTTTTATCATACAATATTACGTCAGCGAATAAAATTTATATATTTTTCATTTCAACGTTTCTGTTGCATGTGTTTTCAGAATAAATCTATAGCTAATTAATATATTTCTCTTTCGATTTCTCTCTTTCTTCTTTTCGTTAGTTTTACTCGACAGTTATTAGATTGACCAATGTCTTTTTGTTTTATTGCAAATCACATTTATTCACTTTTTAAAAAATCAGAGAAGTAATCATATAGTTAATTTGTAAGCAACGCCCATGCAATAAATAAATTTGCTTACATTTAGGTGTGAATAGCGGGCACATGTTTTGACTATATCGACCTTATCTTTTATTTCTTCTTTAGTTATATGAATAAGTTGCTTTTAATTAGAGAAAAAGCCTATATATAGTATCTATATTCAGGAGTAGAAGTTAGGGGGAATGCGGAAGGACGTTGTTATCCCACTTCCAAAAATATATATGGTGTTCCTCTACTTTCTTAAAAAAAAAAAAAAAAAGAAAGAAAGAAAGAAAAAGAAAAAGGTTAAAGATAGACACAGGGACGGCATGACGTCATGGGTCCCTTACCTTTTCAGATCCACTTTTATCCCTGCCCAGAGATAAAAGTGATGTGGAAGGCGAGTCGACGTCGTTCCCCCATTCCAATTACATGTATATACAGGGCGTTAATGAACTATACCGACAAACTGTAGGAGGTGATTCCTCATATCAAAATAAGTCAAAACGTTCCTATGGACCTATGGGGAAAAGTGCATAGTTTCAGAGCTAGGGCTGCCCAAAATCGCGAAAAAGCCAAATTTCAAGAGGACATATTTCGAATTCGAAAAACTGTGGATGGTGGTCCTTATCAGCGTAAAGGAAGTCAAGCATACACAGTCCAAAAATACAAATTTCATTAATATTCAATGGGTGTAAGGGGTATTTCCTAGGGATGGCCTTTTTCGAAAAATCTGTTTTTCGATTTTCGGAAATTTCATTTTTCGTTTTTTCGTTTTTCGTTTTTTCGAAAAAATTTTCGTTTTTCGAAAAATTTTTCGTTTTTCGTTTTCCGAAAAATTTTTCATTTTTCGTTTTTCGAAAAATTTTTCATTTTTCGTTTTTCGAAAAATTTTTCGTTTTTCGTTTTTCGTTTTTCGAAAAATTTTCCGTTTTTCGTTTTTCGAAAAATTTTTCGTTTTTCGAAAAAATTTTCGTTTTTCGAATAAAATTTCGTTTTTCGTTTTTAGTTTTCGAAAAAGTATTTTTCGAAAAAATGTGGCATCCCTAATCTCAAGATTAAAGAGATTCGCAGTCACGTCCGGATGTGTCCAACACTGGCACTAGTACCCGTAGAGTATATTTCTGATGGTTTGTTGATCAACATGGAGGCTGTCCGATTAGACGAAGAGTCGAAGTCTTCAATGATTAGGAGCAATGGCTGGAAAATCGAAATTTTTCTCCGGAAAGTTGGAATTGTAGCAGTCACAGGAATCGAACAAATAAAGCAGTAGAAGACTGACACAAGTGCTTAAACAAAATATTATCCAGAACCCCTGCACATTTCCAATCTTGTGAAGACTATTGAGGGAAGATTCTATATGTAATCATGTTTTCAGGAGAATGGAAATGCTGAGCATTACTCAAAAGAACGGAAAAGCCATGTATATGAAAGTTGACGATAGGATACAGTCAATACTTCATAATTTGAGAGAGCATGTTGACCTGAGAAAATGTCTCAGTCGCTTGAGCTTTGTATGTACATAACCTTGAACAATTTCCTATGGGGGCGCGGTGGCTCAGTGGTAGAGCGTTCACCTCCGGTGCTTGGGGTCCCTGGTTCGATCCCAGCTCGCACCGTGTGGACCTTGTGGTGGACAAACACCGTGCTCGTGGGTTTTCTCGGGGTTCTCCCGTTTCCTCATTTCATAGCGTTGCACCATTTCATCCATTATTTTGCTCATCAGCATCTCCCTTAGTTACGCAGCCCCATTCGAGGTCCCTCGTGACTATATGTTTAGCGTATGCGTTTTCGGTTCGGGAGACCGAGTTCGATTCCAGCCTGGAGCTTAAGTGGTTTGTATCTCATGTTATGCTGAGTTCACGTCTCTATAGCTGAGTAGGACGCTAAACTAAAACCAATATCCTCATCATCATCGGAACACATTTGCAAGGTGTTAAGCTTAAAATAAAAACTAGATTGCGAATCTTCTATTTATATGTTTTCTTTTCACTTGAAAAATATTTTGAGTCTCTTTAAAAGAAGAAAACACAACAATCATTTGAGATTTTACATTTAAAGAAAGAAAAAAATGATTAATTAGGCTTATATTATATGGAACTTCTCCACTTTATAGTATAAAAATTTGAGATAGGCCATTTATCTTGATACGCCCATGTAATTTTGAAACTAATTGACAAAAATGGCTGGAATTTTGTAAGATGCAAATAACGACAAGGGAACTCTGTCTAATAAACTCTGCAGTACCAACAAATTAATAGTGTTGCCAACATAATATAAAGTTATATTTTTAACGCCACTATGCCATGTTATTACATAACTCAAATCTAAATATTAAACGAAACCTTACAACACAAATTTGTTATTCAGTGTTGCAAATTAAGGACGCTGCAATATGACAAGCATCTAAACTTTAGAAACCTGATAATAGTATTAATAAAAGCAGAGGCGGATTCAGGACGAATTCAACGGTGAGGAAAGAAGGTAGTGAAAGATTCTGTTTTCTCTCTCACCGACTTTTGCAGCACTGGTGATTGTGAAACTCAGGGAGGTGAATAACCTTTCCCCCCCTGGATCTGTCTATGAATAGAAGTGAGACGGACAGTGAAATGCAAACCCGAAATACCTTAGTGTCGAATACTATGACCATGGCTTATTTCGAATGAATACAAGAAATTAAAAATTAGACTTTTTTCGAAAAATTTCTTACATAAACAGAACGTCTAATCACGTAGGTGATTCTCAAAAGACGTAAACTTCTCGGAGCCGTTACAGCAATTTGATATCTCAAATCGTTCAGGAGATATGAAAAACGTGAATACTGATAGTGATACTCCTAAAAATGACGTATTTGGGGATTGTTCGTAATGTATCTTGATTCTCTTTGCTTTTATAACATTACAGAAACAGATTTTGGTACTTGTAATTACAATAAATTCTTGCAATTACATAATTTTAACCAGTGTTGCAAACTTTACCAATGTGTATCACATCTCCAGATCAGTTTGAGATATCAAATTGCTGTAAACTGCATTATGATCTTTACGTCCGTTGAAAACCTTCTATGTTGTTGGATATGATACTCATCCAAGCAGTTATCGAAATAAAATCTTTCTGGAAAAAAAGTCAAATTTTCAATCCCATACGTGAAGACTAAGGAGCATGGAAGCTTCTCAGTTGCGGCAAGTGACTTGCCAATAATGGCAGAATACCTATGATGACAACTTTGTACCTATTTATTTGAAATAAATCATATCATGATCATAGTATGTAATGTGCTAATGTGCTGTGGATGTGCATGCCCCGTCCAAGTTATTATTTATTACTATTATAGAAGCCTAAAACATTTGGATCTTTGAAGGCCCGTGCTGGCCCACCGGGACACCGGGACATGTCCCGGTGCGCCCTCCCAAACATCTCATTATAAATAAAGGTACAACTTTTTTATATATATAGATCTAATAAATTCTTACATTTATCATTGCTAAAGAACTGGTGGTGAATACAGCGCGTTCTTTACATAAGACGCCCTCGCGAACTACATCAAAAATAAACAGTTTTATTTATTCTTCTGTATGGCACAATTTTGTACAATGAATACATACTGTTACTGTTGGTAAAAAACCCATGAAGGTTACAGTGCGCCCTCTATATAAGGCGCCCTTGCGGAACCTCACCAAAGATAAACGGTTTTATTTATTCTTCTGTATGGCATAGTTCTGTACAATGAATGCATACTATTACTGTTGGTAAAGAACCCGTGAAAGGTAGAATGCGCCCTTTATGTAAGGAGCCCTTGTGAAACCAAATCAAAGATAAACGGTTTAATTTATTCTGCGGTATGACACAGTTCTATACAATAAATACTTACTGTTACTGTGGGTAAAGAAACCGTGAAGAGTACAGTGCGCCTTTTACGTAAGGCACCCTTGCAAAACAACATCAAAGATAAAAGTTTAATTTATTCTTCTGTATATTGGTGGATCCACGACCACGTGGGGACAGAGGGGGCGACCGCTCCCCCAAAGGTATTTTACTTCCAGTTTACTTTCGGAAATAAAAATATTGTCTTTTCAATCTGGCCGATCCAATCTGTGTGACAAGCCTAGCAGAGTCTAATCAAAATGTATGGTACTTAATACAGACATATTTGAATTGTGAATACTTCTGTCCTTAGTTCCTTGAGACTGTCACCATAAGCCGCAAACGAGCGAGAATGATTTATTCGTTGAACGAACAGCTGTAGGAAGAAGGAAAGATGGATCACTCTTTGAACTAAAAATGTATATTTTAAAACTATATCCTAGAAAAAAAATGATGTGAGATTCAAAACCCGAATCTTCAATTACGTTTACCTTGAATAAAGAGAAATATAGAATATTCAGCGCTCCTTACCGAAAAGCTCTCTGAATCTAAAAGGAGACTTTTCGGTTGGTTGATTGATTGATGTGTATTTATGTCGTTTGTCAAAAGCGATGCTTTACAGAACGAGAACTAGAGTTTAAAGTTGGATCTGAACCACTGCAGTGCGTTCTATGTTCACTTACCTTGTATCAAACCACAGAACCTCATGCATCAATTATCAAAGGTATGTCCGCTAGCTACTACATCAACAAAGAACTGTGACTTTTGGGGTTCAACACGGAAACATTCATTGTGACTTTTAATGGCATTTCATCTTTTCTTAGGAAATAATACAAGCTACAAGCTGTTATTGTAATCATATATAAAGAAGTCGTCCTGATCTTCGCACAGGCCAAACCGCTTAAGCTAGAAACTTGAAATTCGGACAGTAGATAAGATTTTCGATCTAAGGTATCACTAAGGAAGGATTTTTGGGAAATTCAAAGAAAGGAAGGGGGAATGGGGTGGAAATTATTTTAATAAGATGATCATCTCTCCGAATCCCTTAAGGTTAGAAAACTGAAATTTTGATTTTGATTTCTCATTTAAAATAATGCGTTTCAACATTTTTTGATACTTCAGTAAAATGGGGAAAAGAGGTGTAAAGAAAAGGGGGCGGGGATTGCAATTATCATAATAAGATATCAATATCTAAGAATCTTTGAAGGTTAGAAACATGGAATTAGATATATGGACTTCTCACTTAAAACAATTCAATATATATTTCAGCGTTTTGTATTATTATTATTATTATTATTATTATTATTATTATTATTATTATTATTATTATTATTATTATTATTATTATTATTATTATTATTATTATAAGATGCCTATATTTCGGGATTCCTTACGGCTAGAGACATGAAAGTTGCTAATTTGATTATTCATTTAAAATAATGAAACATGTATTTGAGCATTTTTTGCCATTTAACGTACAGTAGAAAGGCCAAAAAAAAAAAAAAAAAAAAAATAGGTGAGGGTTGACTAAAATGCCTTGCGAGGTGTTTGAATTTCGTGACAGCGTTTTAGCTCGATTCAATTATATGTATATGAAAGACACAGAAGGGAGAACGCAAAATATTGTGCCAACAATACACGTAGAAGCATTTTCTACATTGTACAGGGCCGTATTCCGAACAAATTGGGGGTCTGGGAGCGAAATCCCACCTAGGTAAAGGCTACTATAATATAATTTTATTGTTGTTGTAGGCATACATGTTTCTAAATGCTGCTTTTAAGAAATTAATTAATAGAGCCAATTTCCAACACCCTCTTCCTCGTCTGGTCTTTTTTTTTTTTTTTTTTTTTTTTTTTTTACATACTCAATTATACCACTGCAAAAGCAGAGTATTCGGACAAAATACCCTATACGGTGTTTAAAGTCCCCAGTTTGATTCCCGTTGAGGGTACATTTCAACGAAAAATGTGGTTCGGATTCCATTACAATCAATAAGTGCACGTCTCCTTTAGCCGTCATGTCACTACCATGGAACGTTAAGCTCAAGCAACAAATCAAAATACCCTATGTATAGAGGTCTACACTTTTGTAATAGTGTCCTATATTTGTCTTCTTGCTCTCTCCTGCTTAAGTTAAAAATTCCTGAATGTACCAGAAATTGAATTCCTTACACATTCATCTTTAAATGCATCAATTGAGTACAGTTGGGAGCTTTTCTTGAGAAATGAACTATTCCATGCACATATAACGTCAAGGCTTATCAATTACTCCCCAACTCCTCGTGAATCCTGGGTTCTATACCAATCATAGAAATGTTTTCTTCATCTTTGATACATCAGAAGATTTTGGTACGACTTATGTAGCCGCAATCTTAACGCGCACTTAAGAAAATGTCAATAATGTTGATAAACTGAAATCATGGTGAAATATTGAGTTTAGCAAAACGAAACGTAACGGAAATCCAACATCTTGCCCTCAGGAAATGTTCTTTCCATAGCGCCATAGATCAAAGATCAGATCAGAGAGACAGTGAAAAAAAAATGTCATGGGTAGGGGTCGACGAACGTCAAGGCATTCTATTGGATAATGAAATTGATAGTTACGTCAAACTTCATGTTTTCTTGCGATCACTTTAGTGAAACAAAGGGAAGCTATATTTATATACACAGAGGAGATATGGGAGAGGCTCGTGGCAGATAACAGGTGACATATAAATGCCATCGTCAATATAGTACTTTGTGTAAGTACTGTGCAAGACAGTGCATCTGATATGTTGTGGTGACTAAGTGTGAAGTGAATTATGATACCGCCACGCCTCCGAAACGGAAGTTCGTATTTAATTTAACTCTAGAGAAAGAATATACTTTCATAATAATAATAATAATAATAATAATAATAATAATAATAATAATAATAATAATAATAATAATAATAATAATAATAATAATAATAATAATAATAAAAATCGGGTCACAAAATATAATCTGAGAATCAGGTTTACGCCCCCCCTCCTCTCCAGCCCCGGATTCATATGTGTCCCATTTTTGCAAATTAAAATTCTGGTCACTTTTAGGCTATCTCATCTTCCAGAAAGCGAACCGCACCTCCAAACGATACCTCTGGATCCGCTAGTGCTTCTGTATGGCACAGTTCTGTACAATATACATACTGTTATCGTTGGAAAAGAACCCGTCAAGGCACCCTTGCAAAACAGCATCAAAGATAAACGGTTTTATTTATTTTTCTGTATGGCTTAGTTCTATAAAATGAATACATGCTGTTACTGTGGGTGAAGAACCCGTGAAGGGTGCATTGCGTCCCCCGCATACAGCACCCTGCGAAACACCACGTTAGAGGGAAGTGGTTTTAATTGTCCTTCTGTATATCAGTTCTATATAGTAAATTCATATAGTCATTGGCGCAAATCCCGAGAGGATGAGGGGGACATGTCCCCAACCTTGGAACTACGGGGGACTGTCCCCTCAATAATTCGATTTGAAATGTGTTTTTGGGGGAGAAATGTGATGATTTGTGTCCGACTGCCACAAAGGAAAGTGAGGTGAAATTGATGTCTCTTGGCTTGTTTCATTTTAAAAAAAGAATCGTATTCTTTCATATTTCAAACTGAACTTCGTATCCTGGTGTATTTACGTCACATCAATCTGTATTAATTCAGCTCCCGTTACTTGGACACAAATTGCAATAAGTGTCAGAAAAGGATATGTGCCTCTCCTCATGCTGGAAAATTGTATCAGCTGTAGATAGGGCATAAATCCCGAGGAAATGGGGAGCCTGCCCCCCAATTTCAATACATTAAATTCGTCTTTAATTATTGTTAGTCTATTTATTTAATTCCTGTAACGATTCCTATAATGCTATTAAGATCATCATCATTTTTCTCAAATAATAGTATTCTTGCGTCATACATAATTTATTTTCTTTCTTCATAGTTTTGGGAAAGTCATTATTTAAGTTATTATAAAATAAGTGTCCTAAAATTTAATGCGGTCTAAGTAGAAGCATACCAATTACAAATATGCATGTATTCAGATTTCAGAATAAGTTCATGGCACTGATTTGTAATACTGATATTTAACACTATTTCATCTACATCGCCTGATATATAATATACATGTTCACCTCAGAAAGCAGATTCATCTGAGTCTCATCTGCCCCTTCGCCACCAAAAAAGCCTTAAATCTGCCCGTCTCCCAATATTGAAGACAACTGTGCTCCCCCAGTTTCTTTGGGAGCCACCCTTGCACCGCCACTGCACTTTATCCGATTGTACACTAATGGAATCTATGACTAAAAATAATGGACATTCACTTTTGCCCAATTTCAATCCGACATTTTGTTCTGGAGTATGTCTGTTTTTGCATTTTTCCGAAAATTTTCGGATGGTCATCGCTCCGAGGCATTTCTACACCCAGGTTGGTCTATACTTTTCTTTTTATCTTGGAGACAGGAATTAAATCTTCCAAAAGACACAGACACATACACACACACACACACACACGTATATATATATATATATATATATATATATATATATATATATATATATATATATATATATATATATATATATAACGTAATCACGTTTGTATGAGCGCCCTCTTGGTAGACTTGTCCACTGCCCTCATTAGTAAGACAGCACGGGCCTGGATCTTTGTGGATGTTTGTGATACTGTAGCATCCTTAGTTTGTAACAAAATTTCAGCCTTTTTTTATATTATTCTAAAAGTTACAAGAGTGTAAAGATAAATAGTCCACTAAGTGTGTTCGTGTCACGTTATTTTTTTATTTTTACTCTAAGAGTGTCAAAAACGAGTGTCCTCTAAATAAATCTTATCTACCCCACTCGGGGAGGGGGCTAGAAGATTCAAATGACACCAATGTACAATCACTTACCTCTGTTTCTTTTGTGGCTCCATCTCTGGATCATCCTCGGCCTCAATAATCTCTTCCAGTGACTGCTATCTTGATGTTTCCTGTATAACACCAACGTGTCGTGATCTTAAATGGTACCACAAGCCAGTCGTTGAATTTCGATTGTGGATAATACTTCGACAGTAATTGCATTTTGAAGAAACACCATCATTTTCACGAGTGAAATGTTCCCATATATTCGACTTTCCCATTGTAAATACTTCCCGAAAATATCTCTTCTTGCAGTTATCTTATATAGTTCGAAACAAGCTCTGCGTTGGTAACTGATATAATGAACTCAGTTGGGTATTCCTCATAACGAACTAATGCTTCTCCCACTAGGCCAATAAACATATCAGAAGTGTTGATATCGTAGGACACGTGTCCTTTCTCTAAACAACAATCTTTTATTGTTACCAAAATATTCAGTCACAGCGAATACGAAACCACGTACCGTATCAACAAAGGCGAGTACGAGATAGCTAGCTAAAAGCAGTCTCAAATAGCTATTACGATTAGAACACGCCGCATCAGCGAAATAAGATACTATTCAATTTCAGTCAGGGAGTAAAGCTTATCTGTATGTAATGATGCGTTTCTTTTCTTTTGTTTATAACTTCAATCAAACCAGGCAGGGAAGAAAATGTTGCTCTTTCGCAACTTCAAATTTCTCATCAGTTTCGTTTCGTCCCTTCGTGTTCCATCTCCTTCTGTTTCGATTTTTTTCGTTTTTCGTTTTCAAAAAATTTTTCGTTTTTCGTTTTCCGAAAAATTTTTCGTTTTTCGTTTTTCGAAAAATTTTTCGTTTTTCGTTTTCCGAAAAATTTTTCGTTTTTCATTTTTCGAAAAATTTTTCGTTTTTCGTTTTTCGAAAAATTTTTCGTTTTTTCGTTTTTCGTTTTCGAAAAATCCATTTTTCGAGAAAGTATTTTTCGAAAAAATGTGGCCATCCCTAGTATTTCCTGCAAGGTGAAATTCTCAGACTTGCCATGAACCGAATTTTGAGATATGCTCTGACTTCACGATTGGTCCAAAGTAGGCAAACGATAAGCCTTGATAGCAATGAACACGGAATCCTTCGGCGCGATGTTGGAAGTGTTAAGTAAGGATAGTCAGCAGCACGGTTTCTCGTGCTCGGGGAAAAGCATACTGTGATGTTTTCGTTTACGCTTATAAGTGAAGAAAATGTGAAATATGCCATGACGAAAAACATCGCATCACACGTTATTCCGAACACACACACACACACACACACACACACACACACACACACACACACAAAAACAAAAACAACAAAAAAAAAACATGGAGCTATCGGTTCCCAACACTTCCGTCTTTCCTCCGAAGCACTGGGTGCCGATTGTTGTCAAGACTTGCCTCCTGCCTACTTTGGACCCTCCTTGAAATCAGGACATGTCTGAAAACTCGATTGAGAGCATATTTGAGAAATATACCTGGTACAGAATACCCTGCATATGCATTGAAAATTGATTAAATAGGCATTTTTTCGGATTGTGTATGTTTGAATTCCTTTAAGCTGATAAGGACCACCATCCACGGTTTCTGGAATTCCAAATAGACCTGTTGAAATTTAGCTTTTTCGCGATTTTGAACAGCCCTAGCTTTGAAACTATGGACTTTTACCCATAGGTCCATATGAACTTTTTTTCTTATTTTGATGTGAGGTGTCACCTCTTTCAGTTTGTCGGTATAATTCATTAACACCCTGTATATATATATATATATATATATATATATATATATATATATATATATATATATATATATATATATATATATATATATATATATATATATATATATATATATATATATATATATATATATATATATATATGGTGTCCCTCTACTTTCTAGGGGCTGCGGTGGTTCAGTGGTAGAGCGTTCACCTCTGGTGCTTGGGGTCCCGGGTTCAATCCCAGCCCCCGCCAAGTGAACTTTATGGTGGACAAACACCGTGTGCGTGGGTTTCCTCGGGGTTCTCCAGTTTTCTCCCACTTTCTTCATTCCACCATTTCATTCATTACTCATCATCACCGTCTCGTTTAGCCTAACCGGCATAACCGTGGGACGTAAAACTTAAAGATTTCATTTCATTTTCCTCTACTTTCTAAAAAAAAAAACAATGGGCAAAGATAGGCACGGGGGGCCTTTTCAGATCCACTGTTACCTCTGCTTATGTTAGAAAGCATAAACGTAAGCTCTTATACTTCAAAATAATATCTCAAAGTTCTTAAACATAAAAAACGTTTCTATTTTGAGATATAACGCCATTGTAGACCCTAATACTTCTTTCCACATCAACAGAGATCAGTGGGGCAAACTTCGCATTCACTCGAATGTCAACTCTGTAGAAGTTATAAATTCAACAACATTCAGGTTCTCTGAAGGCTGACCTCAAACTTT
This sequence comes from Thermobia domestica, assembly GCF_964235325.1. Lineage (NCBI taxonomy): Eukaryota > Metazoa > Arthropoda > Insecta > Zygentoma > Lepismatidae > Thermobia > Thermobia domestica. Next base: position 17,916,756 of record NC_137467.1, read on the forward strand.
TCCCCACCAAAGCCACTTACGAGTAACTATTGCCTCACGGAAGTGTTCTTTTTGTAAAAGTTGTTGTCCCAAGCTACTAATCGCAGCCGTTATAATGTTTGCAGAAAAAGTTGGTGTGTCTTGGAACTTGCGTCTGGGTCGTTTGAAACCAGAAAAAGCAAAAACTACTTGGTTGAATTTGCCAAAGTTCTCACATAAGAAACAGCACACTCAATCCACGATAACCGGAAAATTTGTAGTATACGTTTAAAGAAGATGAAGAAAAAGAAATAAGAGGACAAGAAACACGAAAATAGGCAAAAGTGCTGGAAAATTATTCTAATCCCAACTGGAAGTAACATTTGACATATCGGATACTTTTAGACAAGGGCGCCGATTTCTCCGTAAATTTCGGGGGGGGGGGCATTCAGATGCAGAAAGTATATATATGAAGATTTTAAGACAAATTGCATTCAAATTAAGCCAAATATTGTATATTCATAAATACAATAGGGGCCCACATGAACTTTGGAGGCCCGGGCCCTTTCAACCTCACAGGATCGGGGCCCTTGCTTTTAGAGAACTCTCCGTTTTGTTTCCAGGTTGTTGTACAACTCATCATAAGCCTTGCCTTTTGCTACACTAGTTGCCTTCTTAGCGTTCTTCTTCGCTTCTTAATAATCTAAAAAGATCTAGTTGATTGCCAAAATTCTTCAATTTTTTGTATCGTTCCTTCTTCTTCTTCTTCACAGCTGCCTGAACTTTATTCCACTATCATGTTAACTTATCAATGAGACCTCTTCTTGTTGTTTCTCCCAGAACTTTTCTTGCGTTTCCCTGAGTGCTACTGATACTCTGGTCCACTCCTCTTCCACAAGCAACTCTTCTTCCTTTATTTGCAATACTTGGGAAGTGGTGATTTCCTTTCGAATCTTTGCAGCACTTGTCGCATCTAATTTCCACCACTTTGTTCGAACGCAATATCGGAACATTTTGTCGTCCTCTTCACAGTTTTTCGTTGAGGAATATATATCGGTTATTACAAGGCGGTATTGCTCCGTTAGACTCTCACCTGGTATTACTTTGCAGTCCTTTGCACAAGAAAGAATACATGGAGGATATGGAGTGGCGAGTACATTCTACTAGTGGGAAAAACATATGATTTGGCTATCCTGAATACCTTCTAAAGAAGAAAGAAGCGTACCGTATTGCATATAAGAGTGGCACCGCAAGGCCTCAGATCTGACTTCATCGTATGGAGGAGACAAAACCTAGAACGGCGTGACAAACATCTTGGCATTTGAAGACGGCGCTCCAAGTTCCCTTTAAATGCTGCTAGCAAATGAGAAGCCAGTGGTATTGCCACGTTTATTTTGTACACGTCCACGTCTATCCTCTGCCACCTGATCACGGTGTAGTTGGTCTGCTTAGCCATAGCCACCCACACCCCTTTACCACTTGGCAACGTCGCGTCAGAGTGTGTATATGCTACGCCCTGTACATAGTGCTTTTATACCATAAAATATAATAAATTTTGAGTAAAATAATTTTCTCGTTGCTTTGAATATGTGACTATTAGGTGTATAGAGACTTTTTGAATGCTCTGTATATATATATATATATATATATATATATATATATATATATATATATATATATATATATATATATATATATATATATATATATATATATATGTGTGTGTGTGTGTGTGTGTGTGTGCGTACGTGGGTGTGGGTGTGGGAGTCAGTGCCAGTGTTCACCCCACCCGCCAGATTTTTTTTCACTACCTACCTCACGCAGTAATTCAGTAAAATCACTTGTAAATAAATAATCTGAATGAAATATTTTTTTTTCACACTTGTAACAACAAACGCTATGGGAAAGGTGCAGGGGAAAAGGGGAAGAATGTATGTATCACAGAAAATAGCTTAATCAAAGGTTTGTGACAAATTAATGAATGCCGAGCAAGAATTGTTCATTCCTCTTTCCATTTTGAGTCACCTATTGTGTCAAAGAGTTTCGTTTGAAGATATTTTACAAATCTATATATCAGTCTCTACACGCTTTTTGGCTCTATTAGAAAAAAAAGTGCCGTTCGGGTATAGACAACTTCTTGTAAAATGTCACTTCTGACGCAAATTTGACTTGTCATTATTAATTCGATCATTTAACTTAAAATGGTATATTTCTCATCACTGTGTGTGACTTTCTCAGATTGGTTTGAGGACCCCCTAAGATCGTCTTGCGGACACCTGGGGGTTCGCGGACTCCAGGTTGGGAAAGGCTGCGGTAGATGATTCTGATTTTTGAGGTGAACCTATTAGTATATATATATATATAGAATATTATACAACAACCTCACTTTCCTTTGTAGTAGTCGAACAAATCATTAGGGATGCCCACGAATCGAGGTTTAAGCCTGTCTCGACTCGTCTCGACTCGTGTCTCGACTCGAAAATATGTTTCTGTCTCGACTCGTGTTTCGAGTCGATAGTTTCTGCCTCAATTCGACTCGAATTGGAGATGAAACGTCTCGAAATTCGAGCCGAGACAAAATATACGAGTTAAAAATATACGCACACATCAGCCAGAACATTATGACTACCTTCCTAATTATCAGTACGTCCAGTTTTGGTGCGGATAACAATGGCGACGCGTCTTGGCATGGATGCAAAGATCCTTGGCAGGTCGCTGGAAAGAGTTGGCATCACATGTGCACACACAGGTCACCTAATTCCCGTAAATTCCGGGGAGGGGGGCGTTGCGCTCTGACGTCATATTCAATCATATCCCAGATGTGTTCAATTGGGTTCAGATCCGGCGAATTGGGCCAGCTCCCCACTTGCAACTCGCTCCTGTATTCTTCGAATCACTCCATCACACTCCTGACCTTGTGACATAGTGACCATCACACTCCTGATCTTGTCGAAAAATACCAATATACTTGGGGAAACATAGTCGTCATGAAGGGGTGTTCGTAGTCAGCAAGCAGTGTGCGATACCGCATTAGTTTTATACAAACTAGATAATCTATTATTATTATTATTATTATTATTATTATTATTATTATTATTATTATTATTATTATTATTATTATTATTATTATTATTATTATTATTATTATTATTATATTGGAAGTACAATCAAATATCACGAAATTAATTATTAGTTTTAATTAACTGAATTGAGCTTAAAATTAAATCTTGATCTCGAAAGATTAACTATTAAGTTTATGCGTTCTTTACTTTTCTAAAGAAATAAATGCTGAAATTAGTTTCAAGGCTGTTTCTGAGTGAATACTTCCTTCAAAATAATATTAAAAGTTATAGAAAAATTTTCGATATATTCGAGTCGAGTCGAGATTTTTACGAGCAGTCTCGAACTCGACTCGTGCCTCAACTCGAAAATTCGAGTCGAGAAATACGTTTGTCTCGACTCGTCTCGAATTTTACAAAGTGAGTCTCGACCCGAGATTGGAGACATGTCTTGACTCGTGCGCATCCCTACAAATCACCACGTTTCTCACCAAAAACACATTTCAATTCGGATTATTGGGGGGAGTGTCCCCCCAGTTCCAAGATTAGGTACGACATGTCCGCCTCATCCCGCCTGGGATTTGCGCCAGTGCACAAAATAGGAACAGATGGAAGACAGTGATATGAAATGGCGACTGCAACTAACTGGGAAAAAAGCTTAGAAGAAGAAGTTTTTCCTCTTAAAAATACACAACTAAAAATCCTAGTCTTAAATGAAACATTACAATATCTATCAGAACTGGCTTTTATTGTACAGAAGTATAGTAACTACCTAGATTAGATTTATTCTAGCATATACAAATCTAAAATAAGAAAAATAAAAGCATTATGTCTTGATTGTGTTATATCCCCAGGACAAACAGCAAGTGAAAGGAACAGAAAGAGCACAAGAAAATGAGTTGGACAATATTTTATCAGGAAATTTAGGTGCGATGAGAGTTTGGCTACTATGCGTATTTCTAAAACGAAAGAAATGAAAGGGGAAAACGTATCTGTGAAGCCTGGCCTTGAAAATACAGATTACACTTCGCTAATATCTCACACAACGTCATTCACGATTCTGGCGCTATAAGCGGATGTAAATTATCTCCCATCCATAAAACGAGCGAACTTAAACATATCGTTAATACTTTAAAACATTTTAAAGCTAATTTGTTTTTATGATTTTTACAAAAATAAATGTTAACCTATGCACATGTACTGAAAAAATAATAATAATGTGGAAGTCGAAAACAACTATAGTGGTATAGCCCTCGATACTCAAAGTAGCCATTTTGATTCCCAACACGTCTGTTTGGTTAGTTATTGTATTCTCAAATAATAAATAAGTTGAACATCCAACAGGCACGTAGCCAGGATTTCGTGAAGGAGGGGGGGGGGGTACGAATAATGAAATACTGTGGTCATCACACCAGGAACTCGACCATTGAAAGCTATTTTACTGGAACATATATTGGTTCGTTAAACCAGGATTTCGTACACGGGGGGAGGGGGGAGGAAGTGACAAGAAATTCTGAAGGCCCGGGAGCTCGATCAGTCTAAACTACTTTACTATCAACATATATTGGTTTGTTAGGACAATAAAATGAGGATATGTTGGTAAGTATTTTAAGAACAAACTATGAAGAAATCTCGAGTAAAATAATAATAATAAAAAACCTATTGAAAAAGATTTTATAATGTATTTACGTTCTTCCTCTGTTTATTCAAATATAACAATTTTCCTTTCATTATGACCTCAACTATTATAAAAAGTAAATTTTCACTATTATAAAAAGTACATACTTAATAATGTCTTGTAAAATATTTTACAATATCTGCGTTCCTTTCTCTGTTGAATCAAATGTTAACAGAACTTTCTTTCCATATAAATTTTTGTTTTTATTGTTCCGTCAACTACTGTCTGTTCCAAATGACAGGTTAAAAGAACAGTAGAAAATTGTTTTTGAAATATCATGTTTGACACTGCAAGGATACGATGACGAAGAATTATGATTAAAAAAATGTCCACGCTGTTACACAACGGCACTATGTTTTCGGAAGCTTGAAATCTCCCTGACTAGTAGCAGAAATTCTGAGAATTAAGTAACATTTCTAGATATTTCAAATTCCCTGGTTCTTCCAGGATATTATGCTCACCTCGCCACCACGTATTGCAAGTAATACAAATCTCCTCATAAGAAAAAGTAACCAAAAGCTTCCTATAGTTTTTTTTTTTTTTTTTTTTTTTTTTTTTAACGCTGATCCTTCTTTTTCTCATTTCATTTTGTTTCGTCCTTCCTTCCTTATTTTTTTTTCATTTGTGGTCTCGAAGGGAGGGTCCGGACCCCCTGGACCTCCCCCCTTGGCTACGTGCCTGCATCCAATCTTATCACAGTTTTGCGAAAATCTTAAAAATATAATTCTTTATCATTTTCAGTTTGTTAAGTAAAATTAAATCTGCTACCTGTTTTAGCATGTGCTGAATAGATTTGAAATGTTTGCGTAAATAGACCAAATAGTACGAGTGCTCAGAAAGCAAGGTTACAAATTCTGCAGTAAACGTGTATACGTATATTATTTCATGCAACCATTGTTTTAAGATTCCTTCCTGGTAAAAATTCTATCCTTGCGTGTTTAGCCACGTTGCCACGAATTGTTTCGCCTCCTCGTCTGAAGCGATATCCGGGCTGTAGAGACGGTGGTCAATGATGTCCCACGAAACTGCTTGAACAGCGTAGTGGTCTTCTGGGGTGCGCTTCTCGTCGGTGACGTTTGCTCTACCAGTCGCAAATTTTCGACACAATTCTGCAACATGCTAACGACATATTTATTAAAAGGTCTCTCCGTAAACCTCTACCAGCTACCGGTGAATTTCAGCCTCGATTATATGTTTCGCCCACAGAAATCTAATAATTGAGCGGAGTTGTTTGCAAGATCAGGTTTCCAAACGTGTCGCCATTTGTGTTTACCTACAACTAGCGCCATAGGTGGCTGGTGGCTGAAACTCTGCAGAGTTGCCATCTTCATGTATTAAAATTATAGCACAATCTTCATTTCTCTATAACAGACGAAACTCCAGAAATATCGGTCTTCTAACCTTAGTTTCTGACCCTTCCTCATATAAAGCGAATTATGAAATCATTTCTTATTTTGATGCAAACCACATTTTTTTTTAAAAAAGGGATATATATTTATTATGCAGACAATGCTTATTGGTACCACTGGAAATATATATACGAGACATGATCGAAAAAAGGTTACAAAACCTATTATACCTTATGTGTGAGACATAACTGTAAGATCAACACACCTTATGATAAAGGACACTCAGGATTAGTCTTACGATGTAATCACCTTTCTTGTCCAATCACTTGTCACAACGGTAGATGAGGTTTTCTATATTGGTTGTACAGAATTCCACGTCAAGTTCTCGTAGCCAACACAAGACAGCGGTTTCGACATCAACATTTGTTAGATAATGATAGCCAGCCATGTTCTGCTTTAGAGCAGAGAAAAGGTGAGAGTCACTGAGAGCTAGGTCAGGGCTGTATGACGATGCTCTAGTCATTCCCAGCGTAAAATCTGAATATACTCAACAGTTTTTTTTTTTCTGCTGATTGGTGTCTCGCACTATTATCCAGAAGAATCACACTAGAGTAGAGGAGGACAGAAGTTTTCGTCTAATGGCCACGCCGTGTACCCTCTCCTTAATCTTAGTCATTAGAGTGTACCTTCTGCTTCAAAGCGTACAGTACTTTCTACTTTTGTTTCGTTTATTTATTTATTTATTTATTTAATCGGGCCATGACTCCAATGATAAAGTCACTATATTGCTTTTTTCTTATTCTTACCAGGTATACAAATATGAGTCATGAAAAAATAGCGTGAAATGCTTTTAGACTATAAAACAATAATGCATCCTTTATATTTTGATTGAATTAATTAATACATTCATTTGAAATTGTTCATTAAAAAAGTGTCTTCTATGTCTTTTATGATAATCATAGATGATCACAAAACAGCATATACCCACTGAAAATTTTAGGACTACAGCATTGCTAATGGCACCCGACAATTTCAGAAGTGTTCTGCAATAGCTTTCAGCATTCAAGGTTTCTCCCTGTTCCAAATCGATCAGTATCGCACCAGATTCGTCCAAGAATACAGTACACAAACTTTCCTGGACGAAACAACCAGGGGCGTCATTTGGGGAGGGCAGGATAGGGCAATTGCCCCCCCCCAAGAGTTTTTGGAATACATACGCTTGAATCGATTGTCTACTAATATACTAGTATAAAACGTGAAAGTCTTACGTTGGTAGTGCTCTTACCCCTCTCAAGCGAAGTCTGAAATGACGTCCCTGGAAACAACCATTTTAAATTTCTTCTTCCGTGGGGGATCTCCATGCTTCCACTCCCATAATTGGTAAACAGTGTGTTCACTAACAAGTAAGAACATATGAGGAGCGTTTTTTTCCAAAACTCAATAGAGCACAAATTTTGAGAATCTTAGGTATATATGGGATAGGTATGCTTTTTATGCTACCAATCGAGCTGTAAAATCAGAATTGGCAAATTTCGATATGTATCGTGTGTATAGTATTCTGAATCATGAGCGTTTTGTCAGAACTAGATAGAGCTCATGTACAGCAATTTCTCAAATCTCGATACAGCACATAGCTGAATACTACCGAATCCTTCAATCTCCGGAGTTGTCAAAGTTCTTAACAGGAACTGGCAAATCAAAACTCTGAAGGGGATTTCCCAGAAGATTCTGAAAGCAAAGTGGCCATTTCACATAGTAATGCAACGTGTCATATCCTACAGAAGTATGTACTGATAGAGTAAGTGTGCAGTACATTTAGATTGGGTTACCTGTGGAGGTTTCTGTTTTCAGATCTGGAATTAAAACATGCCACAAAGAAATGCTAAGATCCTCGTGTCTACAGAAGATGAACATGGTGTCCAGTGAGAAGAAGAAGAAGAACGTAGAGAAACTCTTACACTTTTTCGAAATGCCGGAAGAAGCAAGAGGATTTTATGAAGATGTTCTCAGAGACTGCTAGCTACAACGCAAATGTATGCTTCATTACTAACTATTGTAAACACTTTGTATTCTTACATCCTGGTGTTACTTTTTGAAATTTTCAATAGTCTATTATTTATTTTTTTTTTTTCATTCGTGTAACCATGTAGAAGTAAACTTTTATATTGTACACAAAACTAACTCAATAAAACAAAATACTAATCAAAACTAAATAAAGAATATATCATGACGATATAAAACTAAAATCATAATAGTAACGTAACAGTATAACACTATAAAACAATAATACTAGCAGCAAATTCAGGTTCAGTCACATTCCTATGTTTCCTGCCCATGTACTCTATCGAGTTTTGATAAAACCTGCATTCTTTAAGTATCTAATTCTATGACAAATATTTGTATTCTCTCGGAGATTCACGTTGCCTGTACTTGTCCCAGGATAATAACTAGTATTACCTACAATTACGTTTCTTTAATGAAAGGTTATGTTCAATAACAAAAATGCACTTCCTGTAAAAATGACGTTTAGTGCTCTATCGAGTTTTGAAAAAACGCTCCTCATATCTACTACCATAAGAAGATAATACAACATAACTCGATAGGGATTTACATCCGTGAATTTCAAATGACACCTTATAGACAGAACCGTAACTTGTGGGAGCAAGGGGGCAATTGGTCCCCAGGGACGCTCCTCGCCGTTTGAGGGGGGTCCACTTTAATACAAAATTTCCCTACTCCATATACGATGCGAACATGAGATTATAAATGAAGCATCAAAGAGGTTCACTACATTACATAAACAAAACAGCACACAAAAGAAAAGAAAACAAAAATAAGTCGTGGGCTCATTTCAGTTTAAAAAAAAAAAAAGTCTACTATTAGGAGCCGTAGAAATAATATTTATTCGTATGGCTTTGAGATTTGTCAATATTGTTCTCTTAATTAATTTGTCATGTAAGGAATGGGACCAGGGGCGTAATTAACGGCCCCGCAGATATTGCCGTGCGGGAGGGCCCACAAGCTCCGGGGGCCCATAAAGAGTAAGAGAAAAATGGAAAGAGAGGGCCCAAGAATTAGAAAAACAACTTTTTCTAGGGGGCCCAAATACGTGTATTAATGCTCGCCCCCTCACCCCCAAAAAATCTAAGTTACAGTATTGCTTATAGGTGATAAATGAAATTAAATTTATAGACTGTTCTGTGTAGTGCTTCTGCAGCTGATTGGCTTATGGGAAATATAGATCAATTTGTTAGAAATCGATTTTGCTTCTACTGACTGTATCACAGACTTATTTTCAAATTGCAGAAAGTATTTTCTGTGCAAATTAAAGGTAAACTCAGAAGAATTCTCGTCCGGTAACCCTTTAAGGATTTATGGTAACTTTTGTTACCATGGCGTAGTGTTGTGTTTGACCGTTTATTTAGGTTCTATAACATTTATTTAAGCTTTTTTTTTTTTTTTAATTGATCAAGTGAAGCATGGACCAAGAAACACCGCAGATGCGTATTGGAACCGGATGGTCAATTTGGCGCGGAGTAGAGGCGGAGGAGCGTGACTTTTTTCTTTTTTCTTAAGACAAAGTTCAAAATGTTTTCACGCCTTTAGATTTCAAGATATCAGATTGAAATTTTCCATAGGAATTGTGTGCTCCTTTGAGTATTTCTCAATTTTTTTTTTTTTTTTTTTTTGAGATCCCTACATTAACCCGGGTCCGAGTCCGAGGGGCGCAAATATTCCAAGGGGTGATTTTTCAGAAAAAATTCCGGGTTTTCCCTAATTTCCCGGTTCAGGTGTATGATACGGACATCTGAGTGGTACCGTTGAAAAGGGCGCATGGCGTTTGAACCATAATTCTAGGCCAAATAGTAATGACGCAGTAAATTTTTACTATATATATATATATATATATATATATATATATATATATATATATATATATATATATATATATATATATATATATATATATATATATATATATATGGGGGGTGCGTGTGTGGCTCATCTTCAGACTTTCTAAAAAAAATCGCCCTTAGTTTTCAAGATGCAAGATTGAAATTTTACACACGCATTGTGGACATAACTACGTATTTATTTTCAAGAAAAATCCAGGCCCGGGCTAGAAGGGCGCAAAATTTTGAAGAAAAAAAAATCAAAAACTGCCGGTTTTCCCCGATTTTCCCGTTTCTGGTGTATAATACGGACAAGCGAATGGTACCGTTGGAAAGAACGCTCTATTCTGAAAAACAAAAAAGAGGTATAAACCATGATCCTACGATAAATAGTGAGGAAGTAGCTGTGTGACTGAAAGTCTAAAATTTACCTCAAAAGATGGAAATCCTTAAAGGGCTAAGATGTAGGCTAAAACGTTGGGATGATGAGAGGAGAAGAATATTGTGTGTGTCCGTAAAAAGGATTGTGTCCCGTAATAGCACGTATAATTTGCCGACATAAAAAAGTTGTCCTTGTTAAGGAAGTGTTCGTTATTGAGAGTCGTAAGGTAAGGATTTTTTTTTTTTTAATCGTACATGACTAACGTAAAAACACATCGTCCGGTAAGGCAGGTTTTACTGTACATGACTAGTGTAAAAACACTATTTCTTACATTTTCTAGATATTACAAATACTTTTCTATAGCTTTTGAGAAAATATATTGTAGAGACAAAAAAATAGAAACGTAACCACTCCCTGCCTATGGATATCTGCGCTAATGGTTTTTTTATACTTTTTTTTTCGTATAGGCAAGAGCTGACCCATTCCCTTCTGCTTTTTTCTTTTCTAAACAGTTATTGATTAAACTGTTAGGGAGAAAAAAAAATATACGAACATGAATACTATTTAACACGTTGAGGCCTAAAGCATCATGTCGTCACGTGCATAATGTCAGATGCTTGGTCAAGATGCAGAACCCGTTTCTTTAAATTGTAAAATGAGAACAGGTTCTATCACCGCGATAGCAAATTTAAAAAAATTGAATGCTATTTAATTACTTGAGGTATGAATTGTTAGTGCAATTAACTATACAGACTCAGGCTTTTGGTATCACACTGCACTATTGTTACAACTTGATTATTCTAGTAATACTTTAAAAACACATGCATACTATATTTAATTTATATGCCGGTGGCGAGGCTATATATATATATATATATATATATATATATATATATATATATATATATATATATATATATATATATATATATATATATACGCAATATTGGAATATTAAGAATATTATACTTATAAATTAATGCAATGACATGTAAGATGAGTTGCAGTAATGGTGGCTTGTGGCCAAGGGCGCCGATTCCCCTGTAAATTTGGGGGGCCCATTCACATGCAGAAGGCATAAATGAGGATTTTAAGACAAATTGCATTCAAATTATGCCAAATATTGTATATTCATAAATACAAAACGCGGGGCCCACATGAGCTTTGGGGAGCCAGGATCGGCGCCCTTGCTTGTGCCTGTCTATTATAAGACTGCAGCACACCCTGTATTCTTTAATAAGAATATTTACTTTTAGTAATAAAAATACAGGAATAACTTTATTATTGATATTAAATAAAAATTAATTAAATAAACTCTTATTAATATACATAGCAGGGGCGCACTCGCGGGTTGTCCACCAGGTACGGACTCCCCAACCCTAATAGCACAATTACATAGCAGGCATATGTCTATCATGCTCCCTCATGAGAATGTGTCTAGTATGTGCCTTATGTACTTGTGAGAAACAAATCACATGGATAGCAAGTCATAGTCACAGTCTATGTCCGCCCGTAGGCACATGCCTGATATGTACCTGGGGAACGTGCCTAGGATGTTCTAGGTATGTTTCCCATGTCGTAAGCGTCAATGAACTACAAAATTACTTCCCCAAAATATGTTAAATAGGCTATATGCGTAATGTGTTTATATTAAAGTGAGTCTAAAAACACTTTAAACAAGTAAAAAAAAATGTACTCCAGGGTGGGCGCGAACCACCAACCACTGGATTACTAGCCGCGAACTTGGCCACGGAAGCGATGTAAACAATTTTGCTTGTAGAGCTATAAATTATTAAGGTCTTTGGAATTTGGCTAATCAGAGTGCTCCTTTAACCGCGTATACTCGACGATAACTGTTTGGAATCAGATAACATATGCTCGTCATGTAATTTTATAACAAAATTACGTATGTCTATTTACTTTATTCCATGGTTCTTCCATATTCACTTTCAAATGATCGGCGACAGTTGCCATGTAATACAGTTGATGCGTCTGTTGCTTCTAGTACACAATCGCTTAGAAAAAGAAGCAACAAATGCATCAAATGTGGGAGATGAATTTAGATCACCTAAATGTAGCATGCCCTATCCTATGCTGTTAGGGTATGTGAAACAGTATGTACCTAAAGGACGTACCTAGAACATGACAGGTATATGTCCCAAGTGACGACACAAAAACAAATGACTGTTATAGTGCGAAACTGAGCCAAGTATATAAATGCTATATTTGTGGTACATAGTTGCAAATATCAACTAGGTGTAACAAGTACCTAAAACTGTAGGTAGGTGAAGTACATACTTAGCACATGAATATCATATGTGTCAAGTGTTGGATACCTAAATGCCTAGCACATCCTGTGCTGTTAGGGTTTGCCTGGTAGGACTGAGGGTAACCCTGGAAAACTCCAGTCAGGATGGTCGGCAGCCAGCTATTGCGTCAAGACTTTATCGGAAGATCATGGTTCCAGTGGCGTAGCACACTTTTGCGGGCCCCCCGCAAAGTATAGAGAAGGGGCCCCACTTGTAAAGCCGACAGAAGTAAGGTTGAAGTTCTACTTCTTTCAAACTTTATTCATCGCAAGACTTCGGGGCCCACTATACCTCGGGGCCCCCCCGCACTGCGGGGGTTGCGGGGGCAGCTGCTACGCCACTGCATGGTTCATACCTCGTTTTTTATTTTCGAAATGTAGAAATGTTTCCAACTGTACCAGTCAAATTTCCTTATTATGTACACTTATGTCCAAAATTATTGTCGCATGTCTATAAATATGTTGTTGTAAGAATATAATTTGATAACGAATTCGCCCGGTATTTCTTACAATGTTAGTATGTGCATAATCGGCAAAGACATGTATATGGTAAATTTCATATCAAAAGTGCAGTAAATAATAACAATAAAACGAAAATAAAACTTTCTTGTCCATTTAGCAACAATTTGTTTTACTAATTCTAATTTTCGTATTTATAATTCTTTTCCTATGAAATTTTCCACAAATATACATTTCCCGATTACACACATAGTATCAGTATTAAAAGTATCCTGCAAAATCATTATCAATTTATATTCTTACAAGGAGACATTTATAAACATGCGACAATCATTTTTGGACATTAACTTAGTGGAACTGAGACAGGGAAATTCCCGCCCAAAGTTGAAATAAGGGATTTTTTTAAAAAAAAAAAAAAGAGTCCCCGTTTCTCGCAAATTTCTCCCCCTCAGGTACATGGACATGCAAATGCTACCAAAAAATCTTTGCTTGATTTTTAACAAAATGAGGTATGAACCATGATCCTGGAATAAGTAGTCTTGGTATAATAAATTCATTTAGGCCTACTATTTTTCCCGGTCTATTTTTTTCCTAATAACTACTAATCTATTGTTATTCAATAAGCTCTAGCGCAAAGACTCTTTATCTAGGATCATGGTTCGTGTTCGTAATAAAGCAATATTTCCAATTGTACCACTCAAATTCCCCTATTATGTACCAGAAGCGGAAAAATCCCACTCAAAATGGGAAAAAGATACTTTTTCAGGAAAAATCTTTTTTGGGGGGAATTTGTTTCCTCAGGCACATGCTAGCGGCACGTGAGTGGTACAGTTTGAAACGTTGCTTCATCACGAACAAAATGAGGTATGAACCATGATCCTACGAAAAATATGGATGACACTGTAGCTACTTTACTAAACACATTGACTAAAAATGTGTAATAGGGGAAAAAATACAGAATTTTTTTAAAAATCCCTATTTACCCTAGAATCATAATTCGTACTTCGTTTTGCCCGAGATGATGCTAGGTTTTGAACTCTACCACTCACGTGACTCTATCATGTACCTGAGGGGAGAAATTCCCCCCCAAAAAAGAAAAATCCTGAAAAATCCCCTTTTTCCACTTTAAGCGCGATTTTCCCGCTTCTGATTTACAATAGAAAAATGTGAGTGTTACAGTTGGAAACATTCCTTCATTACGAACACAACGAGATACGGATCATGATCCAAGGATTAATAACGATGTGTCAGGATTTAAAAAAAAAAAAACTCAAAAATTTATATTTTTTCTTTTGTCCATGTTTGTGACGTCACTGCCCTCTGCCATCACACGTGTGACAGCAGAATGTTCATAAAACATGTTCTTTGATGCTTCCAGGCTAAATGAATGAAAAAAAAAGTGTAAAAAGCTTTACTAGAGATTTATAAAGCAAATTCTGAAAGTCGACGCCATGGTCGATATAAAAACCATAAAATGTAAAAGGGTTAAAGGTAAATGCCAAGAACTGTCTTTACTTCAGATATTGTGTAGTACATGTTACTTAGACAATAGCTCAGTGTTTCTCAAAGTGTGGGTCGTGACCCATTGGTGGGTCGCGGACCGTTTCTTAGTGGGTCGTGAGAAGTTTTTCCTTTTAATTGTGAAAATTTTATTTTGATGCAGAATCAAATGTTGTGACGTGTTATTCAGAAAACGAAAATTGGAAGCGTTTGTTAATGAGATGAAAAGTAAGTGGTTATTCAGAGTTCAGAGCCCTGTCCTACTATACAGTCAGTAGAGGTACTGGCTTAGAATGAAAAGATAGTGGGTGAGCTGAGTAGGGTATTGGTCGGGAGTAGTCTTAGATCTGTGTTCCTTTCTATGGGAACACTTTAGCCTTTTCCGCCTGTGTACAATTTCATATGATATAATTGCTGAGAAAGAATTTACATTACACTTTCTCGATCGTCACCGACTGATATTCTTGTACCGACAGGGCCACTATACTCATAAATTTACATTGCTATTTAATTTGAAAGTGAGATATTTGAGATAGACATAAAAGAAACCAACTAAAATTTTATTTATTAATATTTAATCATCGAACTCTACTTTGTAACAATCGTGGGCGCTCGGGATATTCACAACATTCTCAAATAAATTTCATGTTAATCAGTCGCACGGCCTGTTATTGATTGAACTGGAATTAGAGATATGATTTACAAAATGTAATTGCTTTGAAATATACCACCACCATTACGTAGAATGTCAGTATGTATTTGAATAAAAGTAGGTGGGCCACAAAATACTTTTTAGTATTTAATGTGGGTAGCAGTAACAACAAGTTTGAGAACCACTGCAAATAGATTATATTGTGGTTGACATTAAATAAATTCTTATGGAGTTTATAAGCAATTACAACCTTGTTTGCACTTAAGATGGTCCTTGTTTTATTAATAAACAGATAAGCACTTCATATTCAGCCATTTTCAAATAAAGCCAAGCAACGAACGTAGCGGAGCGGTGATTGTTAACTATTAGCAAACAGCACTACTCGCAGACTGACTCATTTCTTTATCATAAGAATTGATAGCAGATATCAACGTTAGCCAATACACTAAATCGCAAAATTTGCGTTTTGATGTTAACACCGGTATCGTATCTGATTATACGAGATCTTCATATTACTGTGAGGATCATAGCAACGGAGGCTTCATTCCTGAGATATCAAATCGCTGAAAATGCGGAGTGCTTGATAGGTCTTATAAAATCATATAAGGAATGAAATGAAATCTTTAAGTTTTACGTCCCATGGCTATGCCGGTTAGGCTAAAGGAGACGGTGATTATGAGTAATGAATGAAATGGTGGAATGAAGAAAGTGGGAGGAAACGGAAAAACCCCGAGGAAACCTACGCACACGGTGTTTGTCCACCACAAAGTTCACTTGGCGGGAACTGGGATTGAACTGGGAGCGAAGCACTGAGCCATCGTGGCCCAAAAAAATCATATAAGATACCAGTGTTAATTCAAAATCTCAAATAGGGGCACGATGGCCCACTGGTAGAGCACTTCCCTCTGTTACATGAGGTCCCTGGTTTCAATCCACTGCCAAGTAAGTTTGTGGTGGGCAACATCGTGTATAAGGGTTTTCTCAGGGTACTCTCTTTTCCTTCTATATTCTCATTCCACCAATTATTTCATTATCGTTCATTTGCCTTATTTATCCGTTCTTCCTTAGCCTAAAGGCAGTGGTGCTATTCAGTCGGTTCGCACTGGTTCCTTAGAACCGGCTGTTAAAATATTTCGAGTTCGCAGAACCGTTTGTTACAGTCAGACATAAATATACATACACACGCGTGACCTAGCCAAGAGTAAAAGACAAAAGCCAAACAAATTTGTGAAAACACCTCTGTACTTTTCCCGCTCGCTTGTATTGTAATGAAAAAAAGCAACTTTGAATTATTTCAATTCAATAGACAGACAGAAATTTGAATATGAATTCCGTGATTTTGTTCGGAATACTGGAATCTGTGAGTGTAATGAATGTAATGCGTATCTAAGTCTTAATGTTTATTACGTGTGCTACCTACCTGTTTTTGATTGACTCCAATGTGATATCTTCATTAGGCTAATTCCGGAAAAATGGGCCTTTGAAGCAATGTGCACGAAAGAGTGTGGTCTTTTCATCGATATCTCGAACAATTGCTTGTCGTGCTTGTGACCCATACTATCATTCCTCAAAATATGGCCTTTTCCTGGTGGGACACCCTATATTCATATATATATATATATATATATATATATATATATATATATATATATATATATATATATATATATATATATATATATATATATATATATATATATATATATATAGGGAGAGAGAGAGAGAGACAACCACCACTGCCTAAAGGACGTAATTGAAGGGTTGGATGCAAGAACCAGGTAGATCCATTTTTTAAGAGAATTTGAAATTTTCAGATGTTCCAGTAGGAAAAAGATCATTCAATATTGTGTGCAAGAATCATGTGGATTTGATGATTGTATTCAGTGTTATAACACAAAAAGAGGTACCTACACACAATGTTCATCGTGAAGTTAGAGCAAGAAGCAGACAGCCCTGGAAAAATTTTTAAAAGTGGACTTACCTGGTTCTTGCATCCAACTCTTCAAGTGTGGGACGTTAAACTGAAAGATTGCTTTTCACTTCAAAATTTCAAATTTTGAGATACGCTCGCTACAATCAGGAATAAATTTAAGTCCAACTGTAACATACTCGTACTAAATGTAATGGTAGCGTACAGTAGTTATAATACAGTTGAATTAGAGCTGTACAATTCTTCCCACCTTATCAAAACAGTTCCCATACATTGGGAAAAACAAATCACGCTAGCATTCTCGGAATCAAGACATAAATATTTTAGCACAGAAGTTCCCACCCATCCCTTCAGAAACATTTTGTATAACGGCACATATCTTTTTTTTATTTTTTTTTTTTATCAAATTCATGACACATTTTTTTATATATATTTTTTAAACTCACATGATTTTAGCTTTATAAACAAAGGTATAATGTATATACACAACATGTATACCTATACACAGACTATAACCCTGACACCGTTTAAACTCTCGTAAATAGATAAAATAAAACTTGTATTTATGGTGTAAAATGTTTCCACGTTTTCATGTAACCTTGATGTTGCAGTTAACGTATTATTCCAGACGCAACTGATTAAATATTATGCAATATAGTTAGTCACGTTGTAATTTTCAGCGAACAGACTTCCATTATTATCTTCGAGTGAGATTCAACAGAAGACGTGTATAGAAAACAATGTGAATTGCTTCCGTTCCGGAAGGCTTTTATAAAGTTATTATTATTATTATTATTATTATTATTATTATTATTATTATTATTATTATTATTATTATTATTATTATTATTATTATTATTATTATTATATGTAGAAGACTAGCTGAACCTGCGCTGTCTACACAGCGCATCATTCACAGATGAGTATGAATCTCCTTGTCATTCCTCACAATATCTGTACCTGTCCCTTTACAGACACATGTGAAAGACGTCTTGATAAAAAAAAAAAAAAAAAAAAAAAAAAAAAAAAAAATCAGCAAGGGGTATCATAAAGGGAAGATTTTTTTCTCAATATCTCTCACTGTTTGCAAGATTTGAGCCTTCTTCCGGTTGGAGTTTCTAATTCATATATGACCAGTGTTTTGTTTCTTCTTGCATGCAGTATGTAATAAGCAAATACATTACATAACATTACATACATTACATTACATTAAGCATAAAAAAAAAGCTTCGTCTTGATCTGGAGCCTGGACCAAGGTATCGTGGCCAAATTTTGATAACTCTCGGTCCACCCGTCTAGTCCCCAGGCCGCACACAAACAAACTCTTTATTTTTTATATATATATATATATATATATATATATATATATATATATATATATATATATATATATATATATATGGACTTGCACAAATGCAAATTGAAAGTCATTTAAATAGTATCATTACACATTATCGAATTGATTGAAATCATCAGTGGCGTATTTAGGAGTTTGTTTCGGGGAGGGCTATCACAACACGGGGAAGCAGTGGAGTCCATTGCCCCTGAGTTTCAGAACTAAATATATATTTTAATCGATTATCTACTATTATACTAGGAAAAAACGTGAAACTCGTAATTATGTCGGTGGAGGATTTTACCCCAAGACAAATCTAAAATGAAGCTCCTACAAAAACACATTGAATATTTGCATATTTGTAATCTCATTTCAACTTAACTGATTTCATTTTAGAAAAAAAAAATGGAAATATTCAGTTTTATCTGTGTGTGTTTTTACCTGAAAGAAAATGTCAAATTCAAGCTGAAATATACATGTACTGATTGCAGTTTTAATGCAAGAATTGCAGACTGGTGAATCGTACGTGATATGATACAAAAATTTAACAGTGAACCTAACTTTCATAGAAGGTAAAGGAAGCATTCTCTTGGCCTACCTAATTACCGGGGCTACTTATTCCCCCTCTTGATTTTCTTTAATTCAAATATTTGCATTTCTTTATAACTAAACGATGTAAGTATTCATTTGCTATAATAACTAAAGTCCCGTTATGCTGATAACTGTGCAAGTTGGTGTTTTGGTGTTACTGACGACGGCCGACTTGAATCACAACTGATAACGGTCGAAAGTATGATAAGAGAAACGAAAGAAAGTAACAACTAAGAAAAAGAAACAGAAGAGTAGAATGGACGAAAGAAATAAACGCAGTCCTTAGATAGAATGAAATTTGACAAATACTGTATTATTTCTGAACAAAGGGTGTAAGAAAATGGAAAGTCAATGAAATTTTTAGAAATGGTCAGAAGGATTATTGTTGTACGAGGAATGCGAAAAGCTAACAAATTTATTTCGGTGTGGGCTTGAGTCCGATAGTCCACCCTAAACACGCCACTGGGTATCGTCGTAGACGTATATATTGTTCTGAAGACGAAACCCTTATGCTTACTCTCCGACTTCATCCCTTGACGTCCTTAACTCATTTGGTCCTCTTCATTTGCGTCCATAATCGAATTCTGATTTGTGTTTTCTCCACCCACATTCCAGAAATAAAATACTTTCGTTTTACGTTTGCCCCATTAATATTCCTTTTAGGTTTAAGGAGACAAATCATTAAAGAAAAACTAAGTTTAAGAAATAATTGTGAAATGAGAATGAGGGAGGAGACGGGAAAGGCAATGGACTACCCGGTGGATACCAGGATGGCGGACTTCTACCCATAAAAAATAAAAACATTTATATCTGGAGTACTTATATAACAAACCAGTAACTAAGCACCTCCCCACAAATATTTTATTCGCCTCGGCGCTCATTGCTATAATATGTACTAAGGCATATTCTCAATCTGCACAAAATATTGGAGGAAAGTTTGTATATTGTGCAAGGTAAATTTGAAGCAGATAGATATTTTATTTGCGAACGGTGGATACAGTAACAACACTTCGGAATTATCACTCCTACAATCATTTTCGTTTATCACAGAATTCCTGGCACTCCTCCAATTCTGAATCATATCGGGAGAAAATGTTTTTCTACATTTGTTATCTGGATTGAATATAGCCCGCTCCCCCCCAGTGATTTTTAACGAATCATAGTGATTCTAACGATTCATATTAGTTCATAATGAATCGTAATCGCATGTTATAAAGATTTAAGATATAAATCTTGTAAGGAAGCTTTAGTATAAGTAGTAGTAGTAGTAGTAGTAGTAGTAGTAGTAGTAGTAGTAGTTAGTGGCAAAGTAATAATACTACTACTAGTAGTAGGAACGGGTTAGAAACCCCGCAGGGGTTGGTTGGGCTGTTCTCGATATAAGTAGTAGTAGCAATAGCAGCAACAGCAGTAGTAGTAGTACCGGTAGTAGTAGTAGTAGTAGTAGTAGTAGTAGTAGAAGAAGAAGAAGAAGAAGAAGAAGAAGAAGAAGAAGAAGTAGAAGTAGTAGTAGTAGTGGTGGTAGTGACTCTTCCAGTTCCGGTGACAAAGAACTGGGGGGAGCGGGCTATACACAAGCCTGTTTTCTAATTCCACGAACATGGCGGTTTCATGGTGTAATGGTTAGCACTCAACTTTGAATCCAGTGATCCGAGTTCAAATCTCGGTGGGGCCTGAGCTACTTTTCCTCAAAAATCAAC
This sequence comes from Thermobia domestica, assembly GCF_964235325.1. Classification (NCBI taxonomy): domain Eukaryota; kingdom Metazoa; phylum Arthropoda; class Insecta; order Zygentoma; family Lepismatidae; genus Thermobia; species Thermobia domestica. Next base: position 17,937,551 of record NC_137467.1, read on the forward strand.
TATAATTTTTAGACTTTGAATTTAGATATTTTATCCGTTCTATTCCAAGATCGAACCTAAATTTCTGTTCTTAGTAATATTGGCAACAAATAAGTCAAGCAATCACTTAAGTTGAAGGATTATATAACACAAACACTGGTTTGTTTTACAATAGTTCTGTTTAATAATACTATAAATGTTTCTTACAATTCCACAGTTAAAATAAAAAGCATATGGGCAACACTACAATGTTCCAGCTATAGGCTGCAAACAGAAGCATACATACTTACACCAGCGTTGCCAAAACAGGCACAGTATCTTCCATCGAACACTACGTATTCCTGCGATACACGCTTTGGATAATAGAATGTGGCAAATTTTGTTAATCCCATTTGTTCCTATGATATCGATATGAATTGATTTAACATTTAATCAACATAGGAATCATCGATTAAGGTAGTTGTACTTCCGATCGTTTGTTTCATTCTTTAGTCGAAAGTTGTAGATATTTCTTTCCTCACGTTTAGCTCAGTTGGAATAGGTCCTTGTTTAGATTTACCAGAAACGTCAAACGTCTATCAACAAAATGATAAAAACCTTGTTTAGTAGGTGAACGAACTGTTTCCAGATGGAATTTTTCTCACAGTTCCCACAAAATAGTGTGATACGATATTTACTTGCTTTCGAGCTGTACAGAGCAATATAATCTTTCTTTCTTTTTCTTTTTCTTCTTCTTCTTCCCCTCGGATAGAATTTACTGATCGTTTAGAAGTGTGTTTCAGAATACAGATCAAGGCTAGCTGGTCATGTTCTGTCACGGAATTAGATAAAGAAAAAAAATACTGCAAACAATACTCTCATTTGTGTTAGTTTAACAGCTTGTGAAAAAAAAGCAATGAATTACTCTTTTTTTTTTTTTTTTGGCAGAGACGCAATGTAAAATAAAACTGTCCAATCGAACGTCATAGCTTACGGAATCCGAAAGTAAATTGTGGTAGAAAAAAAAAATTGTCAATGGATCCTATCCTTTTATTCAGGGGCGGATCTAGTAGGGCGATCGGGGCGATCGTCCCCCCCCCCCCCCCCCCCGAAGACGAAATTTTCTTATTTTATATATAAATAAATCCATCCATAAAAAGTTTGGAGCTCTTAAAGTTAGCTCTAAGTAGCAGTATTACTACCGACCGCCCCCCTCCAGAAGTCAGTCCTGGATCCGCCCCTGGCTTAAGAAATCCGAAAGTAAATTGTGGCAGGAAAAAAAAAAATATGTCAATGGATCCTATCCTTTTATTACTTATGTCCGTAATATCCTGCTTCACATTACCTCTCCTAATATTTTCTTGATCTATCCGAAAATACCCCTTTGCAAGGGGATTGTCAACTAAATGTTTGTCCTCTATGTGTAGGATAAGTTGCCAATGAGACTAGAAATAAGGTTTTCTCGTCTTGTTCTCTTAAATTTTGTAGATATCGTCTCATCTTAATTCTGGCATAAATTTTACTTTCATAATTTTAATTAAAACTTTCATAAAAATGGTTTCCATTTTGTTGGTATAATTACTTTTATTATGGATCATGTAACACTAAACGAATGTTTAGGTCTAAGACTTGACTTACGGGATTCGAAAAACTCCTCGTCTCGTCTCGTCTCGGAAAACGAAATGAGAATTATCATGTTTCTCGTCTCACCGCGAATTTAAAAAAAAAGTGTCTCTTTTTCGATATGTGAATTGAGACGAGATGAGAAATGGACTATATAAAAGAAGAAGACATTTTTAGATTTCGCAAAAAAAAAAAAAAAAAAAGTTTATTACTCGACCAGTAGCATCATCTCAGATTTTCCTGGGGGGAAGGGGGCAAGATTGTTCACAGACTTAAGAGTGTCATCTCTTTTTATGAATGGGATACATTAGTATACAATTTATCAAAAAGTATATCTGATTCTCAAACTCAGAGGTGGTAATTTTCCCCCCCCCTGATTTGCCAAATGACATCCCTGTACTCAATATCGACAAGTCTCTTAATGGCATACCGACGCAAATAAAGTTTTACCATACATATTATAGAGCACTTACAGTTGGATGTATTGCATTTTCTTCCAACTTAAACATTTCAACGGCGCTTATGTTAACAAGTATTTACAAATATATACATTTATGAATCTTGAAGTTAAAGCAGTGGTCTGTACCAACTTCCCCTTTCAAAAAAAATAATACAGGGTGTTAATAAACTATACTGACAAACTGTAAGAGGTGATTCCTCATATCAAAATAAGATAAAAAGTTCATATGGACCTATGGCGAAGAGTGCATAGTTTCAGAGCTAGGGCTGTCCAAAATCGAAAAAAAGCTAAATTTCAAGGGTCCTATTTCGAATTCCAGAAACTATGGATGGTGGTTCTTATCAGCGTAAAGGAAGCCACGCATATAGAATCCAAAAGTGCAATCCAAAAGTCTAATAGTGTCTACACCTATTGACATTTCATCTATTGTTAATAGGTGTAGAGGGTGTTCCCTACAGGGTGTAATTCTCACATATGTTTTCAATAGAATTTTCAGATATACCCTGATTTCAAGAAGGGTCCAAAGTAGGCAGGAAGTAAACCTTGACAATAATGGACATCCAATGCTTCGGAGGGAAGGCAGAAGTGTTAGGAACTGGCAGCTCCGTTTTTTTTTTTCTGTGTGTGTGTGTGTGAAAATGAAATCTTTGAGTTTTACGTCCCACGGTATGCCGGTTAGGCTAAAGGAGACGGTGATGATGAGTAATTAATTAAATGGTGGAATGAAGAAAGTGGGAGGAAACGGGAGAACCCCGAGGAAACCCATGCACACGGTGTTTGTCCACCACAAAGTTCACTTGGTGGGGGCTGGGATCGAACCCGGGACCCCAAGCACAAGAGGTGAACGCTCTACCACTGAGCCACCGCGGCCCCCATTTTTATGTGTGTGTGTGTTCAGAATAACGTGTGATGATATGTATTTCGTCACGGTATATTTCACGTTTTCTCCACTTATAAGCGTGAAAGAAAACATCGCACCATGCGTTTCCCCGAGTACGAGAGACAGTGCTGCTGACGATCCTTAACACTTCCAACATCGCGCCAAAGGATTCCGTGTTCACTGCTGTCAAGGCTTATCGTTTGCCTACTTTGGACCAATCATAAAGTCAGAGCATATCTCAAAATTCGGTTGATCGCATGTCTGGAAATTTCACCCAGCATGAAATACTCTGTACACCCATTGAGCATTAATGAAATATCCATTTTTTGATTTTGTATGCGTGACTTCCTTTACGCTGATAAGGACCACCATCCACAGTCTCTCGAATTCGAAATAGGACCTCTTGAAATTTGTCTCTTTTGCGATTTTGGACAGCCCTAGCTCTGAAACTATGCACTCTTCGCCATAGGTCCATATGAACTTTTTCTCTTATTTTGATGTGAGGAATCACTTCTTACAGTTTGTCGGTATAGTTCATTAACACCCTGTATATTTCCGCATTTTCTTTTTCTTTAAAAAAAAAAACAATCGGACCATTTTTAGGACCTATTACAGCGCCTCTTTTCGCTTCCAAGTTCTTAATACCAACTTTATTAACCAATCAGTCTTTGATAACGGCTTCTGTGAAAGTTTAAGGGTCTTGTGTATCCTCTTCTGGTGATTAAATGGCTACGTTTACCCTATGTTGCATAAATGGACTAGTTTTTTTCCTTCGGACCTCACCCAAGAATTGTATATAAAGTATACAAATGTTATTAAAGTTTTTACAAGAAGCAAAACGCAATCTTGATTGTATAGTTTTAGTTTTCTGTATCATGTTAAAGAAAAAAAAATCTTGAAAATTGGAAGAAATCTAGGAACAAGTTATCATTATGAAATAGTAAATTATCTTTGACACTTGATTTCTGTTTAACATAGTTATTGATAATAACTCATTAAATTTAATCATAATAATAATAATCATAATGAAACTATTGTGATAACCTAGATAAGATTACAAAATCTACATTTTTAGAAAGATAGATAAAATCATAATATGCTTGTAAATAATATGTTTTTTATTAAGGTAATGAGAATCAGTAATTATATTTTCCTATATATATTTTTTCTTTTTCTTTTTCAAAATAAATCTTACTAGGTGTAATAAGTAAATCAGCTTCCCACATAACCCAAGTACGGATTTATTGATAAAATTCAATATTTCCATCTGTGGTAATAGTACTGTTTGAGATTTAAACAATAACATTAATAAAATACCTTTCTTATAAAAGAAAAATGCCTGAATATATGCTAATTTCTAATTGTTAACACTCAGCGTTCCGTTACGTAGGCATGCAGGTAAGAACGGCGAATGTTAATAGTCAGGAATTAGCGTTACTCATATACTCAGACATTTAACTTTTTTAATAGGAATATAAAAGCAGGGAATTCGTGTTATTATTCAGTTCAAAATCTCTTGTCGTCGCGAATTCTGTCGAGGAGTTTGAAGCTTAAAATATATAAAACGATAATCATGCCTGTTGTTCTGTATGGTTGTGAAACATGGTCGCTTACTCTGAGGGAAGAACATAGACTGAAAGTATTTGAGAACAAGATCCTGAGACGAATATTCGGACTCAAGAGGAACGGGAATGGGGAATGACGGAAATTTCATAACGAGAAACTACATAATTTATACGGTTTACCAAACATTGTTACGGTCATCAAGTCTAGGAGGCTTAAGTGGGCAGGTCATGTAGCTAGGATGGAAGAAAGTAGAAACAGTTTCAAAGTCTTGACTGGATGACCAATCGGAAAAGGACAATTAGGAAGACCTAGGCGCAGATGGGAGGGCAATATTAAGATGGATCTCGCAGAGATAGGAATCCAAAGTAGAAACTGGATCCAGTTGGCTAAGGATAGAGGTCAGTGGAGAGCTTTTGTGAACGCGGCATTGAACCTCCGGGTTTCATAGGTCATAGAGTTAGTTTTAATAGGAATATAATCATAAACATAAATGTCGAATTGCAAATAATCAGCGGTTTTTAATCCCAAAGTTATCCATTCCAATCCGGGATTTTTTGAGTTTCTTTGTGTGGCATCAAACTAATTTTGTAAGTGCTCTTTCTTTAAATATACTGTAAAGCAGGGATGCAAATAAGCAACAAAATTTTACTCGCCCAAGGAGAAAGCTACTAGCGCACATCCCACAACACAAATAATTTACTTACATTCAATATGATATTAAATACTCGCCCACACCGAGGAACCACTCGCCCCGGGCGAGTAGATGAATGCTTATTTCCATCCCTGCTGTAAAGATTATTCTCTTTTAGGGTAGATCTAAAAGATGGTACACGGAAGTTTGAACTTTTACATCATCTTTTATTATAAAGTTTCCTCTTGCATACAATAAGTATTACAAATACAGTATAAGTTTCTCTTGTTGGTGGTTTGGAGGTTTCTTGCTGAAATTGCAGGAGCCAAATAACCATGCGTCTTAGGGCTTATTGAATAGGAACCTCTCAGTGAGCATGCGTCCTAGAGAGGGAGATACAGAACTTTCAATGACCGAGCGTCTTAGAGAATTCGGACTGGTACCTCTCAGTGAACATGCGTCTTAGAGAGGGGATACGGAACTTTCAATGACCGAGCGTCTTAGAGAATTTGGATTGGTTCTTCTCAGTGACCATGCGTCTTAGAGAGGGGATACGGAACTTTCAATGACCGAGCGTCTTAGAGAATTTGGATTGGTACCTCTCAGTGAACATGCGTCTTAGAGAGGGGATACGGAACTTTCAATGACCGAGCGTCTTAGAGAATTTGGATTGGTACCTCTCAGTGACCATGCGTCTTAGAGAGGGGATACGGAACTTTCAATGACCGAGCGTCTTAGAGAATTTGGATTGGTTCTTCTCAGTGACCATGCGTCTTAGAGAGAGGGATACGGAACTTTCAATGACCGAGCGTCTTAGAGAATTCGGACTGGTACCTCTCAGTGAACATGCGTCTTAGAGAGGGGATACGGAACTTTCAATGACCGAGCGTCTTAGAGAATTTGGATTGGTACCTCTCAGTGACCATGCGTCTTAGAGAAGGGGATACGGAACTTTCAATGACCGAGCGTCTTAGAGAATTCGGACTGGTACCTCTCAGTGACCATGCGTCTTAGAGAGAGGGATACGGAACTTTCAATGACCGAGCGTCTTAGAGAATTTGGATTGGTACCTCTCAGTGACCATGCGTCTTAGAGAAGGGGATACGGAACTTTCAATGACCGAGCGTCTTAGAGAATTCGGACTGGTACCTCTCAGTGACCATGCGTCTTAGAGAGAGGGATACGGAACTTTCAATGACCGAGCGTCTTAGAGAATTTGGATTGGTTCTTCTCAGTGACCATGCGTCTTGAGAGGGGGATACGGAACTTTATATGACCGGGCGTCTTAGGGAATTCGGACTGGTAACTCTCAGTGACCATGCGTCTTGAGAGAGGGATACGGAACTTTCAATGACCGAGCGTCTTAGAGAATTTGGATTGGTTCTTCTCAGTGACCATGCGTCTTGAGAGGGGGATACGGAACTTTCAATGACCGAGCGTCTTAGAGAATTTGGATTGGTTCTTCTCAGTGACCATGCGTCTTGAGAGGGGGATACGGAACTTTCAATGACCGGGCGTCTTAGAGAATTCGGACTGGTACCTCTCAGTGACCATGCGTCTTAGAGAGGGGGATACGGAACTTTCAATGACCGAGCGTCTTAGAGAATTTGGATTGGTACCTCTCAGTGACCATGCGTCTTGAGAGAGGGATACGGAACTTTCAATGACCGAGCGTCTTAGAGAATTTGGATTGGTTCTTCTCAGTGACCATGCGTCTTGAGAGAGGGATACGGAACTTTCAATGACCGAGCGTCTTAGAGAATTTGGATTGGTTCTTCTCAGTGACCATGCGTCTTGAGAGAGGGATACGGAACTTTCAATGACCGGGCGTCTTAGAGAATTCGGACTGGTACCTCTCAGTGACCATGCGTCTTAGAGAGAGGGATACGGAACTTTCAATGACCGAGCGTCTTAGAGAATTTGGATTGGTTCTTCTCAGTGACCATGCGTCTTGAGAGAGGGATACGGAACTTTCAATGACCGAGCGTCTTAGAGAATTTGGATTGGTTCTTCTCAGTGACCATGCGTCTTGAGAGAGGGATACGGAACTTTCAATGAACGGGCGTCTTAGAGAATTCGGACTGGTACCTCTCAGTGACCATGCGTCTTAGAGAGGGGGATACGGAACTTTCAATGACCGAGCGTCTTAGAGAATTTGAATTGGTACCTCTCAGTGACCATGCGTCTTGAGAGAGGGATACGGAACTTTCAATGACCGAGCGTCTTAGAGAATTTGGATTGGTTCTTCTCAGTGACCATGCGTCTTGAGAGGGGGATACGGAACTTTCAATGACCGGGCGTCTTAGAGAGTTCGGACTGGTAACTCTCAGTGACCATGCGTCTTAGAGAGGGGGATACGGAACTTTCAATGACCGGGCGTCTTAGAGAATTCGGACTGGTAACTCTCAGTGACCATTCGTCTTAGAGAGGGGATACGGAACTTTCAATGACCGAGCGTCTTAGAGAATTCGGATTGGTACCTCTCAGTAACCATGCCTCTTAGAGAGGGGATACTGAACTTTTAATGACCGAGCGTCTTAGAGAATTCGGACTGGTACCTCTCAGTGACCATGCGTCTTAGAGAGGGGATACGGAACTTTCAATGACCGAGCGTCTTAGAGAATTTGGATTGGTACCTCTCAGTGACCATGCGTCTTAGAGAGGGGATACGGAACTTTCAATGACCGAGCGTCTTAGAGAATTTGGATTGGTACCTCTCAGTAACCATGCCTCTTAGAGAAGGGGATACGGAACTTTCAATGACCGAGCGTCTTAGAGAATTCGGACTGGTACCTCTCAGTGACCATGCGTCTTAGAGAGGGGGATACGGAACTTTCAATGACCGAGCGTCTTAGAGAATTCGGACTGGTACCTCTCAGTGACCATGCGTCTTAGAGAGGGGGATACGGAACTTTCAAAGACCGGGCGTCTTAGAGAATTCGGATTGGTACCTCTCAGTGACCAGACGTCTTAAAGAATTGATTTGTTCAACCGGGCAAGATTGATGTCTCCTGTGGTGTTCTACCTCCTTTTACGTAAAAATGTTGCTGACTGCATGAATCTCAATCACTTGCCAATCGTTAGCGTTGAAGGACGATGTCTTTTCCCTGATTCTTGTCTAAGGAGTGTTTATAGGTACAGTCATGTCCAAAGTGATTAGGGATGCGCACGAGACAAGGTTTGAGGCTGTCTCGTCTCGAAAATGTGCTGTAAAAGTGATGACTCGAAAAATGTATTCTTTTCTATTGGAAGAGCTGTGTCTCGACTCGAAATTTGTCAGGAAAATTCTGTCTCGACTCGTCTCGTGCGCATCCCTAAAAATGATTGTCGCATATCTATAACCGTCTTCTTGTAAGAATATAATTTGATAATGACTTTACAGGGTATTTTTAAGACTGATACTATGTGTATAATCGGGAAATGTATATTTGTGGTAAATATCATAGGAAAAGATTATAAATACGAAAATTAAAATGAGTAAAACAAAATGTTGCTACATAGACAAGAAAGTTTTATTTTCGTTTTAATGTTCTTATTCACTGCTCTTTTGACCTGAAATTTGCCACATACATGTCTTTGCCGATTATACACATACTAACATTGTAAGAAATACCGGACGAATACGTTATCAAATTATATTCCTAGACATGCGACAATAATTTTGGACATGAGTGTACCTCTCAGTGACCAAGCGTGGTGTAGAAAACACGTGCAACTTTATAATATTTTAGGACGCAGATCTAGGTGATGTACGATAATATTCATTTATTGCGATTACAGTGTCATCTAATAGGATAACGAAAAAGTACTTCAAATAAAATTTACGTATTTTCTGTCGCAGAATCCGATTTTGCAATAAAATATTGATTTCCACATAAAAATTTCAAATTACCCCCGGGGCCCCTTATGGGGTTCCTGGGAACACTTGTTCAACGTATTTTATAGGCCTCTGACATGTGTACATTCTCGCGTAACTAGATTTGTCACATTTTTGTCACTTCGGAAATATTTTGGTCGCAGAGTTAGGTGAGACACCCTGTATATACAGGATGTTTCAAAACAACATTGGCGTTTGGGAGGTGATTCCTGACACCAAGATAAGACAAAAGTATAGACCAATCTGGGTACACAAATGCTTCCTTTCAGAGTTATAAGCTGCCAAAAACACGAAAAGAATAATTTTAAAGGTCCATAGCCCCAAAATTATGGGACCTACCATAGACGGGTCCAGACTTCATTTACGAATTAGCATGTATGCTATCCAAAAGTACATATTTCAGAATCCTAAGGTATTCACACAACAATTGTAGACTTCGGGGCAAAAACCCGTTAAGTCCAAAAAGTGAAAGTGTAAAGGAGATAGCTTCACAAGGGTTTCTTGTCGTCCGATTTTCTTAAAACTTGGCACATATATACTAGACCGAAAATAAATCGACACGATTCTTTGGGTTTCTTCCGGAAAATAAGTTGAAGGGGGCAAACATCCCCTTTTCAAAAAAGATCCTCTTGACTAAAAGGGCCACATTACAAAAACGGAACTCTGTGGATGCAAAGATGACTTCAAAGTAGGAAATACGGGTTTTGTTGTTTTTCCGAGAAAAGAGTTTCAGGGGGCAATGGCTCACTTCGAAATGACAAAGGACCCCGCACAATCCTTACGGAAATTAGATTTCGGTGGAATTGCTTGTAATCGTGATATGTTGTAGATGTTGTGTATCTGAGAAAAAGTCTCAATGGGCACAACCAAAAATCACTGACCGTTTGGCCACTACAGGGCCACTTTTTTGATAACAGCCGAAGATAACGATATTCTGGATTTCGGTAAAAATGACTGAAACTGTGATATGTTGTAGATATTGTGATCCTGAGAAAAAGTCTCAATAGACACAATCACTAATCACTGACCGTTTGGCCGCTACAGGGCCACATTTTTTTGAAAACAGCAAAATGTGACGGTATTCTGGATTTTGGTAAAAATGATGGAAACCGTGATATGTTGTAGATATTGTGATCCTGAAAAAAAGTCTCAATTTGTACAACCATCCATCACTGACCGTTTGGCCACTATAAGGACACTTTTTTACAGGACGGATACGGATTTCAAGAAAATCGTACACCTTTATGTTGGCAGCCCTAGTACCCCTTCTAATTGTCACAGAACATTAACTATACCTCGTTGTAAAGGTTATGGAACGCAGATTGCAACGAGCTAACTTTTGTGAACCTCGTGCTAAACCTGTACAAGAAGAAGGAGAAGAAAACGAGTTTTTTTGTAAATAGGAGATTTTTTTGTTATTGGAAATTTGTCAGAAGCTGACAACACTGTTGCTTGTTGTACGCAGTAAAAATATTTTCACGTGTTCGCCAGACATTGGGTATAATCATATAGAAAAGTAAAGGGTGGAAGTTCAATACCAAGTGAGAAAAAAATCCGAATGTTTTTCCTACGAGAATCACCCTGTACATATTTTTCGAAATATTTTGGTCTACCTTGACTCCCCTAGTTTGCACAGAGATATAGACTAAGCCATAACTCGTTTGAAAGCTTATCAAACACAGATTACAACGAGGTAATTTTTGTTCCCCCGTGCCTAACCCGTAAAAGAAGAACAGGAAGAAATTGAAAAACTTTCGAAAGAAATTACATTTTTTCGAAGCTTGTGGAACTATGGCAACACTATTATTTATCGTATGTTGAAAAAAAATATTTTCACTTGTACTCTAGACATTAGGAACAATCATGTAAAAAATAAAGGGCAAAAGTGCAATACCAAGTGAGAAAAAATTCCAAATTTGCTTTCTACAAGAATCACCCTGTACATATTTTTCGAAATATTTTTATCTACCCTGACACTTTTAATCGTCACAGAGATAGAAGTCATGCCCTGTTGGAAAACTTATGAGACATAGATTACAACGAGGTAACTTTTGTGCCCCTCGTGCCCAACCCGTAAAAAAATAAGAAGAATTTTTTAATAAATGAAATAAACAATACATTCTAATAACAGTAGAATTTGGCAACACTGTTATTTGTGGTGCGCAAGAATGCCCAAACACAGAGTATCATTAGTTAGGACGTTTATTTATCTTTATTGATACCACTTTTTATGTTTCTAGCTTGTTTGGAGGGAGAGTCTCCCTCCCCAAATGCTGAAGGGGAGGAGGAACTAAAACACCCAACTTCTCTTCCTTTCCCTTCCGCTGCTGGACCCCAATGTGGACGAACCTTTCTAAGGAGATGGACGCCTAAGTCATCTCTTTAGGTTAATTAGGAGCGAAGTGATGGAGGTTTAAATTGCTGGCTGAACCCTTGAGCCGTTCGTCCTGTAAAGGTTAAATGAGCAGAGGGTAACGGTATTCTGGATTTCGGTGTAATTGCTTGAAACTGTGATATGTTGCTGACTGGCCACTACGAGGCCACCTTTTTGAAAACTGTATTCTGAATTTCGGTGGAATTGCTTGAAGCCATAATATGTTGTTAATGAAACTGTGATATAGTTTGGATATTGTAATCCTGAGAAAAAGTCTCACTGGACACAACCACCAATCATTGGCCATTTGGCAACTACGGGACCACGTTTCTTAAAACAGCAGAAGGTAAGGATATTCTGGAATTTTGGTGGAATTGTATGAAGCCATGAAAAGGCCTATCTCAAACCCGGGAAAGGGATGGGGAGAGTAGCGGCTAACATAAGCATAGACAACATTCCGATGTTCATCTTGAGGGATAAAAGAAAACCCTGGAAAGCCCTAGACAATTTTACTCAAGATCATGACATCTACAACGTATCTCAGTTTCATTCATTTACACCGTAATCAAAAATATAGTTATACCCGGATGTTTTCAAAAATCTGGACCTGTAGTCAATTGAAGGTCGTGTCCATTAAGACTTTCTCTCACGATGAGAAGATCTACAACATATCACGGTTTCCATCATTTTGACCGAAACCCAGCATGTCATTATTTTCGGCTCGGATGGTTTCAAAAAAGTGGCCTTGTACTGGTCAAACGGTCAGTGATTGGTGGTTTTGCCCATTAAGACGTTTTCTCAGGATCACAATATCTACAACATATCACAGTTTCAGTCATTTTCATCGAAATCTAGAATATTACTATTTTCGGCTGCTTTCAAAAAAGTGGACCTGTAGTGGCCAAACGGTCAGTGATTGGTATCTGTGCCTATTGAGACTTTTTCTCAGGATCACAATATCTACAACATATCACGATTTCAAGCAATTCCACCGAAATCTAATTTCCGTAAGGATTTTATGGGGCCCTTTGTCATTTCAAAGGGAACTATTGCCCCTGAAGCTCTTTTCTAGCAAAAACAACAAAGCCCGTATTTCTTATTTTGAAGACATCTTTGGATCCGCAAAGTTTCGTTTTTGTAATGTGGCCCCTTTAGTCAAGGGGACTCTTTTTTGAAAAATGTCCCTTTGCCCCCTTAACCTATTTTCCGAAAGAAACAGAAAAAAAAATACGTGTCGATTTATTTTCGGTCCAGTATATAAGTGCCAAGTTTTAAGAAAATCGGACGACGAGAAACCCTTGTGAAGCTATTGCTTCTACACTTTCACTTTTTGGACTTAACGGGTTTTTGTCCCAAAGTCTTCACTTTTATAGACGGAGTTTGGCTATGGGCATTTAATTTAATGTACTCACTAACTAGAAACACGTCTATACCTCTATAAGAATTGTTGCCGAAGTACTACAGGATTCTGAAACTTGGATGTTTGAGTCGGGCACATACTAGTTCCTAACTGAAATCTTGATCCAACTACGGTAGATTCCATAGTTTTGGAGCTATGAGGCTTTAAAGTTCATTTTTGCAAGTTTTCGGCAGCCTATAACTCCGAAAGGAAACATTTATGCACCTAAGTTTGTCTATAGTTTTCGTCTTATCGTGGTGTCAGGAATCACCTCCCAAACGTTGTCGGTGTTGTTTTGAAACACGGTGTGCATATAGATGGATACATACATACATACATAGATACATATATAACTACAATTTTAATTCGAAGTCCAAGGGGACACGAAAAAACTTCGAATTATCCAAAATTCGAATTATCCAACAATATTCATTTTAACATATAACAACAAACAAACCAAGGTACTGTGCATCAAAAACATATTCATATGGTGTGCGTGATCGAATACCGCAAAATAACAAACGACATTGAGTACGCATAATTCAAACTACGTGTACAATGGAAAATATATTTACGTACAACACTACAACATACATTGAATAGCCCAAACAATTAAACACCAGTAACAATTTGAATATTCTGTTCTCACTTTTAAGAAGTCGTAAACCTCATTTGCTTAAATTTGATTGTTTCTGTACGGTCAATAATAAATCTTGAATTTCATGTATTGCGTGGAATACGGTATTAATAACATTTGGTTGACTATCAATAATTCATTTTAAATTTTCAACCATTCTGAAAGAAGAAGAGATTGGCACACGTTCTCTATCTTTACTTCTTCCCCAACTCACCTTCATCTTTATCATTACATAGATTTTTCTATTTATCTTTTGTATTACTCTTCCCTATGGTTGCATCTGGATAACTGAAAACACGTTAAAACTATTTCTCTATTTACCTCTGTCCAACATTAAAAATTTTCAACTGTATTTACTTCGAATTATCCAAAACATAGGTTCAAAAGTTCGATTTATCCACGATTTTTTTTACTATTGTTTTCAATACAGTTTTCAAGGGGAATGGACTTCTGTTCGAATTATCCAAGTTCAAATTAACGAGACTCCACTGTAGTTTGTTTTTATAAAGAAAAGTATAGATGTAGACTAAGATTATACGTTCATGCTACATTAATCATTTCTCTGTTAAACAAGTATAGTTTTATTAAGAAATGTACATATATATGTTGAGTTAGAACGTTTTTTTGGGAGATGATCCAGTGGATGCATCTCTGGTGTAAGTAGTGTTGTAAAAAAACGTTTTTTTTCTGTGAAGTTTTTTTTCAATAAAAAACATCGTTCTTTTTCATGTTTTTTTTTCAAATGTCTGTTTTTTCTGGCAGCTATTATTTATTGATTTATGTTGCAGATTATTGAAATAATCAACAGAACTTGAGTCGAAACCCTCGTAACTTACAAATCGTTTTTATTTTGTACCTATACGAGCAAAATTGTGTGCTTATTCCTTTCGGCCTTAGGTCATTTTTGGCGTTTTCCTACATTTCCAGTTAGTGACTTATTGCTCAAAAACTATTCATTCTATTTATATGGTTCAGGCCTTGTTTTTTAGAAAATGGATGTGGCTATTTTTTGGTGTAAGTTGCATTGCAGTGTTGCCAACGGGTGGGAAATTATTGAGGGAAATGTAGGGGTGAAAATTTGCAAAAAATCCCTAACCGAATTTCAAAATTTTTTGTATCTAGCACCACTGCTGCTATATGGGTTCAATTCATCTAAACAAATTTTTGGTGTGTTGACAAGGTACAGTGAAATCCTGAAATCGCTGGCTTCCATTCAAAGAGGGAAAGAAAAAATTCTGTCATACACATGAAATTTTGATACTTTTTACGCCTCAGAAGCAAAAATCAAATATGCCGGGGCTACAGCTTCTCTAATTATCTTATTGAAACTTTTTATGGTGCGTTCTGTAGGGCAAAGAGGAAGCTTTCAGGTAGTGGTACGTTTGTTTCAATGTAGCCAGTAAGAGGGTAATAATAGAGGGGAAAAGGGAAATTTTCCGAATTTTTCACCTAATAGTGGGAATTAATTGTTTTGGCTGGAAACGCTGCCATCAGACAGACGAAAACTATCTGAAAATAAACCGTAGTACTCCAAGAATATATCCTATAAGTATCATGGCGATATAACAAAGTAAACAAGAAATTAAAAAAAAAAAAAAAACATCTCATTCTACCTGAGAAATTCACCATTTTCTTAACATTTCCAGAACATGGTTTATTATAAACCTCAACTGTACTTCCCCTAATTATTCTAGTGAAACTTTTTATGGTGCGCTGTGTAGGCTAAGGATGAGGCTGTTAGACACTGGTACGTTTGTTCGAATGTAACCAAGAAGAAGGAAATAATAGAAATTAAAAGGGATTTTTTTCCAAAATTTGCCCTTAAAATCTGGAATTAAAATTTTCTGTATCTGGCAACACTACTATCAGACACACACAAACTATCTTAAAATAAGCTTTGGTATCCCTCTAATATATCCTACAAGTATTGTGACGATATCTAATAAAATAAGCATGTCAATAAAAAAACATCTCATTCTACCTTTAAAAAAATCACAGCTATCTTTCCAATTAGAGAACAAGGTCTACTGTAAACCTCAACTGTACTTCCCCTAATTATCCTATTGGAACTTTTCTAAAGTGTGTTGTGTAGAGCAAAGACGAGACTTCCAGATACTGGTACATTTGTTCCGATATAGCCAACAAGAGGGAAATAATAGAGACAAAACATATAATTTTTCCAAAATTTCCCCCTAAAATCTGGAATTAAAATTTTATGTAGCTGGCAACACTGCTACCAGACAGACGCAAACTATCTTAAATTAAACACTGATACACCACTGATATATCCTACAAGTATTATGGCGATATTTAAGAAACAAAGCTTCTAATTACCAAAAATAAATTACGGTAAACAGAAAAGTAAGAAAAAACTAGAAAAATCAAGAGTTGGAACCTAAATACGAATTTTACGTGCGCCCCCTAATTACCCCATTGTAACGATCTCTACTTGTGTTTGTTAAGTAAGGACAAATGTTCGATTGGCGTTAAGTTGACTTGCACTCGGACGTATAGGTACGGATTTATAAACAAAAATTTCTATTTTTTTGCCCAAATATAGGAGAATTTTAATTTCCCTAATTGGCAACACTGCGCGCTGGTCCGTCCAATTTATGTCAACAGTTAGGTATTTATCCGAGGTATCTACCTGGCAAGTCTCAAGAATCTTTCTACAACGAAGGAAGCTACAGGGAAAAAAGAAGTAAAGGAAATTCGAAAATTATCGAAATTTGACTGGGATGAAATTTGAGAAGGAAATTCGACAACAGAAGAAAAAGAAAGGAATATGATAAACTATAGTCCAACCATATTTTGCAAGAATAATATCCCGATATCTTAATTAATGTCCACACAGGAGCGGATTAAACAAGTGACACACCCGTGTGTGCCACTTTGACCATCTGGGCCACCGAGTATATATTTGATAACATTTTTTTGACTACTAACTCGTGTTGTTGTTGTAGTTATAGTCTCGACTAATAATAATATCGTTGTAAACAATAACTTTATAAGGAAAATTTTCTCTCCTTTTTACATCTTAGTTCCAACACTGTTAGTGAGAAATGCAGGGTGTTTCAAAATAAATTTTGGGGTTTTAAGTCTTCGTAGTACCTATTACATTTTACGTACAATTATAAGCAATGCATCAAGTAAAAGAGCATCTCAAACAGTCTTTGCTACAAGTGTTCAATGTGAGATTCATTCGTCACACGGCACACATCTAGTCGCTAGGCGAGAAAGGCCCATAAACTTTCCGCCATATGGCACAAAACACATTCAATTTAGGGGAGTCTCGTTTCAACTGTACCGTCTCCTGAGGATTTGCTGACGGCCAGATGCAAACATTATGAGTGTCCACATTAACTGTTAGGTGAAAGGTCTATTTATCACTGAAGACGACACGATCCAGAAAATCTTCATTGTTATGCAGGAATAATTCACTTGTGAAATTGGCACATAAACCGTAGTCTGTAGGCTTTAGACCTGTAGCAACTGCAAACGATAAAGACGTAATTGCAAGTGTCCTTAACATTCTTCACACAGACGGCAGCACTGTACAGATTCTGTCTTTATTAATACACAAAAAGCTTTCTGCTCTCTAGTCTCCATCTTTGCTACTTGCTCTTTCTAACAGCAGACAGAAGAAACAATGCGTTTATATGCGTGCGTACAAAACTGAGTTGCTCTTTCATTTGGTATAATATTTATAATTGTAAGTTAATTGTAATAGATACTACAAAGTTTCAAAACCCTAATATTAATTTTGAAACACCCTGCATTACTTCAAACTGAGTCATCCTATATTAATGTCTTTTATATACATATCATCAGGGCCGGTCCTAGTCAATTTGTCGCCTCGTGCAATGGCATAATTTGCCGCCTTCCCCTTTCTCCAGAAAGAACAAATCTTAAAAGTCATGATTTTACGTATGCTACTCCAGTATGAACAACAAAGGTGAGGGTAAGTGCAGTCGCACTCAGAAAGGCTTAAATACTTACTAAAAATGCAATCCCGTTGTGTCTGGTTTTTTTCTTTAAATATTAATCTATTATGTTGGTGAAAGATAAAGCAAACACACCTGCAGAGGAAAGATGGTAATCCTTTTTATAGAATTCACTATCGAGCTTCAATCTCAATGTATCAGTTTGCAATTCCAGTGCAACTAGGTCTTTTATCTTTATTTCTTGATTTTTCTTCTACATCTAACATTAAAAAAAACTTGTTTCTATCTTCAATGATAACGAACTTGTTTCTGGCAAAAACAAGACTAGTTTCATATCAACTAGAACTTACTAAATGGAAGAGATATTCACTACTATTCGAGAATTGAATTCTTGCATTTGACAACAATCAAGCAATTTGTGCTCGGATTTATTCGACCACTTGCTTTAGCATTGTCCATGTGACCTTAAACTAATGCAACCTAAACATAATTTATGAATGTAGTATGCAAATAGAAGGTCAGCTTAGTAAATGTAACTACCACCATCATGAAGTCTGTTTCCAACAAGAAATATTTAATTTAAATAATATACTTATGACAGATTTTGCCGGACCATCCAAGCTTGCCGCTCCACGCAAATGCACGTGTTGCATATATGGTAGAGCCGGCTCTACATATCATATATATCTAGTCGACAAATTATTTATATATGACATTTAGAAAAATACTATTAGGCAAATTAGTATTAGTTTTTACCTTTAGACAAGTAATTGGAATTTTATACTGTTCGTGATATTATTTTCGTGCTTATTAAAGGCCTGCTTTCACGAAAAAACAAAATTTCATTTCTACTTTTATTTCTTAGTTGATATTGATGAAAACTGCTGAAACCCGAATTGTTAATAAGTATGGTATTTATGTAAATTGTAAAATATTTGTAGCGTATCAGTACCTAGCGTTTAATTTATGTTGCATTTTACGGTGATTACACCTACATAAAAATATTTCATACTTAAATAGACGTAAGATGCATTACAAATGACTATTTGAAAAAAAACGAAATTTAGAAAAAAAACGAGAGGCAATGTTATTTTTTCTAAAAAACGTACATTTCTGAAAAAATACGAACCGTTTTTTTTATTTACAACACTAGGTGTAAGCATATAAATTTCTATAAAGTAGTGACTCTATGTATTCCTAAGTCTTGTAGCTACCGCTCGCTGGGGACAATAATTGATACAGTTTGCCTCAAAGTTGATTTTAATTAATTATTAAATTGTTTATTATTTTTATATTCTAAGATTTCGCGACACGTCCTGCGTACCTGCGCGACATACCGGTTGGGAATCACTGGTCTACAAGGCATAAACGTCAGACGTTAAATTAAAGATGTCAACTCTTCTGGGAGAATTTGTAATTTTCCTTCATATCGTGTACGTGCGTTCCATATTCATGTTCTAATCCATATGCTCTTGGCTATCATTTCCTTTTAAATATTTTGAACATTATGACCTTCTCGTCCAAAATTCTTTGAAAAAAGATTATGCATCTGAATACTGATAGACGTTACCATTCTTTTCTTTTCCTACATGCAAACTGTTTATATATATATTTCTTGAATATCAATATCTAGCATTTACGACGATTTTTTTTTTTTTTTTTTTTGTCAAATTGTTGAATTGCTAACGCTTGTAACGATCTTTCGTTGCTTAGTTCTTCATTCAAGATTAGATTACATCTCAAAATAGAATGATAATAGATATCAACTCTTCTCTCTCAACCTTGAAGCGCGTCTAACCTTGCAGTAACGGAAATTATCTCAAGCTACTGATGCCATTAAAAACATATACACACACATGCGCGCACTTTGCATAATATTATTTATATTTCTTTTCAAGATTGAAAACTTAGGACTAGGCCAGTGATATTTCTTTTCAAGGTTGAAAACTTAGGACTTCATCAGTGATATTTCTTTTCAAGATTGAAAACTTAGGCCTAGGCCAGTGATATTTCTTTTCATGGTTGAAAACTTAGGACTAGCCCAGTGATATTTCTTTTCAAGGTTGAAAACTTAGAACTAAGCCAGTGATATTTCTTTTCAAGGTTGAAAACTTAAGACTAGGCCAGTGATATTTCTTTTCATGGTTGAAAACTTAGGACTAGGCCAGTGATATTTCTTTTCAAGGTTGAAAACTTAGAACTAAGCCAGTGATATTTCTTTTCAAGGTTGAAAACTTAAGACTAGGCCAGTGATATTTCTTTTCATGGTTGAAAACTTAGGACTAGGCCAGTGATATTTCTTTTCAAGGTTGAAAACTTAGAACTAAGCCAGTGATATTTCTTTTCAAGGTTGAAAACTTAAGACTAGGCCAGTGATATTTCTTTTCAAGGTTGAAAACTTAGGACTAGACCATAGTTTAGTTGGACCACAATGAAACGCACTGAAAATCCGTTCCGGAAAATATTTGTCTTATGTTAATTATTCTGCAGTTCATACCTCGTGAGCCATGTGCTTTATACCAATTCCAATAATATTTGTTTCCAGCTAAATCATTTTTTATAAGGGACAGGATGGCTCAATGGGTGGTGATATTAGTGAAGTCGAGTACTCAGTTTGATGCTTTAGGTTGACTCAAAGTACTCAAAGTTCCTGCCTTTATGTCTCTGTCATATTGGATTAAGTTGGGTGGATTTTCATGCAAGTGTCCGTTGCGTTTTTTGCTTACGATGTTTCTGAATAGCCAATTGAGAAAGTTGTTTAAGTACCGTTCTACGTGTAACCAAGGGAACCTAATCGGAAACCCATGTTGTGGTTTCCAAGGGGGGCAAGTATAAGCGACATTCAAATATAGTTTCAAACTTTGCTGTAACTAATGTAAAAATTCTATTGGGTTTTCGATATTCCGAAGTACGATTTCCTCTAGGGGCGAGCGCCCCACCTTGCCCCCCCCTGATGGGCGCCCTTGCGTGTATCACAACTTTCTGTTGGTTACATATAGAAATCACAAGCAACGAATGCCATCAACTTTTGCATGAAAATCCGCCTCAAAAGAGTTTCAGCAAAAAAATAAAAAAGAAGAAAAAGGAAAGAAATGTACTACTGATAGGGAATATATAGAAATAAAACGCTAGAGTGCTTACCTCTGGTTTCAGCGGTCTCTGGTTCGATCTCAACCCGTATACTTGTGGTGAAAATCATACCTGGGTTTTCTCTGAATTCTTCCATTTTCTCCCATATTGTCATTCCTTCAATCCGTCCATAATAACTTATTTTGATTAATCTTCCGTCTCTTTAACCTACAGAACATAATGGTGGGACGTAACACTAAAAGATGTATTTACTTGATAGGATATGTCTCGGGTTTCAAGTTAAAACATTTCGTGATGCCTTTCAACTTTCTGATCGACAATTACACCAGAAGTCTTCGTTTACACATCGTGTCCGCGGAGTGCTGAGTGGAGGAAAGGGATCAAGTGAGACCTTTTTAAAAATACATCTACACTACATTTACATACATTTAATTCCCTTCAATTGTACATTACATAGATACATTTCCGACATTTTTTATATGTTCTTGCTTTTCATTCCACATTTTCCCTCTTTTAACCAATTGTTGGCCCTGTTCATGTAAGCATCCCTGTTTCACTGTCTAAACTTCTATTCCGACTTTTACATTTTCTCCTCATTTCTCCAATTTTTATCCCTATTCGCCCCTCCCTCTTTATCTTTCTCCTTGTTCCTCTTACAGTTAGTAGTGATGGATTTAAGCTTCTTTCGACCCTAAGCTATGTATAGCCAGAGGTCAGTCTCCCGCCACTATACCAACCTCGTCCCAGAACAGTTTTACTTTAGCCGTCAGTCGTAATAACCGTTTGGTCAGGAAACGCTTTCTAGCTAATGTTGAGTATGAAACATTAAGTTATTTTGACATAAAATTTAGATTTGCTATTAGACAGTAATAATTATAGAACCCTATATACCAAACCAAACAAAACGTAACACGTTACAATAATAATTGGAAAATATGTTTGTTCCAAATGTTGATTTTCCTTTTCTTTTGCCGCCCCTCTTGATTCTGCGGCGCTAGTCACCTTGTCCTTGTTTGCCTAGTCGGAAATTCGACACTGCCTCTTCCACGGCACAAACTTCTTTTTTGACTTTCCAATTTTTTACGGCCATGTATTTAACTTGCCCTTATATGCGAATTTAAATGTATTATGCATATAGCGTTCTTTTTAGGGATCAATTTAATACAGTGGGACATCGATAAGTCGAAGCTCAGGGGAATAGACAAAAATTCGACTGGGGATCGAGCTTTTCGAGTAATCAGGGTTCGAGTTATCAAGGTAGCTACAACAACTGAAGTTCCGAAATACTGAAAGTTCGAAATACTGAAGTTCGAACATTCGAAATACTAAAGTTCCGCATTCCTCATTAAAAGTGATTATATAACCTCTTAAGTCCAAGATTAAGCCTGCTAAGTGCTATATATGAAGCACTGGACTGTATGGTTCAGAGACTTGGATATTACGGAAATTAGAGAAGAAATATTTAGAGAACTTCGAAATGTGGTGTTGGAGGAAGATGGAGAAGATAAAATGAACAGAGAGAGCAACAAACGGAGATGTTTTAAAACGTGTAGGAGAGAAGAGGACACTTCTAGCCACCATCCTTCGTAGAAAGGCCAATTGGATTGGACACATCTTGCGAAGAAATTGTCTCCTTCACACCGCCATAGAAGGAAAGGTGGAAGGAAAGCGAGGAATAGGAAGAAGAACGCAGCTGATCGATGATTTGAAAGATAGGAGAAAATATTGGGAGTTAAAAGAGGAAGCTGAAGATCGAGAAAAGTGGAAAAAACATGTCCAGACCGAAATCTAAAATTGAAAAAATCCTCATTAGTTCCAGGACCTGCCGAAAGGCAGAATACTTAATAATAATAATAATAATAATAATAATAATAATAATAATAATAATAATAATAATAATAATAATAATAATAATAATAATAAAACTTCTATAACTCGAAGTTTTATTCGTTCAACCTCTGGAACTCGAAGTTCTGAAAGTTCCTTAAATTTAATAAGATAACTAGTAAAAAATAAAATACTGTACACGCCTCCGCAACAGAAGGGCTTTCATGTCTAGACATGAGTAAAACGCAATTAGAGTATACATTAACAACAATGACAGGAATATGCTTTTATGTAACTATCATTGTTTCTAGAGTTATAGCTTCTGGATATCTAATTCACATCAAGAGAAATTCGACTTATTGAGGTTAGCAGATACGAAAGTTCGAGTTACCGAGGTTTATAAGTATGAATATGAAACCTTTAAAATTCGACTCTTAGAGGGGGCCCGCGGTGGCTCAGTGGCAGAGCATTCACCTCCGGTGCATGGAGTCCGTGGTTCGATCCCAGCTTGCGCCAAGTGAGAATTCTAGTGGCCCAACACCGTGTGCATGAATTTTCTCGGGGTTGTCCGGTTTCCTTCCACTTTCTTCATTCCACCATTTCATTAATTTCTCATCATGATCGTCGTCTTTAGCCTAACCGCCATAACCGTGAGGCGTAAAATTTAAAGATTTCATTTCATTTTCATTTTTCGACTTATAGGGGTTGTAATTTTTAAACATTCGACTTATAGAAGTTATTTTAACACTGAGTGTTATGGAGAGTTCAAGAGATGTCAAGAAAAAAAATTACCAACTGTATTTCGTTAAAAATAATGGCTAAATGTCAAGTCAGAGTTATCTAAACGTATTTGACAATCATATCAATCATATAGAAAAGATTCTAATGTGCAAAAGTGAAAGCCGATTGCTTAATTATTACTTACAGTATTTCTAAACACATTTCGGGCTTTTTTTAAATAATAATAATAAAAAAAAACAATAGGTGGCATAACCATGCAGGTGGCAAAACAGAGTACGTTTGGGAATCGAACAGAAACTGGTTCTTGGTTTCTTACGTCTAGGAGTTAACAAAAAAGGGTGTGGTCATTATATTCTGACTAAAAAGGCGTTGTATTGGAATGTGTGTGTCTATTCAGGATTTGAGACGAAGCGGGGGGAAAGGAGAGAAATAAGTTAACTGGAAACAATCCGGAAATTGTTTATTACACAGCTTAAGTATATCTATTTTATTTTACCATCAACTATCTCGTTTATACTTGAGTTATATTAACTTGTTAAACTCAATGGTATGCATTTAATGCTGGGTGTTCGATTTTTCTCTCTCTCTCTTTCAAGTTTCATTGACAAAGTAAACAAAAAAAAAAAAAAAAAAAAAAAAAAAAAGAAAAGAAAAAGAAAAATATTTCTGTCGTCTGTATTTCAAGGTTTTTGCCCCTTTTGCCTCACTTTGTCACTACAAGACAAGAATTTTTAGATCGATATTAAAAATTTTCCTTCCTTTCTCAAAGGTTACTGGAGGAAAAATCCCATTTTTAATGTAGCCTCCAGTCAGTGGCGTATTTACGATTTTGTTTCGGAGGGAAGGGCTTTGCTAACTGTATTCTTGGAAATGTGAAAATTCTGCAAAATATTTCATTTACTTTAATATAGTAAATAAATTTTGGGGGGTTTAAGAACACCTTAAATACGCCACTGCCTCCAGTGATCCAATGAGAGTATAATTAGACTTACCAGTTTTCGGAAGCTACAAAGCTGGACATTGTTAATGCCAATGAGCCTTATGCAGAGTTGTTCTGACGCGTGATTAATGCCATACTAAAGAGTTCGATTAATACGTTGGCTGCCGTGAGACCCGAAAAGGGGTCTCAGTGAACGACACGCGTGGAGCCGTACAGGCCGCGATACCCGCACGGAGGTTTCACTTACTATTTGTTTCTCGAATCAAAAATAATCTTTGGCCTCAGAATGTTGCACTGTATTTGTAGCCCCACGCCAGAGAGCACAACGTGCTGACAACAATGGCGTGACCAAACTGCTTCATTTCCACAAAAGTTTCATATACTCTCTTTTCACACATAAGTCACTTCCACTTAACTTTACGATTTGTACGGGTCGCCTACTGCCTTCAGAAAATTGTGTACGATATTTTCTTGAGTAATTGAACACCGAAACAGGAATATCAACTAACTTCTCCTGTAAATCATCTTGTTCTTGACTAATTTTGTCCCCTTATCTCGAAACTGTTACCATGGAAATATTTCACTGTATCGGCCGTTTCGGTACAAACTTCTTCAGAAATGGAAATTTGTACTTCAGCCCATCATTAAAAGTACACAACACACGTCAACTATTAGTAATACTCTATTACATGTAACACAATACGACGATTTCATGTACGACCATAGATGCAAACTCGTACAACCAAGGATGTTATAAAATAGAGGATCTGCCCATACAACAAAATCGTGAAGCCACACATCACAGCTTCGCCATACCTACTTTGCCCACTCCGCGCCACTAGGACAGTAATGTTTCGAGCCAAGAATCGTGGCGAAACCAGAGTAGCCAATCAGACGTGCCAGTTTAGACGATGCTCTGTTGTTTTTTTGGCTTCATTGAGTTCATATGATGGAGATATGTATGGGCAGATCCTCTATTTTATAACATCCTTGCGTACAACTTAACAAAGGTTGCTAGGTCGTAGATCTAAAATGTCACTAGAACACAATGGAAAAAGCGCTAGAAATTGTGAAATTACTTTGCGACTAGAAACTAAAAGCCTTACACAGAGCCGTTTTGACGTATGATTAACGTCACACTTAAGGCTTGACTTCTGCAGGATCCATAGTATGGCACTAATCACGCGTCAGAATTACTCTGCATAAAGCCCTAAGTTTCTCTGATCTGGACTAAATATGAAACCAACCGGGACTACAGCTCAAAACAGCGACTATCCCTGTTAAACAGAGACATCAGGCAAACCTATGTATAATACAGTAAAGCCTTGTCTAATTTGGCATCACTTACGTAGAACTTGCATTATTATATAGTATTACTTTGTAAGTTGGTAACTTGTCTACCTTGCAATTTGGCTGCATGGAAGCAGTATTGAGTTCATATGGTTCGTATTCCATGTTAATCACTAGGTCCACTTCTCATATAGCCTCCGTGCTGGAAGGGACGCTAAACTTCTACCCGATCAAAAAATTGAACCAATATTGTTCTTATCCGGTTAAGGATAGATTTATCTCTGTATGTTAGACACCAGCTCAATATTACATTCAGTATGTAGTCTTTTCCACTTCCTTAGAAACCCTTTCAGAACATCTTTTACTGTTGTTATGACCCGGAAGGTCAACAAACCAAAGGGATGAAAAGGGGCAAAGTAGTAGGGACCGACGTATGTCCAGCCGAGTCAGCAAAAATTTTTGTGACGTCATAGGTCAAAGGTCAATGACCTTGCCCCGGGGTCAATGACCTAGGGGTACCTAGGACCACCCCCTCTAAATTTTGGCAGGGGTACCTTGGCCCACCCCCTAAATTTTGGCAGGGGTACCTAGGACCACCCCCCTTAAATTTTGGAAATTGCCAAATCTAAAAATTTGGTGTGGTAGCCTGGGACCATAGTATGTACCTCTATCAGTATTGGGGGTCTATGTCGTTCCCTTTCATGGGTAAAAAATTGCCAAAAATTCAAATTTCGGGGGTTTTTGACCTAATTTATCCCCTTTGATGAGGTATTATTACCCTATATGGTTATATGGGCGTATACAGGGGTCCATTACCTTTCATAAGACATGTGTATATTAATGCATCCCTTGAAAAATTTGGGAGGGGTACCTTGGCCCACCCCTTAAATTTTGGAAATTGACCAATTTAAACATTGGGTATTATAGTACAGGACCCTAATATGTATTATGATAAATTTGGGTGGTCCACCTCGTTCCCTTTTAGGGGTACAAAATTGCCAAAATATAAACGTAAGCAATACGTAGTACCACGTGTTTGGTTTTTGGTCGATTTTATCCCCTTTGATGAGGTGTTATTATCCTATATAGTTATATGGTCATGTATAGGGGTCCATTCCCTTTCATAAGATATGGGTATATTGGTGCACCCCGGGAGGGGTACTTTGGCCCACCCCTTAAATTTTGGAAATTGCTCATTTTATATATTTGGTATTATAGTACTGGACCCTAACATGTATTATAATAAATTTGGGTGGTCCACCTCGTTCCCTTCTAGGGGTACAAAATTGCCAAAATATAAACGTAAGCAATACGTTGTACCACGTGTTTGTTCTTTTGGCCCAATTTATCCTCTTGGATGAGGTTCTATTACCTTATATGGTTAGGTATAGGGGTCTATTCCATATCATAAGACATAGGTACATTTGTGCACCCCGGGAGGGGTACATTGGCCCACCCCTTAAATTTTAGAAATTGCTCATTTTATATATTTGGTATTATAGTATTGGACTCTAACATGTATTATAATAAATTTGGGTGGTCCACCTCGTTCCTTTTTAGGGGTACAAAATTGCCAAAATATAAACGTAAGCAATACGTTGTACCACGTGTTTGGTTTTGACCTAAGTTATCCCCTTGGATGAGGTCCTATTACCTTATATGGTTATATGGTTATGTATAGGGGTCTATTCCCTATCATAAGACATAGGTACATTTGTGCACTCCTTTAAAAATTTGTGAGGGATACCTTGGCCCACCCCCTTAAATTTTAGAAATTGCTCATTTTATATATTTGGTATTATAGTACTGGACCCTAACATCTATTATGATAAATTTGGGTGGTCCACCTCGTTCCCTTTTAGGGGTACAAAATTGTCAAAATATAAACGTAAGTAATACGTTGTACCACGTGTTTGTTTTGGCTCAATTTATCCCCTTGGATGAGGTGTCCTATTACCTTATATGATTATATGGTTATGTATATTGGTCCATTCCCTATTATAAGACATGGGTATATTGATGCACCCCGGGGGGTACCTTGGCCCACCTCTTTATTTTGGAAATTGCCCAATTTAAACATTTGGTATAATAGTATAAGACCCAAATATATATATATTACTATAAATTTGGGTGGTCCATCTCGTTCCCTTTCATGGGTACGAAATTGCCAAATTTTAGTACAACCACGTGTTTCGTTTTTGACCTAATTTATTCACTTGGATGAGGTCCTATTACCTAATATGATTATATGGTCATGTATAGGGGTGCATTTTCTATCATAAGACATAGGTACATTGATGCACCCCGGGAGGGGTACCATACGCAATCCTTAAATTTTGGAAATTTTTCAATTTAAGCATTCGCTATCATAGTACATGACCTCAATATGTATCATGATAAATTTGGGTGGTCCACCTTGTTCCCTTTCATGAGTAAAAAAAATGCCAAAATATAAACATAAGCAATATGTTGTATCACGTGTTTGGTTTTTGGCCCAATTTATCCCGTTTGATGCGGTCTTATTACCGTATATGGACATATGGTCATGTATATAGGTTCATTTCCTATCATAAGACATGAGTACATTGATGCACCCCCGGGAGGGGTATCTTGACTCATCCACTCAGTTTTAGAAATTGTTTAATATAAGCATTTGGTATCTTCGTACAGGTCTTCAATATGTACCACTATAAATTTGGATGGTCCACATCGTTCCCTTTCATGTGTAAAGAACTACCAAAAATCAAATTTCGGAGGTTATTTACCCTATTTAGCACGTTATATGGTTTATTACCTTTATATGTTTTTGTTCTTTTAAATTTGGGAATTATAAAATAACATAATTTGGTAAACGGTTTGTAGGACCCATTGGTGTTCCTCTTATGGCCAAATATTCAAAATTTAAAGGTTATTGACCGGCTTTATTATTGAATAACTACAGGATTTATTACTTTTTTCATAAGACACAGGTGTATTTGGGTACCAATCTTTAATTTTGGGAGGGGTACATTTCTTATTGTCATATCAATAATTGATAATTGGATAGTATCTCATTCATTGGGTAAATCATTATGATCACGTGATCAGTTATTGACCTATGATGGGATTAGGAGTCCAGGACATTGGTACATTTAAACTTTGTAGGATAATTTGAGAATGCGTCATTGGTTTCGATTATTCCAGCCAAATATAAACGTAAGCAATACGATGTACCACGTGATTGACCTTGATGAGGTAGTGTACAGGGATACATAGCTAACCTTATTGAATCTTATGACTCATAGTCTTAAGGGAATACATGCTACAACACTGGCAAAGTTATTGTTGATGCAATTTGATTGGTTGATCACTATCTTTCGTGCAATCTGATTGGCTGATCACTATCTTTCGTGCAATCTGATTGGTTGCTGTTTTTCAAATCTTTGCTGCATTCAGTTTTGTTTTAACATTTAAAACGTTTGAAACTTTGGTTTGACATTTTTTCGTTTGATATTTTTAGTTTAAAAATTTTTGTTTCGAAATTTTTGTTTGAAAACTTTGTTTCAAAATTTTGTTTGAAACTTTTCGTTTGAAATTTTTGTTTGAAATTTTTCGTTTCCAAAATTTTTTTTCTGTTTAAAAATTTTTGTTTGAACAGTTTTATTTGGAAAATTTTGTTTCAAATTTTTTTTGTTTGAAAATTTTTGTTTGAAAATTTTTTGTTTGAAATTTTTGTTTGACATTTTTTTTAAAAGTTTGTGCACTCATTAGTAAAGAACCAGAACTGTTTAGAACTAAAACCTCTGGCAACATTGTGGTGCAATAGTACACATCAGAATATGGGGTTGTACTTGAAATGAAAAAACACAATTCATTGAAATGGATCATTTTATTACACTCCACATACATCCATACCAGATAGTGGTTCTGGATATTGTCGATACAATGTATTTTGAACTTCTTGCACTAGTTTGTCTTTAGCGTATACTTTTAATTCCAATTGAAGTCTTTTGAGGTCTATTGCGATATCAATTGGTGGAAACTCAATGTCCATTTGATCACAAATAAACTGTTTATCAATACAGTTATGCACCCATGAACGATGTTGACAACCATCACAATATCTAGATACATGTTGTACAATATGCATAACACATTTTTCAAAATAGTACTTTTTCAGGAATATACTTGTTTTGTTGCACACTTCAACTGCATGTTTCACACACTGAAATATGCTGATGAATTTGTTCCATTCCGTTTGTGATAGATACACCATGTTGCGAGGGGCATGAAATGTACTCTTTTTACGTAACAGCACCATCTTCTCTTCGAGGACTGTACGCAGCACCACTTCATGATTTGAGCCTAATGATTTGACTATGGTCACATTTAGCTCATCATGAAAATAATCGTTCATTTGGTCGATTCGTGAACATAATATTTGCCATTCTTCACAGGTCAGTTGTACACCAAATTGTTCTGCTTTGCCCAATCGAATCACAGGTTCAAATGTTCTAGCACTGATACCAATCATCACATGTTTTGTTTGAAATATATTTATTGGATAATAGCTTGCGAAGATGAACTCTTTATCGTTAGAAGTACACATCTTTCCTCCTGAAAAGCACTTGCTCAAATGATTTCGTGGGATGACACTTTATTTGCTGGTTTATAGTTATTGCTGACGTCATTGGTAAGTAATGTGCTGACGTTTGAATTCATGATTTCATCACAGTTGCTGACGTCATGCTGACCAACCAAATTCATACAACTACGGCTGATGTGCTGACGTTTGAATTCATGATTTCATCACAATTGCTGTGTACTAAATTCAAATTGATGACTTCGACCCAAGAATCCTTTGTAACATAAAGATACAGATCCAGTATTTAAGAAACGCAGCAGTTCTTCTTGTTTTGATGCTTCCATGGGTAAATATCTTGCTGGTAAAATTATATTCTTATCATTTTCAAGCTTCACTACGATTCTTAATCCAAACTTTGTAGGGATCATTTGGCTAGCTAAGATTCTATAAGGTACATTCTGTTGTAAATCAGTAATCTTGGTAAATGATTTCATCACATCACACGTGTTTAGAAACTGCAGACAAGTAGCCATGATGATGTTATCATGAATACTAACTCGAACGATACTTATATATGATGAAAAACTGATGACGTTGCATTATCATGTTCTGACGTGTACTATTGCGCCACAATGTTGCCAGAGGTTTTTGTTCTAAACAGTTCCGGTTCTTTATTAATGAGTGCACAAAACTTTTAAAAATGTCAAACCAAACTTTGAAACAAAATTTTTGAAACGAAAAAATTTGGAAACGAAAAATTCAAACAAAATTTTAAAACGAAAAAAAATTTTCAAACAAACTTTTGAAAAAACAAAATTCTGAAACAAAAAATTTTAAACAAAAAAATTTGAAAACGAAAAATTTCAAAACCAAAATTTCGAACAAAAAATTTTAAACAAAAATTTACAAACAAAAAATTTTGAAACAAAAATTTTCAAACAAAAAAATTTTCAAACAAAAAATTTTGAAACAAATTTCAAACAAAATTCTGAAACAAAAAAATTCAAACAAAAATTTTCAAACAAAAACTTTCAAACAAAAATTTTTCAAACTAAAAAAATTTCACGTTTCACGGTTAACCGTCAAACTTTATCCGGTTTTTAACTATTCGATTAACAAATAAACGGTTTTGATCATATTTGTCAGTGAGTGCAAAATGTTGAACGAAACCAAGATTTTTAAATGTTAAACAAAACTTAAAACTGAATGCAGCAAAGATTTGAAAATCAGCAACCAATCAGATTGCACGAAAGATAGTGATCAGCCAATCAGATTGCACGAAAGATAGTGATCAACCAATCAAATTGCATCAACAATAACTTTGCCAGTGTTGTAGCATGTATTCCCTTAAGACTATGAGTCATAAGATTCAATAAGGTTAGCTATGTATCCCTGTACACTACCTCATCAAGGTCAATCACGTGGTACATCGTATTGCTTACGTTTATATTTGGCTGGAATAATCGAAACCAATGACGCATTCTCAAATTATCCTACAAAGTTTAAATGTACCAATGTCCTGGACTCCTAATCCCATCATAGGTCAATAACTGATCACGTGATCATAATGATTTACCCAATGAATGAGATACTATCCAATTATCAATTATTGATATGACAATAAGAAATGTACCCCTCCCAAAATTAAAGATTGGTACCCAAATACACCTGTGTCTTATGAAAAAAGTAATAAATCCTGTAGTTATTCAATAATAAAGCCGGTCAATAACCTTTAAATTTTGAATATTTGGCCATAAGAGGAACACCAATGGGTCCTACAAACCGTTTACCAAATTATGTTATTTTATAATTCCCAAATTTAAAAGAACAAAAACATATAAAGGTAATAAACCATATAACGTGCTAAATAGGGTAAATAACCTCCGAAATTTGATTTTTGGTAGTTCTTTACACATGAAAGGGAACGATGTGGACCATCCAAATTTATAGTGGTACATATTGAAGACCTGTACGAAGATACCAAATGCTTATATTAAACAATTTCTAAAACTGAGTGGATGAGTCAAGATACCCCTCCCGGGGGTGCATCAATGTACTCATGTCTTATGATAGGAAATGAACCTATATACATGACCATATGTCCATATACGGTAATAAGACCGCATCAAACGGGATAAATTGGGCCAAAAACCAAACACGTGATACAACATATTGCTTATGTTTATATTTTGGCATTTTTTTTACTCATGAAAGGGAACAAGGTGGACCACCCAAATTTATCATGATACATATTGAGGTCATGTACTATGATAGCGAATGCTTAAATTGAAAAATTTCCAAAATTTAAGGATTGCGTATGGTACCCCTCCCGGGGTGCATCAATGTACCTATGTCTTATGATAGAAAATGCACCCCTATACATGACCATATAATCATATTAGGTAATAGGACCTCATCCAAGTGAATAAATTAGGTCAAAAACGAAACACGTGGTTGTACTAAAATTTGGCAATTTCGTACCCATGAAAGGGAACGAGATGGACCACCCAAATTTATAGTAATATATATATATTTGGGTCTTATACTATTATACCAAATGTTTAAATTGGGCAATTTCCAAAATAAAGAGGTGGGCCAAGGTACCCCTCCCGGGGTGCATCAATATACCCATGTCTTATAATAGGGAATGGACCAATATACATAACCATATAATCATATAAGGTAATAGGACCTCATCCAAGGGGATAAATTGAGCCAAAACAAACACGTGGTACAACGTATTACTTACGTTTATATTTTGACAATTTTGTACCCCTAAAAGGGAACGAGGTGGACCACCCAAATTTATCATAATAGATGTTAGGGTCCAGTACTATAATACCAAATATATAAAATGAGCAATTTCTAAAATTTAAGGGGGTGGGCCAAGGTATCCCTCACAAATTTTTAAAGGAGTGCACAAATGTACCTATGTCTTATGATAGGGAATAGACCCCTATACATAACCATATAACCATATAAGGTAATAGGACCTCATCCAAGGGGATAACTTAGGTCAAAACCAAACACGTGGTACAACGTATTGCTTACGTTTATATTTTGGCAATTTTGTACCCCTAAAAAGGAACGAGGTGAACCACCCAAATTTATTATAATACATGTTAGGGTCCAGTACTATAATACCAAATATATAAAATGAGCAATTTCTAAAATTTAAGGGGTGGGCCAATGTACCCCTCCCGGGGTGCACAAATGTACCTATGTCTTATGATAGGGAATAGACCCCTATACATAACCATATAAGGTAATAGAACCTCATCCAAGAGGATAAATTGGGCCAAAAGAACAAACACGTGGTACAACGTATTGCTTACATTTATATTTTGGCAATTTTGTACCCCTAGAAGGGAACGAGGTGGACCACCCAAATTTATTATAATACATGTTAGGGTCCAGTACTATAATACCAAATATATAAAATGAGCAATTTCCAAAATTTAAGGGGTGGGCCAAAGTACCCCTCCCAAATTTTTAAAGGAGTGCACAAATATATCCATATCTTATGAAAGGTAATGGACCCCTATACATGACCATATAACTATATAGGATAATAACACCTCATCAAAGGGGATAAAATCGACCAAAAACCAAACACGTGGTACTACGTATTGCTTACGTTTATATTTTGGCAATTTTGTACCCCTAGAAGGGAACGAGGTGGACCACCCAAATTTATCATAATACATATTAGGGTGCAGTACTATAATACCCAATGTTTAAATTGGTCAATTTCCAAAATTTAAGGGGTGGGCCAAAGTACCCCTCCCAAATTTTTAAAGGAGTGCACAAATATACCCATATCTTATGAAAGGTAATGGACCCCTATACATGACCATATAACTATATAGGATAATAACACCTCATCAAAGGGGATAAAATCGACCAAAAACCAAACACGTGGTACTACGTATTGCTTACGTTTATATTTTGGCAATTTTGTACCCCTAAAAGGGAACGAGGTGGACCACCCAAATTTATCATAATACATATTAGGATGCAGTACTATAATACTCAATGTTTAAATTGGTCAATTTCCAAAATTTAAGGGGTGGGCCAAGGTACCCCTCCCAAATTTTTCAAGGGGTGCATTAATATACCCATGTCTTATGAAAAGTAATGGACCCCTGTATACGCCCATATAACCATATAACTTAATAACACCTCATCAAAGGGGATAAATTAGGTCAAAAACCCCCGAAATTTGAATTTTTGGCAATTTTTTACCCATGAAAGGGAACGACATAGACACCCAATACTGATAGAGGTACATACTATGGTCCCAGGCTACCACACCAAATTTTTAGATTTGGCAATTTCCAAAATTTAAGGGGGGTGGTCCTATGTACCCCTGCCAAAATTTAGGGGGTGGGCCATGGTACCCCTGCCAAAATTTAGAGGGGGTGGTCCTATGTACCCGTAGGTCATTGACCCCGGCCAGGTCATTGAACTTTTACCCCGGTCATAAAAGAGAGTGAGGATGAGTCATTTCGCGCATAACGGGGGGCCTACTACTGGCAACTTGTCCATTCAAAGTCATTCTTCAAAAATACAGGAGGCAATGATACGTTTATTGCTTACTTCCTATATATGTTGCCGGCATGTGTAACTATTACGCACACCTCGACGCTAGTGCTGGTAAAATAACAATAATCCATCTATATATTAAAATGCTACGTTTATACGTTTGTGGTCAAGAAAAGTTTATACGTTTCTGGCCAGTTCTTTTAACAATAACATCTCAGAAACCACAAGCTCTAGAAAGATGCCGTTTTCACTGATAAATTGCAAATTTTATGTAGATTGTTCAGTTCTAATTGAATATTCTTTTTCAATGGCCGTTATTTCTTTATTACATTTTTAGGAGTAGACTGGAAGTATTGAAATTTTAAAAAGTAAAGCATCATATCGTATCCATTTGTATACGAGCTTAGTATATCTCTCTCCGGTGTTTGTTTCGTGGCCAAATGATAATGAAAAACGGAGGATAACCATTTCTCCAGGCTAAGATGAATCTTTATTGTTTGGAATGTTTTGCCCAATGAACACAATATATATATATATATATATATATATATATATATATATATATATATATATATATATATATATATATATATATATATATATATATATATATATATATATATGTATATATATATATATATTGTGCATGTAATGTATTTGCTTATTACATACTGCATGCAAGAAGAAAGAAAATACTGATTAGACATGAATTAGAAACTCCAACCGGAAGTAGGTTCAAATCTTGCAAACGTTGCCAGATATTGAAAAATCTAGCCTTTAGGATACCCCTTGCCGATTTTTATCAAGGTGTCTTTCACTTGTGTCTGTAAAGGGACATGTACAGATGTTGTGAGGAATGACAAGGAGATTCATGCTCATATGTGAGTGATGTGCTCTGTAGATAGCGCAGGTTCAGCTAGTTATACGGTATAATGGATAAAGGATAAGAAATAACGGATAATTATTCGAACAGATATTCAGATTAGAATTAATTATGTGAACAGTTATTCGGATAACGAGTGTTTACTTATACGTATTTCTGGACCCTACTATCATCTATGGCTTTAAGTTTATCACGGGGCCGTGGTGGCTCAGTGGTAGAGCGTTCACTTCCGGTGCTTGGGGTCCCTGGTTCGATCCCAACTCGCGCTAAGTGAACTTTGTAGTGGACAAACACCGTGTGCGTGGGTTTTCTCAGGGTTGTCTCGTTTCCTCCCACTTTCTTCATTCCACCATTCATTCATTTCTCATTGTCACCGTCTCCTTTAGCCTAGACGGGTTTTCCATGGGACGTAAAATTAAAGATTTCATTTCATTTCATTTCATTTCAATTAAGCTTCTCACATATAAGGGAGCGAGCTCACTAGGCCTATCTGGGGAAGGGAGAAGGAACAAACGAAACGGAAGCGGCCTACTAGGTACTATCCCTGGTTTTAATTAGATAAACCCAAGAAAAACATCACTCAAGATTGTACACATGAAAAAGCTGGGTCATCTTTTCAACTGAGTATCCCTATTAAGAATCAAACCCCCGGTACTGCTCACCCTAATGAAAATTGTTTCTCTAGAATTTCTTGAAAACAAATTTTGAGAATTTACTCACACAAATAATTTTATTACCTCAATGAGGTGTTTATCCAGTGCTGCATTTCCCATTAGGCCAATTAGGCCCGTGCCTAGAGCGTAAAACTTTTGATGGGCGCAAAATTTAAAAAATTAAATAATGTTTTAAAAAATCCTTTTTTTGTTACGTAGTTCTAGCTATATCATCTAGTGAGTGGTGTTTACTGTAATAAATTGTTAATTTACTCATTAAGCACAATCTAGATAAGTTTTATTTTTAAGTTAGGGATGAAGGGATGGAGAAATATGCTATTATTTGGGACGCCGACTGCAAAAGTGCCTAGGGGTGCACAGGTTCTAAATGCGCCACTGTTTTTATCGATTTGTATATGTCTCGTCTCCCCCCCCCTTTTCCGCCATTCCGTTAAACGCTAATAATATTTTAAAACTATGAACAGAAAAGCAAATCCATAAAGACCTCGGACTCAATTTTGCATCGGGTTTCCTCAACGCAATGCTAAATTTGCGTTCTAATTTGAGCTATTCAATACCGAATATTAATTTTCCGGTAATACATCAATTACAAATTTTGAAGTTTGAAAATACATCGCCGCAGATTTTTCACAGACTCTGCACCAAAAAAATGCTAAACGCACATTTCCCGTTGCATTGGAATCCACAATTTTTCCGAAGACTGATACGAAATGAGGCCCCTCGTCTTAACACTGATATGAATCCAGGTCAAACACCTTAACTACATGAGTAGACATACATATACATATATCAACTTTTGTTTATACAATATGTCTTTGTCCTTCATGAGCCCAAGGCAGGTTTAGATTAACGGTACGCAGTCACATGTAATTCTACACACAGACTACATCCGATATTACGTATAGGTTCTATACTTTTTTCCTGAAGGCTATTATTGAATGTCAGTTTTGCTCAGTTGAACTTACTCTCAAGCCCAGGATACACTTGAATGAAAAACTTTCTCTAGCTTTGATAATCACATATATGTTCGTAATATCATGCGGATATGAAATCAACGGATATAAATTATATAATACCAGCACGAAACGAAAAAAGAAAAAAAAATGAAGAGAGCGAAAGAGATTTCAGTAATGTGAAGAATTCCAAGCATCAACACAATACAAAGTACAATTCGTTTTTGATGCTCACAAGAATTAAGCAACACATTCTTTTAATCATATTTTATTGCAACAATTTCAAATTTTCTAAGTAATGTGATATCTTAATCTTAAAGCTTGCATATTGAACTAAGAATACGAAAAGATCAATATTAATATATATACAGGGTGTCTCAAAAGTTCCCTGACATAAGGTAACTGTTATTATCAGAGTTACCAACAAAATGTAAGACGGAAAACAGTCTCCAAATATGATGTTTTCAACCTAAAGTGAAGGATTTTTTTTTTAAACCGGACGAGCTGTCTGGGTTGTACACTCTTTAAGCGCTCAATGTTAAATGAAAATGCAACATTGCCACTTACCTCGGCACACAACATAACTGAATGAAGTTACTGTTTGAAATAAGGGCTAGTGATCGACACGTTAGTATAAAAGACAGTAACTTCATTCACTTACGTTGTGGGACCAGGTAAATGACAACGCTCCACTTTCATTTAACATTGGGCGGATAAAGAATGTACAGTCCAAACGGCTCATCCGATTTAAAAAAAAAATCCTTCACTTGAAAACATCATATTTGGAAATTGTATACCCTCTTACATTTTATTGTAACTCTGATAATAACAGGGGGCGTGGCGGCTCAGTGATAGAGCGTTAGCTTCCGGTGCTTGGGGTCCCTGGTTCGATTCCAGCTCGCGCCGTGTGGACTTTGTGGTGGACAAACACCGTACTAGTGGGTTTTCTCGGGGTTTCCTGTTTCCTTCCACTTTCTTCATTCTACCATTTCATTCATTTCTCATCACCACCGTCTCCTTTAGCCTAACCGGCATAAACGTGGGACGTAAAACAATAATTTCATTTCATTTCATTTTTGATAATAACAGAGTTACCCTATATCAGGGGACTTTTGAGACACCCTGTATATATGTTACTAACATTTATTGAAAAAGAAATCATCCAAAATTATATATAGTGCAGGCACAAAGGTTCACTAGGTTCGGATCTCCCCTTTTAAAAAATGTAACGAGACTAACATTTATAGACTATCTTAAGAAAACTATACTTGTTTAACAGAGAGATTATAGATGTATGTTAAAGATTTCATTTTACGTGTCATAAGTACTCTTTCTTTTCTCACAAAAATAATCAAGTTCTATCATTTTTTCTAGAAATATAAGTAGCAGTAATTAGCAATTATTTATAGTCTTTTCGAGTACAGAATAAGGCAGGTTCAATATTACATACATGGGTGGCACGGTAGGTAGATCAATCGTAGAGCACTTACCTCTGGTGCATGGGTGTACCTGACTCGATTTCCGGCCAAATAATTTTGTGATGGACAACATCGTGTCAGTGGATTTTCTCGGCGTACTCTCGTTTCTTCCTATATTTTAATTCCACGAATTCTTCTATCATTCACTTGCCTTAATCATCCGCGTCTAAGGAGGGAAGGGGTATCCGTGGGTGAATCTATGGGGGGGCATTGCCACCAACTTTTTGATAAAAAATAAAAATGCTCCTATAAGATGGCCAAAAAGGCCAACAATGAGAAAAGAAAATTGTCAAAAATGACGTCCCCCCAGCAGACAATTCCTAACTCCGCTCATGGGGATATCGTTTCTCTAATATTCAAAATTTTATTTCTTTACTCAGAAAACGCCAAATGCATAGATTCCATTACGTTAAATGTGTGGAATTTGGTATTTAGGCTTTTAATTTAAAATAATGAAATATGTTTCAGTATTTCAATAAGTTCCGCTCCTAAGGGCTCATTTCTATATCCAAATTTCCTTTTCTTTCCTCTATTTT
Organism: Thermobia domestica; assembly: GCF_964235325.1. Lineage (NCBI taxonomy): Eukaryota > Metazoa > Arthropoda > Insecta > Zygentoma > Lepismatidae > Thermobia > Thermobia domestica. The sequence continues at coordinate 17,976,421 of NC_137467.1, forward strand.
GAAAGTGCTGAACGTAAGGATTCGTTTAACATGGTGTGAAATTAAGTAAAATAATAATAATAATAATAATAATAATAAAATAAAATAAGGAAATATGTTTTTCAGTGTTTCTAAAAATGCAACTTCTAAGGATGGACAACAATCCTATAATATTCAATTTTTTTTTTTTTTTCCAGAAAATGACCAATCTAAGCATGCTCAAGTTAGAGGTATAAAACTCGGTCTGTAAACTCTTAATTAAAATTAAGGGAATACCTTTCGAAAACACTTCTCTAAGGAAGAAAAAGGGGACAAAAGGGGGAAAGTTATAACATTTCGAATTTTTCCTTCTTTATTCTGAAAATGCTCCGAATTGGAATTTATTTAAGTTGGATATGTGCTCTGCGGTAGACACTCTATTCAATAAAAATACGTGATTCAGCATTGAAAAAAAAAAAAAAACATATTTGAAGGCTGTACGCAGAAAGGACACTTTTGTTAGTATTGATAAAATTTAGTGACCATTTATTTTCTTACACAATGATTCCCTTTGTCTAGAGTAGTATTGCAGGTTGTGCTGGTGGTGGGGGAGACTTTCCGATATACATAGTTTCACATGTTTTATTAGTATTATTATACTATTATTAAAGTGTATTTACATCTCAAACTCAGAGGGCAATTTGCCTGCCTGTTCTCCAGAAATGAGGCCATTGCTTGCGCGAGTTGAGTTGATTTTGAGTTTAACGCCCTTTTCAGGAGCGAGGTTATTTGATACAGGACCAACTGATTAACGCGGAATCCGAACCACATCAGCTCTCTCCGCGAACGAACCCGGATCTCCCATGCCAAAGGCGCATACGGTAACAAGGCTTAGCCACAAAGGAGTTCTATTGCTGGTGCGAATTACTAAAGAATTAGTTAGTAGGATGTACATCTTTCTATATTGTTTTCTGTTCAAGAGTAAACATTAGACTGTCCTGCATTAGGGTTTAGCGTCCCCTTTAACACCGAGGTTATCTAAGACCTGAGCGTGTTATTTAACATGGAATCCGAACCACATGAGCTCAAGCCGGAAATCGAATACGGATTTCCCCAGTCCGGAGTAAAACGTTAGAGACAAGAGGAGGAGTTGTGATTTTGTTTAATATATATGTTTTAATGTACTACATATTACGTATTTGTTGTATATATTTATACATTTCTGTATGGTTGAATATAACAATTGACATTATTATTACATGTCAGTGTGAGATCAAAACCAATTTCCCTTTGCATATATTTCAGAAAGAACAAATAACGTTAACGATTCATTGGCGAATGTAACAAGTGATCAAATTGAATAAAGCCTAAAATAGCATGCATTCCTTGTGAAAACTTATTTTTGATGGAAGCCCATACGTCAAATTTTTATAAAGGTTCGTGAATATTTTGGAAGATTTTACAGAATCTCTGTTCTTACACATAGGCGTTGGTTCTGTTTGACGCGAATAAAATTTCGTTATGAAGAAAATGGTCGGCAGAACATCTTAGAATATCCCTTTTCAGTTGCCGTAGTAGTTGATTTGAATTTAGCGTTCTGATCAGCAGCGAGGACATATGAGGCGTGAACCTACGTTAACGTGGGTTCCGAACCACATAAGCTCTCGTTGATAATTGAAGCCTGGTGTTAGAAAAGTTATCAGTCCACAATCAGTTGTTACCCGTTGGGGTTGGAACCAATGTTGCATAATACTTAGTATTGGGAAACAGTGATGAAACGTTAGGAATTTCGTGACCTGGAAGCAATCAGACTTGTGTCCCGCTATGACCGGAACAGACCTGGAAACTGCGAAACATCGTCGTACACATGGATAGGACTAGTTTCTATGAGGTTGTTGATTTAATCCTAGTTTTTCCCGATAGCCTAGTGGATAGCGTGTGCATTTTGGTGCACGTAGTCCCGGATATTTTCCCGATGGGAAATCACTAACTTTTACTTCCACTACCATTTATTTTCATAATCGTGGTACGTTAAACCTTTTTTCCCATTTATGCTCATTTTAGTTTCTAAATGCAATTCTAAAAAAAAAAAAAAAAACTTATACTAGTCTCTCCCCTCTCTTTTCATTAAACCCGTAATTTTCTTTCTTAATATCTGCGTCTGTACATATCAAAATATTGCACTGAAAGATAGTGTAATCGTTAACTACTTCCCAGTCCTTGGAAAAAGAATGCTGAATATGTGTCAAACTCAGTTACACTTGATAATCTCAAAAATGCAATTTGTCCTGGAAGAGCAGTTATTATTACATACCTCGGTCAACATAATATCTGTTCGGGTATCTAGTAAGTTAAAAGGAAAGAAAAATTCAAAGATAACCATGAGTGGTCGGAAAATTGGACATAAAATACTCGTGATAAAAGGAAAAAACTGTCGATATGGATCTTAAATATGGAGAAGCTACCATTCTTTTCTCTTCAAACCGGTAAATGTTGTACATGCAGCGATATAGGTAGTGCATGAAATATCAACAACCACACGAAAGAGATTTAAAATATATAAAACGATTATCATGCCTGTAGTTCTGTATGGTTGCGAAACATGATGGCTTACTCTGAGGGAAGAACATAGACTGAAAGTATTTAAGAACAAGATCCTGAGACGAATATTCGGACCCAAGAGAAACGGGAATGGGGAATGGAGGAAACTTCATAACGAGGAACTACATAATTTATATGGTTTACCCAACATTGTTAGAGTCATCGGACCTTATGCAGAGTTGTTTTGAAGTCTAATTAACGCCATACTACGGGGTTGACTAACGGATGGTTATCAAAATTGTATTCAGAGTCTCTGATTAGGACGTAGTATTTGACGAAGCTAATAACATGTGACTAATTAATCTAAAGCAGAGGCTAATCTTTTACCCACGGTTTAGCGTGCGACACAACATTTCGTATTTCGTATTTCATGTGTTTTCACTTTTACAGACTACGCATGCGTTGATCTACTTTTCCGTAGTTGCCACATTTACTTTTCTTACCCGATGCATTGGGGTTATATAAGTTAATCATACCCAAAACATCTTTTTACTTGTACTCAAAGTAGACTCTGAATACCAAAAATGCACCTTCCTTAGTAAAGAGTTAGTATGCTTACTTACTAGTCTCAGACTAACCTTCGATTAACGAATTCTCTCTAAATTCCGCCTATCAAGTTTAGGAGGCTCAGGTGGGCAGGTCATGTAGCCAGGATGGAAGAAAGTAGAAACGCTTTCAAAGTCTTAACTGGAATACCAATCGGAAAACGACCATTAGGAAGACCTAAGCGCAGATGGAAGGACAATATTAAGATGGATCTCGCAGAGATAGGAATATAAAGTAGAAAGTGGATCCAGTTGGCTAAGGATAGAAGTCAGTGGAGAGCTTTCGTGAACGCGGCATTGAACCTCCGGGTTCCATAAGCCATATAGTTAGTTAGTTAATTAGTTAATTGAATTTTTGTTATCTTGTGTAGCCAACTACTATGCGATACCGCTTAAGAAAATGTTGACTGGGTGCTAGCATTTGAACATTTTTTTGACAGAATCTAATAATTCGCAAAGGAGAGAGAACACCTAAAGAGCTGAACTGTATCATTCTTTAACTAAAGTAGTAATATAGAAATAAATAATCGAGCATCAATACCGTATAAGTGGTCATCAGAGAAGTATACAGTAGGCCTAAAAACGAGAATACTTCTTGAAGGTAGTTTAGATTATAAGCACCATTCAAGTAGCTCTTGCCTCAGCGTCTTCAGTGCCCTAGCTTACTGTGCTAGCTGACTACTTTTTGGTCACTAATATACCTTTAGGATTTCCTCATCTAAAGATACAAAGTAAAAACGCATTTTAGAAAAAGATAGTAGGAAACGATTTTATGAGAAAAACATTAAATATAATAGTGTAGTCATTACAATTAAGCGCACCTTTTGATAATCTGCAAATGGCAGTGGGGCAAACTCATAACATTTTTATTGTACCAATGAAATAAGCCTTTGAAAGCATGGTTGCCAACCATACGATAATTTATCGTGATATACGATAATTTAGTCGTTAATACGATATACGATATTGCCTTTGCGAGGTGAATATACGATAATTTTGGAATACAGTCTTTTTTGCGTTTTTTTAAATGTGCAAATAAATTGGAGGTTTGCATTAAAGAATTATAAAACAGACTAAGGTTTTAAATCACTAAAATAAATCAATAAGATGAAAATGTTACAGAAAAATCCAAAATAACATATTTCTACTGCAAGATGCAGCAGTTTCTTAAAGTTTGTTACTATAAAATAAAAGACAATATAAATTTGGCAATACTGTTTTCCAAAGTTTACATTGGTTAACATCTGGAGTAGCATTGTCAAAAAGTGCTGCAAGGTCACCTACATTTGTTCCACAAATAAGCGCTTTACAGAAAGTTACCCTGAGAAACAATCATGATTCAGTGGCGTATCCAGGGGGTGCGATCGGGGCAACCGCCCTCCCCCTAGAAGAGGGAAGTTTTTAATTTTATATATAAATAAAACCGATTCCGTCCTGGATCCGCCCCTGGCATGATATATTAGTGATAGACAATCAGTGGAGAGCGCTAACTTACGCAGTGCTTCCGAAGATCTGCGATCTAAGGAAGTGGACCAATTTTTTACTTTTATAAAAAAATGCTAGACTCGCATGGAAATCACAAATTTTTAGAATTGGGAAGGGTTATATTAGATACGGTAGCTTTGCCACATACTAGTGCTGATTGTGAGAGTGTAATTTCAAAAATGAACTTAATACAGACACCATTAAGAGAGAAACTGCAGTCAAGTACAGTCAGTGATATAATGGCCGCTGCACAGTGAATACAGAGCTATGTCGAATTTGAACCCAATCAATTAATGATCGGGTCAATAAATAAGTCAAACATATATGGCGGGCGGTACAAATAAGGATAAAAAACATGATAAGGATAATGACACCGATTTGGAGTTTAAAACTGAAGATTACTAGGTAAGTTTATTATATTTTATTGTTATTATTAATAATATTTATTTTTACAATTATCGCGTTCATAATGAATATACAATAATTTTATGTAATATACGATAATTTTAAAGACAACAGATCGATAATTTTGTTCTCCGAGGTTGGCAACAGTTATGATTTTATGTTTACAGTTTGAAAGAGTTATGATTTTTTTTTTTTTTTAAGTATGTAGAGTCACAACATTGTGGCACACAAATTTTTAGAAGCCTCCACTGCAACAGAATTGAAATGCGAAATTCCCAATAGGCTATACATAAACGAGTTGCAAGACTTCCATTGCTTGCGATATGCTAGTTGGAAAAAACAAATGAAAGAATGCGAATGCAGGCGATCCCAACGTTCTGAGATTGTTTGTCAGAGCTTTTTCCACTGGAGTGTCTGTATACAAGTAATGCTCTGCAGTAAGTGCCTAAGCTATAGAAGTAGTGTTTAGGGGGAAGATTAAACCGCATATATTTTAATCACGCTAGACCCTAGCCATATGAGCTAAATACATGCTTCTGATTGGTTGAAGTTATTCGTTTCTTGCCACGTAGTATACATATAGCACTAATCAAACGCCAGTTTTGTCGGTCATCATAGTAGAGCATGAAAATCTCTTTTGCCGTGGGTTCGAACCCGGCCTTAGGTAACTTTTTTTAGTTTTTTAAATTTTCATAACACTTTTATCATTAAAATAAGATGAAAATAATACTCATTGGCCTTGTATGTAATGCATAAATTGTGCTTTTTTCTACCATTTACTTAGAGATTTCTGATAGCCCTTATAAACATTGATGTTATAAATCAACAGGAGAGTAAAAAGCGGGGCCCTCGCGAAGTGAGGAATTAGAGAGAGTTTAGGAGCCGATGGCACCAGAAGAGGGAAACGTAAGCTTATGCTTTCTTGCCTTCCTTGCGATGTAGTTAAATTTACGTTGAAGTCACACCATCCGGTCGTGACGTAATGCCACATGATAGTTAGTCCACCTTGCACACACAACTTTATTAATTAAAAAAAAGTGATTTACTTACGTTATGAAACATAGCTGAGCGAGCGTCAGCTAGCGAAGGGGGCTTAGAACCCCTGCGGGGCTCGTTTTATTAACCTTTGCCCCCATGATAATACCTCGGTGGTACGTCACACTCGAGTGGTGTAACTTCGATTAATACGTGTACTACGGGGGAGGGTCAACAGATAACTCCAACCAATTAGAAATGTGTATTTAGTTCCTGTGGGTACAGTGGAGACCGAAAAAAATATGCCATTGGAACTATAAATTTTAGAGAATATTAGAATATTGCAAACCATTTTGTATTATATCACGTCTGTTTACAAATGAATTCAACACTCTTCGTGTAATATAGTGAGGTGACTAAAGCCTTCTGAAGAGTGACATGACCCCCCGGTTGAAGATTGGGGAGATCTATCACTATAATGTATGTTAAATCTTCTCGCTTGTTAAGAGCGTCACGTTTTATTTATACTCTCATCTCAATTACATTATATTAATATTTTTTTTATAGTATCTAGGCAGGCAAGTACACAGGAATCTACTTCGGGACGGACCCAAAGTTCTGGGGAGAATCCAAAGCCAATATAAAAATAAATTATATTTAAATTTGTAAAATCGCCCCTAAAATTTGACCAAATTTACAGAAAAGTCGTGGTTTCTGGGGATTCGGACTCCCAGGTCTCACCATATGCTTATGTCCCTGTATTCAAGAGTACTGCAATATGACGCAATATGTATGAATTGTGCAGTGGCGTTATCATATCTTACTTGAGAGGACTTTTGTGCCCGCAGACACAATTTAAAGTTCACTAATCGATTATCGATGTACAAAAACGTTTATTTAAACAGTATATAACAGAAGGACTAAATTTAGAAAATTGCTTTCTCCCAAGGTGAGAAATGTTAATAGGATGTTATTGTGCTCTCAAAAACTGAAGATATGAATTTTAAGAGCCTGCCTTACTAAAAATAATACGAAATTTACCATTTTCTTGTGCTTTATTATTCATCAATGAAAGGAGATAATGAAATGCAAGTTACCACAATCATAGATAATGCTATTCTACAACAGAAAATATGAACCTGAAGAATGTTCAGTGTTGCAATCCATAGAAATTACAGTGTTGCCAAAAAAAACAATTTCCCTAAAATCTAAGTTAAGACAGCGAGTAGAGGAATGAACTCAACTGCATTTGATTACGTATCATCTTGTTTTGGTTTCTTATGAACTACTTTTTAATTAGCATTATTATTTAGTTTTAATAACTGTATGTTAAAACTATTTTGTTTATTTAAACTAAATACAACTATTATTTAAAAACTAGTTCATCAGGAAACCAAAACAATATGATACTTGCATTTCATTATCTCCTTTCACTGATAAAAAGACAAGCAAAAGAAAATGGTAAATTTTGTATTATTTTTAGTAAGGCAGGCTCTTAAAATTCATATCTTCAGTTTTTGAGAGCACAATAACATCCTATTAACATTTCTCACCTTGGGAGAAAGCAATTTTCTAAATTTAGTCCTTCTGTTATACACTGTTTGTATATAACAGAAGGAATTCTGTATATGTGGTACTGTTTGTATATATGGTAAATTTTGTATTATTTTTAGTAAGGCAGGCTCTTAATCCAACATTTACTTTAAATCTTTACAGGACATTTTACACCACAAAAACATGTAATCTACCCAGGGTTGGATTAATTCATCTGGAGGACTGGGGCTAGAAATGTATGTGGTCCATGCCCTGCTGACTTCGCCAAATATATTTCTGTGAAAGTACAGTAGGAAACTTAGAGGATATGTTTCATATTTTTTTTTACAGCATACTTTACCTTATGATGATGATGATCGTATCTTCATGGTTCTTTTTAAATGGTCAGTTGAGATTTTAATCCACCTGGAGGCCCGGGGCTATAGACCCCGTAAGTACCGTCCGGCTCTGATATCTGCCCCCACATTTTTCTCTGGTAGAGGATGAGAGAGGCACGATTGCTCATACCTCTGTTAGAGCAGTCTGGTAAGAGAATTCCTTGGTACAATCCGAGGCCACGTGTATTTTGGGTGGACAACATCGTGCCCCGTGTTTTTCCGGGATTCTCCCGTCCCTTTCACACTCTCGCCCAGCCACTCTCTCATAATCATTCAGTTTCTGAATCATTCGTCTCCTCTAGCCCAAACGGATAACCATGGGACAAAATTAAAAATTTCATTGCATTTCATTATCCTCTGGTGTCCCGTCTCATCTGATATTGCATATTTGTATTGATAAATGCCCATGAATGTTAATATTGCATGTATTTTGCATGTAACTGTGCAGTCACTTCAGTTCATATATTTGCATCCCCAATTACCTTGATAAATTTGGAGAGGCATGGATGTAAGTAGAGGTGGGCCAATCCATCCCGCAAGTGCATGCATTGGAGTATAAGCTGAAACTATGGTCGTTCTTTCAATTTTCAGAATAAGGGCTATGATTCTCTAGCAAAATATCCTAGTTACGCTAATGTTTAAAAGGTAGAATTGAGCAAGGACAATTGAATCGATTTAACTCTTTCTTAAAGACAAATAAATAAAACACCTTGTCTACTTACACGACACATCTAGTTTATTCAGATAACACATTAAAACGTAGGTGATGGGAGCAATTAGCCTTGCTGCTGACGTTTCCTTTGAATTGTTATTCATTTATAGATTAACACGTTTTTGTAGTAAAATTTTTAGGCTGAATCAACCTTCGCAAAATTGGCGGAGTGCAACACAATACAAGCAAAAAGCAATGATAACTGCTATGTCGATTATCGCAAACCAAAACGCAAATATTAACTACGTTGACGCAAACCATTACAGGGTGATGCTCACTTTCTAAGTACGTATATTTTAAACGGCGTGACAAACATCTTGGCATTTGAAGGCGACGCTCCAAGTTCCCTTTAAATGCTATTAGCGAATGAGAGGCCAGCGGTATTGCCATGTTTATTTTGTACACATCCACGTCTATCCCCTATCACCTGATCGCGCTGTAGTATGCTTAGCTATAGATACATCCCTTAGCACTCGGCAACATCGCGTCAGAGCTTGCGTTTTATTCGTTTAGCTGAAATGCGAATATGTTTATCACAGGCTTTTTTTTTTTTAAGTTTCTAGGCTCAAGAGGAACGCTAGTGGTATCACGTTGCTACAATAATTATCACAAACTAAAGAGCTTATTTTGCGTTGCATTGACGCAAAATCGTACGAAATGAGACCCTTAATCTATGGTATTAAAAGTATTGTACTTGGACCGAGCGGAGCACTTTATCCAGTTTCGGACTCTGTTTGGGGAGGATCTTGCAAGTGACGTATTCATCATCTATTATATGTGCTATACTTGTATCTCAGTGGCGTCATTTGGGTTCCAGGAGGACAATTTCCCCCTCCTTGATTTTGACATTTGTATTACATTTTAATCTACAAGATAATAATAGGCTTATAGGAAGGAAAATGATGAAATCTACTGACATTTAGGGTTTTGTTCTCTCCAAGCAAAATCTGAAATGACGCTGCTGTGTATCATCAAAAATTGGGAAGATTTTCGGGTGGATTTCCTCCTCTAACATGCCTGGATAAAACACTGTTTGAACCAATATTAATCGTAATCAGTGTTTTTGCAGAAAACATTTTGGGGGTCAATGCCCGCCGGAGCTCTGAGAGTGACTCCCGGAGGAGACCAAAATAATACGTCTATAAAATTAATAATAAATAGAATAGAATAGTACCAGCAGTGCCCCCCGGAATACTGTGTTCCCCCCGGAAAATTTTTCTGAAAGAACGACTGATCGTTATTAATAAAAAAGGGAAAATTTTAAGGAGAGCACAAGTTTTTGTGTTCTGATTTGAGTTTAAGTGGAAATATCTAGTTTCGCTACATTTTATACGGCCTTATGCACAGTCGCTTTGACTAATGATTTGAGTCATACTAAAGGCCTGACTACTGCATTAAACATTTCTTAGTCAAACTCCTTAGTATGGCACTAATCACGGTTCAGAATGAATCTGCGTAAGGCCCATAAGTCTAATTTGTTAAGTATTATTATTTAAATTGTATTTATTGTTATTAGTTTTTTTTAACAATTGTAAACAGAAAGAAATCCGCAAAAACCAGAGAATAATCTCAAGTTTAACGATTAAGTTTCTTTTTTTTTTTTTTCGTTCGATACAAATGACGAGACAGGAACAAGAGATTTGCATAAAAGTAGAACATCTAAGATAATGGAATAGTTGCTACAATGAGGGCTTGATACATTCACTGCTGTTAGTAAATCAAAATGAGATTACGTAATGAAACACACTTGTAACAACGCAGCAACAGAGGGCATGGTTGGAAGAAAGAATGTATGGACGACCTCCACGTGCTACCGTTCTTGTATGCTAGTGACATCTAGGTAGAGAACGCAAGTCAGTGAAGCGTCAGCAGTGGTAGGTTAGACATGTGCTTGTGGAATTGGTGTTGGAGTCCTGCTATGTTGCACCTTGCTTGGGAAAATTAGAACGTTTATTATTCAGAAATGACACTGCAGGACCTAATACTTGTGAAGAAATCGGATTTGTAGAATCGAAAGTATAATAATAGTTTTAAAACAGGAACTGTTTGCCTAACAGCTGTGATATTTTTCCTCTGTGGTGTGAAGGGGAGGTGGGAAGTGAGATCAAGTGTATGTTGTCTAGTGCTTGGAGGAACACTACGTAGGAGGTAGTAAACATGAAGTGTGATTGTTAATAGTACAGTGTGATATGTTTTTCATTTTTAATATACTTGTGAATCAGTCATTGTTGTGCTTAATTCATGTGTGATTATGAGTGTGTTTTAAGTTTTGAGCTGTTATGAAAGACCATGCTGCAGCGTGAACTGCGTGCGTTGAGTACCATATTGTGTATTGAAATATTAGTTGGACGTTAGAATCCGCTGTTTACAATAGTTTTTGTGTGAGAAACAGGGTGACATAAGGGATAATCAAATAAAAGAACTTACTTTTCGAGGAGTTCAATTAGCGATTTAACCATAACGCAAAACTGCGTCATATTTGTGTTTGATAGTGTTTTTTAAAGTATCTCAAGATGGCGACTCAAGTTGCTGGTCAATCCGCTGAAGGCAGTCAGAGTAGGGAGAACGCAGGACCGTCATACGCGAATGCCGTTCTTAATTTGAAAAATATGGACAATAATAAGGAAAACATTAATGCTGTGTCTAATTCATCGTCTAAAGATACTCCTACAAGAGATGGTCAAAAAGCAAAGTCAATTGCACAGAAAGTAGGAAAACAATCGACAAATGTGACTTCGGAAAATATTGCACCAAGTGGTGCTGTACGCATTAGTAAAAAGATACCTGATAAAAAATCGGATTCGTTATCAAAAGAAAATAATAATGTTCAAAATGGACTGGTTAATGGCACATGTAATGAACTTCACTCAGAATCTGATGAAAGAAGTAATGCAAGTAGTTGTGATGGAGTTAATTCTGATTCATTGGAAAAAGTTCCAGAAAAGAAGTTTGTGGAAGCTCCTATACCAAAAGTGAACCCATGGACAGCTAATAAAAATGCTGCATTAGTGATTAGTGGAAAACTTACTGAAAAGTGTCAGGAAAAGAGAGTTCTGCAACCGCAGCAACAAGGGACAGCAGGTGAGTAATAATAGTTTTAATACGAAACGTGATTTGTCAGTTGTTTTAACGTTGGCATGTTTTGTTTTCTTTATTTTGCATTTGTACATGCAGGTATTATATGTACACACTGCTGTTCCTCTTGCACTTATTGCGGAGACTGCTAAGTTTTCCATTAAATAGTTTTGATTTCAGGACTCCGTGTATTCCGAATAAGCGACAAACATCGAACTGTTTTCCAGTATTACGGTAACTATGATGTATAATGAGCTGTTCGCAAATCAATTTCAACTCTTTCTAGAGCAGTATATTAGGAATTCATTAATGTATTATAGATCTGTTGATTACATTTATTTATGGTACCGGTATATTACTTTATACTGGTATTCGTGATGCTTGAAGAATGTTATTGCGTATCACTTTAATAGATTGCCTTACAGTAATGATATCGCTTGTTCTATGGCACTTAGTTACACCTGATTTCTCGTGGAGCATGAGGCGAAGATTATGATTCCAAGTGCCGGACATTGCCTGTACTTTCCATATACGTAGCATGTACAGTAGGTTAGCATTACTCTGGAATTGTGAGACTCTTTGGAAAAGAGTATTGTATGTATGATGAAAGTAGTTTTGCCGGAGAGGTTGATTTTGGTCTTGTCTGATTATTTATTTTCTCTGTGTATTAGTACGTTTCTCTCTCTCTTTTTTTTTTATTTTTTTTTTTATTTATTTACGAGGCATATAATCAAAGAGTCCTATACGGGCGCTGGTTTTATTAATACCGGTATCACAGTATTGTGTTTTTATCACTGAGTGCACAGGCTTGCGAGTAAGGCGTTCCCTGCAGTAGTTTTGCGTAATAGTTGCTGGTTTGAGGGCACGTAGTTCTCGCATTCTTCGATTTTATATTAAAATTTCTGCTAACGGAAGAGTGTTCATTGTCATGTCTATTGGAGTCTTTTATTACGAAATACTTCGTTCGGAAACATGTATCTAGAGCTCTTTCAAGAGGAGAGCGGAAGAAAGTGCAAAGTTGAATGTCAAGTTTTTAGCATTAAATTGTTGAGTTCTTCTCAGAATGGCGTATCGAGCTCCAGCTCCGTCTTTCGTTCAGATTTCTTGTCCTTTGCAGTGTTTATTCGCTTATATTTTTACGTATTTTGTTTTTCAGTTTTAATATATGTGTATAGGTCTGTATAATTGTATCTAATACAACCTATGGTGATCCAGATCTCTTATGTTGTTTAAGTGCCTTAGGTGAGATATGCAGCAGTGTGTTTTGTTATTGTCATTGTACTCTGCAAGTCATATGTAGTTATTAAGTGACAGTGCTTTATATTATTAGCTACTGATTTCGAATTAAGATTTTAAGATTTGTAATGGAATTTTGATTGTTCAGGCAGTTACCCTGTTTGTTTATCTTTTTAGACTGGTTCGCGTACGAGAGAGTTTGGTTACAGATTAGTTGTGTTGCCTTAGCAACAATTATACGTCTGCCGAACTGTAGATCGGAGGGACACGAAGCCTCCTATATTTTCCTACCCTTGTGAGCTAAACCGAATACTGGTTCAAAATATACAGTGTCCTCCTGTACATTTTGTATTGCTTCACCTAAAGTTTGACGTAAGCCTGTACTAAACTTTTATGAGGTTGATTTTATGATATTAACCTGGCTACCACAAACGTGTTGACAGTCAGTGATAGTTTTTAGTTGTTTGAGCTGGTAGAATTTCTTAGAGACGAATTGGATATAGACATTAAACTCAACATACGCAAAATGCACTATACGGCTTTTGTGTCGTATATTTTTTAATAAGATTTTTAAACAGTGGTTTTTACACAGAATTCATCCATTCGTTTTTAAGTAACATAAGTTGTATTTCATTGTGGCAGTTTCTAGCTTATTAATATTACCGTCGTTTTCAGTTAAGAAACGAATACAATACTTGGATTTTTTTACGTTTTCTTCGATTTTTCATAGGCTAAGTGGCTCGGACTAACTGGGGACTTCAGAAAACGTGACTTCTCTACTTATTATGACAATCGTGTTAAATGTTCATGGAAGTAAATGGGCTTTTAAATCTCTACTTCGTCAGTGAAATTGTGAGATGATCAGAGCTAACTGTTCGTGTGTAACAGGTAGGCTAGGGTAACGACTGTCGTGTACGACACAGTGAAATATGGTGACCTGGTACTGAATGCCTAACATACCTACTATAAAAGCTTAGTACAGCCCATAGATAATTTTGGGCAAGATTCTAGAATACAGGTCCACCACCCAGAGGCCAAGTTAGGTGAGCTACGTCAAAGTGAACAATTTCAAATTATTAACTGACGGAAATAACCACTTTCGTAAAAGGATTTCTTTTTCCAATAATCGAATATTATAAAATAAAAGTGGGGGACAACCCCACATCCCCGAACGTATGTTATTTTATAGAATGTATGTTATTAGAAAAAAATCCTTCAATGCAAATGAGATTTTGGTTAATTGATTATTTCGGATAGTTTATTTTATCATAATTCACCCAACTCGCTATATATATATATATATATAAAAAAAGGAATATCAGTAACATTAGACGATGCAAAACAATATACCCATTGCGAACAAATGAATTTCAAAGAACACTGCACTGTATACCACAAATATCCCAAACACAATAGAATCAAGAAATAGAACACTAAGAGAAACTATAAAATGTTCACAGAACGCTCGAAGTAGGATGAAATATATATATATATATCGCCATACATAAATACTTGGCGATCGCTATATAAAGATTCACACAATACAATCACATACCACGTCTACCGCGGAACAATTCAACATCGACTCCGAATACGAAGTCGAATCTCAATGGAATTCCGAACAAAATAAAAAAAATATACACGTAAAATCGAAGGGATAATTAAAAAAAAAACTTATTTACCTAAAATTATAATTAATTAAAACATTATTATTTTATGTACAAAACGACAGACCTACATATGACTGACTAGCGTGGCAGTGCACAGACATGGTAGCGGACTGTTCAAAGATTGAAGTTCAGTGTTCTTAGTTTTGTTAATAATATATTTCAACGATTTAGAAAAAAAAAAAAAAAAAAAAAAAACTAGAAAAAAAGAATAAGAAACGAAAAGCAACCAAAACGAGGCACCGCTACGTAAAGTATATTTCATTACTTTTCTTTTGTGTTCAAGAACCTTTCCATAAATTTGTACACTTACCAATATTTTTACTTACGAAGAAAACGTTTTAAAATTCCCTGGTTAAAAGTGTTTTTTAAGTTCCTGGTTGGATTCCAGACCAAATGAGTTTGTAATACACAACATTGTGTCCATGGGTTTTCTGTTGGTTCCTTCGTTTCTCTCCTATACTCATTCCGGCAGTTCATTTCACAATCGTTCCCTTCCATTAATCACTTGTCTCTGTACCCTGCAGGGCGTAATTGTGGGACGTAAAATTAGAAGATTTTTTCTCATTTACGTCTGATTTACGTACGTTAGTTAGGCTTCTACTTGTCGATTGGACGTCCTTAGTTCTATCTCTCGATAGAGGGCGACATATGTTGTTCTTGTTCTACCCTTGTCGGAAATTTACCCGGTTTCTAATACGTGCGTGGAGAGGCCTGAAGGCTGAACTTGGCACTTGACAGGATTTAAGAAAAAAGTATTAGGAACAACTTACTACTGAAAAAGCGTGCATAGTTACAGTTGTGGTGTTACCTCTGTAATACTAAGTTCAGATAACTTGAAATCAAATATTTATATTCATACACAACTCATGGTTATACGCAAGTTGATCTTGAATAATATTACAATTTTAAGGCAATCAATACTGGTATTCATTATGAGAAAATTACGATGGAGTATTAAAAATGTACGTAGTACTGACATAACTTCTGTCAAAAGCATTAGTCAGAATAAGGACTACAATAATTGAAACAAGAAGATACCAGTGATACACATTTATTACTTGAGATACAGAAAAGTGTTGGAACACGAATTCATTCGAAGTGCCTTCCTCTGGCCTTAGCACATGCTGTAAGTATCCTGCATCAATCACCAATTTCAGCACGGATAGTTTCAATGCGCATCTCCCTCACTGCTGAAATGGTTCAAATTGCGATAAGGTTTACTGCAGGCCTTCCTCTGAGAACTGCTCCACAAGCAATAGTCCAGTAGACTAAAGTCTGGACTGTCAGATGGCCAATCCTTAGCAGCAATAATTGAAGTAACATTATCCCATAGTCACTGTTCCTTGTGAGATGGACCTAAGTCTTGCTGGAATACTCATGGCTTCCCAGCAAACAGCGTGTTGTTCAAAGGGCTCATGACATCCTTCAGGATAGTCTCTTTTTAGTTTTGTCTCAATTTCACTCCTTGTAAACACACCTTACCATCCATCACTGATGCTGGATATCATCTCTGAACTCGTGGTATTCGCTTCTGCAGATGTTCTGGCATCGATTTTATCAAGCTATTTGTTAAATTTTTCATCTGTGAAAAGAGTATTTTCATGTCCATTGCAGCGGTCGTTTTGCTTTCTGACGCCCGATGCTTTAGCCTGTCATTCAAGCAATGGCCTGTAGTCCGATGAAAAACCGTCATATGAAGATCATCCCTGATAACACTACATTTTTCGAGTCAAAATCTGTAGGTCTCTGACCATAATTCTTTGTTCCCGGAGTTTATTCCAGCGTGTGTATTCTTGCATTGCTTTCACTACCCACTTGTGCCCGTGCTAGCCTTGGACGTCTGGATCTTTGCCGATCATTGACAGAGGTAAGTTCACGGAATCTTGCGACGCCACAGTATACAAATCACAACAGTGGTTGCGGGAGGTTGAATATATCCGTTGCGGGAGGTTGAATATATCCCTTGGTTTCATACCACATTTGTGCAGGGCTATTACAACAACCTTTTCTCCCTGTCGCTCCATTCCTCTTTACGGTTTCTTCTCCAACAGGCCCGTGTTCTCTGCATGAGGTTTTTTTACGTCATGAACACAATTACGTCACCTGTAGCGGTCTACTGGGACATCTTCCTTCTATGACGGGATTTATGGCAGAACTATATATATTGCATAATGGTAGCGTATTCTTCACGTGCTTCTTTACTGATTAAGATGGTTAGAAAGAAATTTGTTTCGTTCAATTATTGTGAAGCGAATTTCGAGGATCACTGTGACGATGTTGAGAGAGGAGAAATGTAGCCTACTGCTACTGAGAAACTGTCGTGTGAGATATACAATGGTAAAGACAACATAACCTATCACGAAACATCATACTTGTTTTTATTTTTTGTTTGTTTGTTTGTTTTTTTCTACATCACATAATAATTAGCCAGTCAAATAAGGAATATCGTTTAAATTGTGTTTCATTTTAAAAATAATCAACAAAAATTATTATTATTTGTCAGTCCCATTTGTTTACATCGAGTTTAGGATCTTTCTTAAAGTTAACGTATTTAAAGTACTACATTTGGAGTTTCCAATGTTCTGATTTTAAAAGGTATTTCAACGTCCTTTTTTTTTTTCTTTTTTTTTTCTTTTCTTTTTTTTTTTTTTTTTGTATTGTATTGTATTGTATACAAATGAGTGTTTCTGCTCTTAGTAATAATAATGATGGTACGTGTAGCGTGATTCTGTAATAATTTTGTTGGGAAAAGGCGTGTGATCTGTGCACCTTATTCAAATTCTGACTTGGTTTTAAGCCCACGCAATTAGTTGGTCGCTTCGCTCGTAATGTGAGTGGTGGGTACACACGGAGTAAAGTAGCAATCAGTAACGTGTTGAACATCTATTTGTATAAAACAGTATCACATCTTTTATATTTACTACCTGGTGCCGTCCATCCTTCACGAGTTATGGGGATGAAGCACATAAGTAATGTACACTTTTTTTTTATTATTTTTATGAAAGAGACACTCGATCATAAGTATTTCGCACAACTAAGACTTCCGTGTTTGTTATTCTGTAATTTTAAAAAGGTGTTAAAAAAAAAATTGGAATTCTAACACTACTAAATTAAAATTGATGACCCCATGAAAGAATCAAACCAAACATATATTATTTTAAGTATTTAAAGTAAGGTTTCTTTAGAATATCACACAAGGAGCGTATCAAATTTCGGTTTTATTATATATATTGCGAGAACCTCTTCTAACCCTTTTGTTGCTATTCTTTAATATAATACGGGAACCTAATGTCTCGATACAATTCTTATTGACACATGTTCTGTTAATAATGCTAGTCTTAACAATAGTTAATAATACTTTATTCCAAATTACAACGTTAAACTTTTGAAGTTTATGTTGTTAACATTCGAAATTTCTCCCGATTTTTATGTATTCGGGAACACAGGCAAAATAATTAAGCATTTGATCGTGAAAGTGCAAAACTGGACAGCGGCTATCATGGCAGTTTTTTTTTTCTTTGTAATAATAAGGATTCATATTATTGTATCTTTGCATGTTTTTGCCTAAAAAATACACCAGTGCAGGTAGAGACAGATATTATGGTGAGTTTTATGTTCTTCACAATAATAATAATAAAATAATACTTGCTCAGTCTAATATCAGTTGATGACATAGTAACTTGTTTTACATATAACACACAGACAACCTTTGCACTTTAAACATGCACCCTTTTGGTTTCTATATGTGCAACAATGGACAGCGCACTCAGACAAGTTGGTTATGTAATATTTGCATAGGACCTGT
Organism: Thermobia domestica; assembly: GCF_964235325.1. Classification (NCBI taxonomy): domain Eukaryota; kingdom Metazoa; phylum Arthropoda; class Insecta; order Zygentoma; family Lepismatidae; genus Thermobia; species Thermobia domestica. Next base: position 17,994,819 of record NC_137467.1, read on the forward strand.
TTCTTTTGCTGTGTGCGTATACAAATATAGGATGCCTAATTTGAGAAATTTATATATAGTACATTTAGTTCAGATTCCCAATTATATTAACATGTCGTTAGGATGTATACAGACCTTCGAGACAGCAGGACACTTTTGCTTAATATAGAAAAAAAAAAAAAAAAAAAAAAAGAGACTCCCATGGTTTTTCTTGTATAATTAAAAATCTGCATTAAGTTGAGATTCTTCAATGTGCGAGTCAGAAAACAACTTCTTGCCAGATAACGGAAGGCTTTTCGCGTTTGAAATTTAATTTTTGTCTTAGATTTTTCACTTACACTTGCTAATTGAAAACAGAACGCTCAGTTATCATATGCTTGCGATTCCTAATCATATTGGTAATATTTCTAAGTTGTCTTGTCATTTTGAAGCCGAAGGTTTTCATTATTGTCCATCTTTTGAAGACACCAGGAATGGTTGCCGAAACCGTACAGGGAATATCACGATCCGGTTAGGATTCCCACAGCGCATACTAGATCAGTGTTAGTTAATTCATCTTAACGAAAGTTGACAAATTGTGTCTGTGTTAAAAGCGCAAGTTTATAGTTACTGGCCACAAATAGACGTAGCTGCTCATGGTGAAAAACAATCCGTAGATATTAGATACTGCAATGTAAGGTGGTATTTGTATATAAGCATCGTGTGTTGAAGCATTGAATCTTTGTATTTTGGGTTAAAGAAAATTATTTGGAAGGAAAGTGACACTTGGTCTTTTTCCGTTAATTATTTCTATACTTCCAGACCTTGGTGTACGCAAAATTTTCTCAAGGGAGGGGTGGTGGTTCAACCACGTAATCTTACATCCTTTCAAAACAAGTGCGCAGTTCTTGTTTAGTGGTTGAACGTTTACTTCTGGTGCATGGGGTCCTTGATTCGATCCCAGCTCGCACCAGGTGAACTTTGTGGTGGACAAGCATCTTGTGCGTGGATTTTCTCAGGGTTCTCCCACTTTCTTCATTTCATCCATTTCTCATCATCACTGTGATCCTTTAGTTTATCCGGCAGAATCGTGGGAAGTAAAACTTAAATATTTCATTTGGGTTTTGTGTTTTTTTGTAACGTTTCGTGGAATATCCGTAGCAGGATTAAGTTTTCGTAAATCAAAGATTTCAGTCTTACATTTAGTGCATAGGAAATACATAAACTACTGAGTAGATGAGTCAGCTGCTGTCGTTAGAAAAAAAAATGCAAGGTGCCTAAAGTTACAACTTCTGTTCCAAACAACATATCTGCTAGGTAAAGAAAGCGTAAACCTATATGCAGGGTGGCCCAAAAGTCGGTATACAGTCCCGTACTGATCAACTCATTGCTTTTTATATAATTACTTGTTATCCATCAGGTAGATTTAGTTTCTTTATTATTTGTTCTTAATGTCTTTTACTTACATTTTGAGCGCGGAACAGTCGAAGCAAATAAACCTATAAGCTTGAATGTAATACTTGATTGGTGCAGGGGTGTATACCTACTTTTGGGCCACCCTGTATAATTCACTTCTGTTTTCATGCTATGCTTTTTTTTTTTTAACCTTTCTTTAAGCGTTACATTTAATAACCGACAAACTGGTATTAGCGGAACTTAGCTACGGTACGGAATTCAGTTAAGCACAGATTTCAAGTCCGACTTGTTCTGATGTGAATCCTGACAACATTCGTGATCGCAGCAGGCAAATACTTTCTTCAAGGAGAGCAAAAGCACACATGGGGGGCTTCTGTTGAGCGTATTTTTAACAGACGCGTATCTCGAGGTAGCTTCCGTACAAATTAAGAAGACCCTGCTTGTTGGTTGTGGTGTTGGAACGTTGACAGCGGTGTGAGTGGGATGTTTGGGTGAGCTTTTGTTGTGTTGGTTAGTGTTGCAACGTCTGGCATTGAGACAATGTGTAATGAAAGCATTAACCTTGTCCATACCTCAGAGTGTTTTAGAGTCACTGTGAATGAAGATTACACTCGAAGGCTACTCAGAAGTTGTTTACAGTTGACAATCACAACAGCGCATCTCTTATAAATATAGCTGAAGTATATCAGGAGATTGACTATAATTTATTTAATGGCTCACAGGTCTAGTTTTTCTTAAGTATCTCTCAGCAAGTATAGACAGTAAAGTGGTTATGATAATAGTAAGTGTTGCTCTCGAGACAAGATATTAGGGTCAGTAGGGGTAGTTATGAGACGCTGCCTATGGAGGGTAATTGAGACACCCCGCACAAACTTATGCCTCAAACAAGGAAACAAGCCATGATTTTGCAAACATATCAGCTAAAGAATAACATGGAGGAATTAAAAAAAAAAAAATCAAAAACGACCAATATTAGAACTGAATTCATCGTTTTTGGATTTGCTGAGATGAATAGTGAGTTTTAATCCAGTTCAACTTCCAAGTCATTCTACACTCCTCAGGGAGGGGGCGAGATTTTAAAAGTAATCGAAAACGACATATATTAGTGTTGAACTCATAGTTTTCGAGGTCGTTGAGTTTTAGGGTATCAGTTTTAATGGTGTTCATCCGCACCCCTCTGCTTGGGGATGGGAGAGGATCATCAGATAAGCTAGCTAATGAGTGACTACTATAATTAGAGCGAATTAAACACATTAACATATTTTCTCGCACGTGCACGGGACTCTGCGCGTTGCTAGTTTGTAATTTTACTTTATTGTGAACCTTAGAAGAAAATCCAAAATGCTTCCCCTCGGGCACAGAATAGCACTTACTAAATACTGGCCTGCCCCTCAAGTACCATAGAATTAATACAAATTAAGAGCACAGGCATTTACTAACATTCTTCACGATGTTCTGTCTACATTTTTAAGCTTCACTTTACGAAAGTTTGGATGTACCAGTTTTTTTAAAAACACCCCAGAAAAAAAAATTAAATTTGAAATTCTATCATTAACTTCTATATTTACTCGTGCAGTATTGTGAAACCGATGGGTATGGTAGCCGGGTAGGTCAGCAGTTACAGATTAAGTTGAATTTGTCTCCTGGACTTTTGTTTCAGAGTTACTTTTTTTTTTTTCATCTCATTTTTGCTTACATGGAGGTTAATTGTGAGATGCATGCTGGAATTTGTGTACCCTAGTATGTTTCAAAAAAGCTGTATTTTGTAGTTTAGGTAATCCTATAATCTTGTTTCTTAGTAACTTTCAAAGTTGTAGATCTGCATAATTTTGTTGAAAGTAGCGTAGGCTGCATATGAATACACTAAAACGAAGAAATAGCAGTAGCCGAAGTTGTTTTTAGTGAACAGCCTGGAACTTAGTCTAAATTTGTTACATAAGCCTGTTTGTAACCTGAAACTATCTAATATAGGCATTAGCCTATAAGGGCTATTATAGTCAACTCACAAAAATGTTAGAATAACATCAGTAGCTATTTTCACTTTCTTTCTTAGTTATTTTCTTGTAACTTAGCCAAATAATTGTATATCTTTACGGTAATAAACACAAAATAACGAAGATTTCTTTGTCTCACAATTGGACTCCTTCATACCTCAATGTCACGTACAGAAGGCTGGAAGAGAGGAAGAATTTGATATTTACCCATCAACTTATGAGATGACAGGAAATTTCGTGGCACCATAAACTGCAGCCTAAATTAACTGCTTTCAAAACTAATGTAAGCTGAGTAACGTGGAAAAATTGTGAAATATGACTCATAATTACTCTCACTAGTGGAACTACACATATAAGTTCGAGACCAGACAACAATTCTAGTTTTATTTTCGCGTGAGCAACACTAGATAATAATAAGCTCTGGTAAGCAATCAGACAAACTTGCCGATAAATGCGACTTCTTAAACTTGGCCTTTCATGTGGTTCGGATTCCACGTTAATCAGTAGGTCCACGTCTCATATAGCCTCGCTGCTGAAAGGGACGCTAAACTAAATCAACTGAACTCAAACTTGTCCTATGCAGTTTTGACAATAATGACTATTTCCTTTAGTACCGTAGGTTGAACACACTGAAAATTCTTCCAACCTCATTAATGTATATTACGGAAAGTACGCCAGAAACTTTTACTTGAATGGGTGTTCAGAATAAAAGGGGGGGGGGTGCTCTGAGAATAGTGATACACATTTTTAAACAAACTCAAAAGAAAAATATTTTGTTACGCAACTATTAGCAAGATTAACTGGTTCCATGTCCCCCCCCCCTCCCTCGCAGCTTTCATTTATGGAGCTCAGTCTGCTAAAGAAAAAAAAAACTTCGTAATAGATTAATTTCTGTACATTGGGTCATTAAAATAAAATTTCATATTAACAATATTAACACGAATAGGAAACTGAGTTCAAAAATTTCGTGTTATTACAAAGAGAAAAACAAGTTCAGATCCATTACTTTCTTTTGCTAAGTAATAAACCAATAATAACTTAATAATAATAAAAAAAAAGGCTCACCTGATCTTGAGTTATGATATTCCCCATCCCCAATTTCACTCATCTGCATCTGTCCATCAATCTCTTTTCTCGGAAACGACCGCGGAGCTCAGGAGGGTAGGTATGATGGGTCTGTTTTGTCAATTGTTTTGATCGAAACACCGCCCAAAACAATGAGGTCGTGTGGTTCTCGAAGCCGTACATGAGAACGAGGTTGCTTCATGTTTTGAAGTGAAATAAATAAATAAGAATATTACCTTCTTTTCCAAACACTAAACCGTTTTTAACTTGATGTAATAAATAACCTATATGATACTGATTGATACATCTGTATTTGTGGGAGTATTCCTTTTCCATCCAGGGGTGTGTGTAAATAACTTTGGGAGGGTTGTTGATTTCACTTTAACGTCCCTTTCAGCAGCGAGGCTGTATGAGACGGGACCTACTGATTAACGTGGAATTGGAACCACATGAGCTCCCGCCGGGAATCGAATTCCGGTCTCACGTCAAAGGCGCGTACACTAACCGCTTAGCCACGAAGGGGCTCTTTGGGAGGTGTAAATTACTCCGTTATGTCATGTAGTTTATTGTAGATTTAGAACTGTTGGTAGACGAGAAGTAAGAACCTTTTTACAGCAACCCTGAAACTGCAGTAAATTCCTCGATGATCATATACATTATAATGTGAGAATTTTTAGCAAGCATCGTCGAAGTACTGAAAAAATGAAATGAAATCTTTGAGTTTTACGTCCCACGATTATCCCGGTTAGGCTAAAGGTGACAGTGATGATGAATAATGAATGAAATGGTGGAATGAAGAAAGTGGGAGGAAACGGGAGAACCCCGAGAAAACCCACGCACACGGTGTTTATTCACCGCAAACCACTTGGCGGGGGCTGGGATCAAACCCGGGACCCCAAGTACCAGAGGTGAACGCTCTACCACTGAGCCACCGCTGCCCCTCGACGTACTGAAGATACATCGGAACTGTATAGGACGAATTTGAGGCTGTGCATTTACCAGTGAGTTTCTCTAATTATTTAACATTTTAGTGCATAACTTAGAGATATTGAAGAATATTAAAAGTGAACCAGTAGCATCTACAAAATGGTATTGCAGGAAATAATAATTATTTTCGAGACTTTGGCCATCCTTACTTTGTTCATTATTTGGAGTATCGATGTGTGTCTTAACAGCAAAGGAAGTAGCGTGCGACGTGAGATTGAATGACGCAAATACTATCTCGTTAGAAATCAAACTCTGGAACAGTAGACAAGAAAAATGAATTCTGATACTTCCTATATAGCTTCCTTCAATAATTTCAGGTGTATTGTAAACTGTAGTTAATATACTGGGCGTTATTAGTTGTTTTTACGAGTCCCATCAAGCTGGGAACACCTGAATAATTAGGTGTTTCGGGAAGGTCAAGTGCTGTTCCTGCTGATATGCGGTGGAGGCCGTCGTTGTAATATTAAAAAGCTGTATACATGTGTGGATGATGATTCGGAGATGGATGTCCTTCACTTCCAACGGTGTCTTACAAGTTAGTTAGGGCATCGTCCTGTAATCTTGCCTTCCTTGAGTAGTAGCTACATGTGACGAATCGCGTTGTGTAATTTTTCTTTAACCGATAGTTGCCCACTTGTTGCTACGGACAGACTGCATACTCTGTGAATGAAAAGGTAACTATTTGATTAGACGAATGTGTTTTATTTCGTATGTGTAGCTGGATAGAATAGATAGACCATCTGTTGTTTTGTATCTTGGACTTGCGATCAGGTAAGAAAGATTACTCTCCAAAACACCCATACAACAATTCAACGCGTTTCCCAGTATGTCATTACGCTGCTTGTGCAACTGCGTATTCCGATCTGCTTCCACCATTGTATAGATCTGGAATTACTGCCTTTAAATCCCCTTGTCCGGTAAAAGGTGCCTCTGAATTATACATCTGTACAATGCTGCCATGCTAGTACCACTTCATTTGATGGGAAGAACCGGTACAAATGTTCCACTAAATCCCTGAAGATTTAGTACGTAGAAAGAACCCGGCACAAAAAGCAACATTCGTTGTGTCTCATGTTGCGAAAAATTAGCCTGATTTATTATTTATTTACCTTTTAACTTCATGTAGGAGATATTGAAGCTTACCAGTTCAAATCTATCCTGTTCGTAAGTGGCTGTTGTACTTCAGCCAGCGTTTGCCTCCAGGGTATGTATGCATGCTTCGGATAAAAACAGACAAACTCTGAGTAGTATGGTTCAGGTGCAGTTTTGGTGAGTCTCGTTTCGTATAATCGTGGTGCTAGAAGTGGACGTTGGATAACAAGCAACTTAGCTAGTTTCGTTAACCAGGATTAAGGATTCCAGGTTAACCAGGTCGTTCCTTGTTTCCTCCAGTGATAAGAAGATAAATATTAATTTCGAAGAATAAATTAGACACAAGTTTACAGGTTTCAGCGAACTAACTGCAGTTAACTAAGATCCGTAGAATGAATGAAGGACTGTAAATTTTTATCCAAATGTCTTATTGCATATGTGGAGAAACAATACGTCAGTAATACTTACTTAACAAGCATCCGTTTAATTACCTCTACACTTCCTAATTTTCGGAAATCCTGTTGTATCATCTTCAGAGAGGAACTGATTAAGAAACATGTGCCAGGTACAGGGAGGTACATACCGATCGCAATTTCTAGCCTATATACCGGTACCTAGGTTAATTCGGATTATTTAATGCAAAGGTAAGGTGGCGAATTCTTTCCCTGCTACAAATGGATGCAATTAAAATCTTAGCTGGAGTAGAACGAGAAGTAAATTGGGCTTCATGGCAATTATTCGTTTCCATCTATCAATAAATATTCGACCAGTGTGAGACACTTTTCTTGTAGTGTCCAGAAAACACGGGTTGCGTTAAACCCTTTGGCGCGGAAGACCCGACCCCGATTTCCTATAATTTTGATTTTTACATTAACCTTGAGAGTCCAAGCCCGTTCCGTTTGATCCCAATCAATTTTTTTTGAACAAATTGCGATATTCATAAAGTTCTCAAATGCCAGTAGCTTATTTCATAATTGATCTAGCTAATAAAAAAGAATTCGAGACATGAAACAAGAAGCAGGGATGGCGCTGACAGCCATACAATGTTGAATAAAACATAGTGTTCCCTCCGAAAAACCTTTTAACTTATTCCCAAAAAATAAACTTATTCGGATTCATCCCTCACCCCATATTGTCACAGATTACAGGTATGCTTCGTTCAACTTAAGATAATTATTTAAAAAAGATAATTATTTAAAAGATAGTATGAAATGGTGTTTACTAGTAAATGAAAGTAATGACGTAGGCTTTCAAAGGAAGATGTGGCAAGTGACTGCTGCTTTTAAACAGGGGTAAAAGTGGATCTGAAAAGGTAGGGGACGCCATAGATATTTTGTAGAAGTGGAGGAACTGCAATTTCCCGCGTTCCCCCCTCACTTTTACTCTTGCTTTTAAACCAAATTTAACTATATATAGCTACTTACTTGGACTTCAAAAATTTAACGTATAGGTGCAGATCATACATAGTCTCAAACCTAATCAACGGCGTTAAATTCGAACCAAAAATATTCTGACCAAATTGAAGAAAAGAGTTACTGATTTTTTTTTTTTTTTTTTTTTTTTTTTTTTAAGTAATGACCTAGTATACATCTTAGCGCAACTGGGTACGTTAGTGTTAGTTAAATCCCAAAAGACAGGAGAGAGAGAGAGCAAATATTTGCTACGTTTACACGCATAGTGTCGTGTAACTTGATTTCCGTTACTACATTGTTTTTACAAGTTTATTGCTTGAAGAGCTCGAAAAGTTTGTTGATCTGAAAGTCTAAAGCGAGTTCCCCTCCTCCTCTTCTTTATTCTTTTTCTCACTCTCTCCTTGTTTGTGAATTGTAACATGTGAGTAACATGATTGCAGGGCGTTGAAATAAGTGCCTAGTTGCAGTTCGAAAGTGCACACACACATTCCAAACGAATGCAATTCTTTTCGATGCTTTTCTAACATGGTAGTAGTGATGGTAAGTGAAAATGATGGAAGTGCTAGGCATGCAATATAGATGCTGACGCTCTACATAATATTACAATCCAAAGAAATAATCGATTTGTACATAAAGTATATATTCCAATCGTGCGGCATTCAGGTCAGTGACATTTAAGTCGTGATCTTTTTTTCTCTGTCTCTCTCTGTTTCAATTACACTGCATTGCTGAAGATTGAATCGTTATTTATATAGTGTGTGAGATTTCCCTTGCTATTAACTCTTTTAAATTATATCGTCGATTTTTACACGATAGAGTAGTATCTTCATTTTTCGGTTTTAAAACCGTACCAATAAAGCTTTTTACTTTTTTTTTTCAAGCCTGGAGGCATTGTAGAACACGTTACGTATGGTCTCACGCCTTTCTGCGTCGGAACATAGGGGATGGATACGTCATAACTTTTTTAAAAAATCGTTAGGCTTGTTTTTATTATGTTTTGGCGGGCTTACGTTTGCATCTAGAAGATTGAAATTTTATATGCATATTCAGTATACCCCTTAATATTTTCCAGTTGGATTTTGAGATCTGTGCATTGACACATGGGGCTCAATGGTGCTCAAAATTTTTTAAAAATCCGATTTCTCAAAATTTCCCGCCTTAGGGACATGATAGGGAAATGTGAATGGTACTGTTTGAAAGGTTATTCTAAAGAGAATGAGGTACAAAACATGACCCTAGGATATCTCAGCAATTTTTGTTACATCTGGGGCTTTGTGGGGATGTTCTTAGTTGATTGTTCCTGCCTTTACTATTCAAGATAGAAGATTGAAATTTTGCACATACATTCAGTATACCTCTTAGTATTTTTCAGTTGATTTGGAGATATATGCGTTAACGTAAGGAGGTCCAGAGTGGCCCAAACTTAGAAAAAAGTTTTTTTTCCACCAAAAATCCATATTTTTCCTGATAATTTCCCGCTTTAGAGACATGATACGGAAGTGTGAATGCTACTGTTTTATTCTAAAGAAAATGAGGTACGAACCATGATCCTAGGATAAATAGAAATGATGCTGTAGCTGATTGACAGAAAATCTATAATTTACCTTTTAAAAAAGCCAAAATTTAAAAGGGTTAAGAACCTTCAGAGAAAAATACGGTAGGAATCAGACATTTTTTAAAACGTAGGCAAAATATATTTTATTAACCTTGAAGCCAAGTAATTATACAGGGTGGGCCATTTATCTTGGTACGCGTTTGTAACTTTTAAACTAACACACGGAAAGCTCTAAAAAAATTTTACCGTGCTAATATCGATATTGGGACAGTTTGACACTGCCGTGAGCACCATGAGGCACCGATATTGGGCACCGTGAGGTTATTACACATTTCAAGTCTACATGTTAAAACGAAAACATATCTTGCCGTATGCAGAGTGGTTTCGTTCGATGTATGATTAGCGCGATACTAAGGGTTTGACTAACGCATACTAAGGGTTATCAGAAGGGTATTCAGAATCTTTGATTACCACAAAGTAGTTGACTAAGCTAATGACATGTTACTAATTAATTTAGAGCAGAGCAGGATCCTCGTTTAGCTACAATAAGCTTATATTATGAGAATACAAATGCAATGAATTCCCTTCATTTCATATTATCGAGTAAATTAACTATGAAGGAGCTATTAAGCCGAGTCTTCTACAATAGCAGAACTATTTCTTAAAGTAAACAGTGAGACATGAGTTGAAAATTTCCAATTCTCTGAGGGATACGTAAAACTGTTCGATAAATTATCTTCCCTTATAATACTTAGAATGAATAAGTTAATTAAAATTCGATGTTTTAACTATCTAGGTTGTTATGATGTCCAACCACAAAGGAAACATTTCGAATTTTGTATTTCATATACAGTAGAGTCTCGTTAATTAGAACTTGGATAATTCGAAATATTGGCTAATTCGAACAGAAGTCCATTCCCCTTGAAAACTGTATTGAAAACAATAGTAAAAAATCGTGGATAAATCGAACTTTTGAACCTATGTTTCGGATAATTCGAAGTAAATACAGTTGAAAATTTTTAATGTTGGACAGATGTAAACAGAGAAATACAGTTTTAACGTGTTTTCAGTTATCCAGATGCAGCCATAGGGAAGAGTAATACAAAAGATAAATAGAAAAATCTATGTAATGATAAAGATGAAGGTGAGTTGGGGAAGAAGTAAAGATAGAAAATGTCTGCCAATCTCATCTTGTTTCAGAATTGGTTGAAAATTTAAGATGAATTATTGATAGTCAACCAAATTTTATTAATACCGTATTCCACGCAATACATGAAATTCAAGATTTATTATTGACCGTACAGAAACAATCAAATTTAAGCAAATGAGGTTTACGACTTCTTAAAAGTGAGAACAGAATATTCAAATTGTTTAACTGGTATTTAATTTTTTGGGCTGTTCAATGTATGTTGTAGTGTTGTACGTAAATATATTTTCCATTGTACACGTAGTTTGAATTATGTGGAGTCAATGTCGTTTGTTAGTTTGCGGTATTCGATCACGCAAATAAGAAGCTACTTTAACCCTTTGGGGATCTCATGGTACAATTTGTACCATATGCGTTTTTCATGGTACATTGCGTTATTTCTCTCCTATTTGAGCTTTTTCGTCCGTTTTTTTTTTCCCAAGTCCAGAGACATTGCAGAAGACATTACGGATGGTTTCACACCTTCCTGTGTCGAGACATAGGAGGTGATGACGTCATAAGTCTAAAATTTATATTTTCGTGTAATACTTTTTTTGGGGGGGGGTTTATGTAAAGTATTTTTGGCGAGCTTATTTTTGCACGTAGAAGATTGAAATTTTGCACAAACATGCAGTCCACTGAGCAGTATTTACCAGATTTTTCTTCAGATTTCTGCGTTAAAACAGGGGGGTGGGGGCCCAGAGGGTCAAAAAGTTGAAAAAGGGATATTTTTACACAAAATCCCGTTTTTCCTCATTTTCCCGCCTTAGATACACGATGGAGACAACGGAATGGTACCGCCTGAAAGGCAGTTCTATTGTGAAGAGAATGATGTGCGACACATGGCCCTAGGGTAATTAGGGAAGTGTCAGGGAATTTTTATAAAAATATAATTCTGTATAGGGGAATTTTGGACATTTTCGGTACTATTTTTGTGCTGGCTTATTTTTGCACCTAGAAGATTGAAATTGTGCACAAATATTCAGTCCACCGAGTAGTATGTATCAGATTTTTTTTTCAGATTTCTGCGTTAAAACAGGGGGTACAGAGGGGCTAAACGTTGAAAAAGGGAAATTTTTACCACAAAATCCCTTTCACGGGATTTTACCGCCTTAGATACACAATGGGGACATGTGAATGGTACCGCCTGAAAGGCAGTTCTATTCTGAAGAGAATGATGGGCGAAACGTGACCCTAGGGTAATTAGGGATGTCTCAGGAAATTTTTTACCTGAGATCATGGTGTTTTACGGTAATTTGGGGCATGGTGGGAATTCCTGATAAAATTTCTCCCGCCCTTGGTATTCAAGATAGAAACTTGAAATTTGGCACACACATTCAGTATACCAAATACTATTTATCATATATTTTTTTAGATGGCTACGTTCACACAGGGTCGCTCCAGGGGGGCCCAAAGTGCGAGAAAAAAAAATTCCTTGAAATTTTCTCTTTGACATCATTTTTCCCGCTTTTGGTATCTGGTATGAGCATGCAAGTGGTATCATTTGAAAGCCACCTCCATTCTGAAGAGAATGAGGTATGAACCATGATCCTAGGATAAATAGTGACGATGCAGTAGCTGCTTGACTGAAAGTATAAAAAGTAGCCCAAAAACCCCGGATCTCTTAAGGGTTAAAGGTAAAGTTTACACCATATGAATATGTTTTTGATGCACAGTACTTTGGTTTGTTTGTTGTTATATATATGAAAATGAATGTTGTTGGATAATTCGAAGTTTTTTCGTGTCCCCTTGGACTTCGAATTAAAAGGAGTCCACTGTATTTTCATTTTCACAGACTTCGCATGCACACGTCTAGATTTTCGTAGTTGCCACATTTATTCTTTCACCAGATGCATTGCTGTTATATTAAGTACTTAATCATACCCAAATCAATTTATTAGCTGAACTCGAAGCAGACTCTGAATACCAAAAAGTACACCCCCCTCAGTACAGACCTAATACAATACTAACTAATCGCATGACTAACACTTGATTAACGAATTTTCTGTATACCGCCCATCAAATTTATTATTCAGTGTTCCAAACTGAAGACACTATAGTATCTCGAGACATGCAGATGTTGGAGACTTCTTACAACAGTAACAACGCAAGTAAGTCGGACGGGCAAACCCACATCTAAAGTAATTTAATATTTAATATTCTGGTCATGATCTGATGGATCTCAATTGAATTGGAAGAAAATTACGAGAAATTGGAAATTTGACTATTCCCCCCCCCCCCCAGAAGCTTTTATTTAAAAAGAAAAAAAATGCTTAAATAAGCACCCTGTGTTCAGCAGTTATGTTTAATAATGTCTGGGTATTTTTCGAAAATTAAGTTTATCTGCTGACAGCGTATGTACTGCTGCTGATTTGTATGTGTCTACACTAACAACTCTTGTTCTACACTAACAACTGACCTATAATAATAATAATAATAATAATTATAAACTCTAAGATTAAACACACAAGCCACAGATTGTGGATGTTTGTAGTGGACTTACGGAAATCATTAGTTCAGTTTTCTATATCCGGAATTACCCATTTTATTTTTTCCCCCTTGGCATTAGTTATCTTTACCAGCGAATGACTAATGACTTTCTGTCCATTGACCTTCAGATGACACCATTTGTCTGAATGCCTTTTTAATTACTAAAGAAATAAAGATTTTTAAAGACATAATTTTTGTGATTAAGTTTATTATTTTTTTTTTTCAATCTGTTTTCTGAAGTTTGTCTAAAGAAATAATTTCAGTTTTAAGAGATACAGAACAATTCCTAAATATATTACGTTGTTACTGATACTGAGCATAATATGGAACTAGTGAATAAGTGATTCATTTTGTTGACTCTGTTGGTTTGATATTCTGTGATACAATGTTCCAAGTTTTCTTTCACTGACAATAGGCCGTATTAATTAGAACTCATTATATAGCGTCGTTTCGTACAGTAATGGTTGCATTTTAAAGTGTCGTAATGCGGCCGTTGTAACGACGCATTGTTAACCTCAATTGCGTTTTTTTTTTTTTTTTTTTTTTAAGGATATACCATATATTACAAGATAAATCGTTGAGAAGATTGAGGCATTCGTTTCAATTTGACATTCGTGTTCATTAACTACTGGATACTTTCAAATATTTAGGATCAATATTAACAGACGAAAATCATATTCACGAAGAAATTAAATGCCGACTAAAAGCAGGGAATTCGTGTTACTATTCGATTCAAAATCTCTTGTCGTCGCGAATTCTGTCGAAGAATTTGAAGCTTAAAATATATAAAACGATAATCATGCCTGTTGCTCTGTATGGTTGCGAAACATGGTCACTTACTCTGAGGGAAGAACATAGACTGAAAGTATTTGAGAACAAGATCTTGAGAAGAATATTCGGACCCAAGAGGAACGAGAATGGGGAATGGCGGAAACTTCATAACGAGGAACTACATAGTTTATACGGTTTACCCAACATTGTTAGGGTCGTCAAGTCTAGGAGGCTTAGGTGGGCAGGCCATGTAGCTAGAATGGAAGAAAGTAGAAACGCTTTCAAAGTCTTGACTGGAAGACCCATAGGAAAACGACCATTAGGAAGACCTAGGCGCAGATGGGAGGATAATATTAAGATGGATCTCGCAGAGATAGGAATACAAAGTAGAAACTGGATGCAGTTAGCTAAGGATAGAAGTCAGTGGAGAGCTTTTGTGAACGCGGCATTGAACCTCCGGGTTCCATAGGCCATAGAGTTAGTTAGTTAGTTAGTTAGTTAGTTCATTAACTAAAGGAAAGTTGGTAACAAAATTTTATCAAATAATGAAAATGAAATTACAGAGCCAGTGGCGTATTTATGATTTTGTTTCGGGAGGGGCTTTGCCTGAAAATGTGAAAATTCTGCAAGATATTTTCATATACTTTACTATTGTAAGTAAGATTTCAGGGGGGGCTTAAGCCCAGAAGACCCCCGCTAAATACGCCACTGTACAGGACATTCTTTTCTCCTACATTTTACAAATAAAAAATGAAATATTACAGTTTTACGTCCCACGATTATGCCGGTTAGGCTAAAGGAGACGGTGATGATGAGAAATGAATGTAATGGTGGAATGAAGAAAGTGGGAGGAAACGGGAGAACCCCGAGAAAACCCACGGACACGGTGTTTGTTCTCCACGAAGTTCACTTGACGCGATCTGGGATCGAACTAGGGGCTCCATGCACCAGAGGTAAACGCTCTGCTACTGAGCCATTGCGACCCCCCATTTCACAGTTAGAATATGAGTGACTGTTAGAGTATGTGCGTTATGTTAGAACATAAACAGTAAACAAATACGTTACTTAAGTGAATTCCTTTACATATTCAATACATTTGGATCAGTTCTGAAAGAACAGAGAATTGCCAACGAACGAAATATTTTTAGTATTAAAAATAGTTTTCTCGGAAATCCATACGTGAGCGTTTAGTCTCAATCATCTCATTTTGTTTTTCTCCATGTGATTTATCTTGCCTTTGGAGAATATTATACAGTAGTTAACAAGTAACATTGTTTCATCTACAGTGGAGAGTTTGGGTTTGTCACAGTACATCTTAGCAAGCCATCCTGTAGAAGCGCCTGTATATAACGCAACCAACCTTGCCCGGCTGATGTGCGGGTTGCAGCTCTATCAGGATGTCGTAGTCTCATAGAAATACATGGAGACTTTTTTTTTTTCTCTTTCTCGCAGGCCCAAGCTTCAGTGCATTCTGATAATAATTTTATTATTCACAAAGAAAATAAGGAAGATTTGTTTCGTAGAAACAAATAGTTTATAAATTTGTTAACACAAAAATATTGAGTACGGGATCATACATGTTGACGACTAAAATTTCAGATTTCGAAAGTGTGGCACTTAGTATGCTCCCTTGCTCCTTACGGGGTTAAAGGATATCTTGGGGTTAACTGGATAGACCACCTTCACAAACTAACTCAATTC
The DNA here is from genome assembly GCF_964235325.1 of Thermobia domestica. Lineage (NCBI taxonomy): Eukaryota > Metazoa > Arthropoda > Insecta > Zygentoma > Lepismatidae > Thermobia > Thermobia domestica. Next base: position 18,010,446 of record NC_137467.1, read on the forward strand.
TTAACTTGTGACGCTGTACGTCGTCTCAAAATTCATGGTTATCCAAAAGTAGTTGCTGAGATTTTCTGTCCCGGACGGACGGACACACAGGCAGAAAGAACACATGTGTAAAAGAAATCTTTAAGTTTTACGTCCCACGTTTATACCGGATGATGAGAAATGAAAGGAATGGTGGAATGAAGAAAGTGGGAGGAAACAGGAGAACCCCGAGGAAATCGACGCACACGATGTTTGCCCACTACAGAATCCACTTGGCGCAAGCTGGGATCGAACTAGGGACCTTAAGCACCAAAGGTGAACGTTCTACCACTTAGCCACCGCGTCCCCAAATGTGTAAAGGAGTTAGATTGCTGATCCAAACTTCGTAACTTGGAAAAATATAACTAAAAGAGGATTTTTGCTCAGAAAATCCACGAAAACTTATTGGACGGAGAAAATCGTGTTGGCGCACGTCAGCTTTTTGTTTCAAATTTATTATTGTATTTGTTTCCATATAGTGTATAATGAGTTTGCAAACTATTGTGAATTGTTAATATTATGTTTTCTTTTTCGACATAGTGAAACAAAAGTGAACTTTACTCGGATATGAAGATGATTTTTTTAAATTTTTTATTATTATTTAAATAGTTCGTTGCTCGCATTGCTATGGCTTGCTGCCGGTTGGAAAAAGTATTGTTGTGTTGTAATGACTTTATATTAATGCTGGTTAAAAGTCAGGGCGTAACTTAATGCGTTATGGTAATGTGAATTCGGTCACCTGAACGGCGGTAGCGGAAGCGAATCAAACTTCCTATTTAAAATAATTGTGCAGTTTTCTCTTTATTTCATGAATGTGACAAGTAATCTCAGATACAATGCATTTGGTAGAAATATTTCTGAATTGATTCTTCACTTTTAACTGGAAAAATACTTTCTTAACCTTTTGTCTACCATATTGAGTGTGTTACGGTATAGATGGTACCTTTGATATGGATCTTTCATTATTTTTGTAAAAACTTTAAGAAAATCGATGGTGGTTGTTGCTTTGAGTTTAAATTTCTCTTTCGCCCCCGAGGCATTTGATTGGATTACATTAGTCATAAATTGCAATACTTCATACAGACAATTCCACCAGCATGCCTTCTTGGACTGACCAGTTATGTATTTATCATTGTTGTCATCTTTTGGTTGATTGGTTTGGGGTTTAATACCCTGCTGAGCATCTAGGCTGTATCAAGCGTGGACCTATAGCTTAACATGAGATCTGATCCAAATTACATCCTACCGGGAATCGAACTTGGGTATACTTTATCAAAGGCGCATACGCAGATTGTATAGCCATGAGCTCGGCATACTTTGCCGCTTCTTTCTTATCGTTTATATAACTAGGAAAAATATATGCCATCCAGAGAAGATAATGTCTATTAATAATTTATAAAGTAACTAATTAACTCGATCGCCTATGGAACCTGAAGGTTCAATGCAGCGTTCACAAAAGCTCTCCATTGACTCCTGTCCTTAGCCAACTGGATCCAGTTTCTACTTTATTTCGGCTAGATCTATTTGGATATCGTCCTCCCATCTGCGCCTAGGTCCTCCTAATGGCAGTTTTCCGATTGGTCTTCCAGTTAAAACTTTGAAAGCGTTCATACTTGCTACCATTCTGGCTATATGACCTGCCCAACTGATCCTCCTAGATTTGATGACCCTAACAATGTTTGGTAAACCGTAGTTCCTTGTTATGAAGTTTCCGCTGTTCGCTTTTCCCGTTCCTTTTGGGTGCGAATATTCGTCTCAATACTTTGTCTGCGTTCTTTCCTCAGAATAAGCGACCATGTTTCGCAACGATACAGCACAATAGGCATGATTATTCTTTTATATCTTTTAGGCTTCAAATTCCTCGACAGAATTCGCGACGACGAAAGATTAATACTTTATTTATCTTAAAATATTGTAAAAATTCAACCAAGGCCATTATGCGTGGAATTGTAAAGGAGAGCTTATGATCTGGCCGTGGGGTTTTATCTTGGTTTTGATCCCAGCAGTCTCTTAGATGAATTTCTAAGATTACAGACAGGATATCAATTAACAAATGCTGCGCATTGTATTAGAAATTGTTGCTACCCAGCTTGTGAATGTGAATTGGACTAGTTTCCGAAACGTAACTTGCACGCACGCGAGTCATTGCAATTGTTTCGCAATATCGTTTTTGTTTACGGTATTTTCTAATAGTAGTTGTTCCAGTTTGGATTGCGTATGAGGTAATGAGAGTGGATAGTTGCAGAGGGAGTGGGTGTCTGGTTATGCGAGAATACGTCAACGACTGGTTTTACTGTATCGCCTGAGGGCCGGGCTGGGTTTGAACTTCATCCAGCGAAGGCCAGCTTCCGGCCACTTGGCTTGGGCTCAGCTGCCTTCTCCGTCGCTACATGATGTGAATAGTAAAAGATGGTGGGTTTTTCTCTTTCTCCGCGCTTAGGCAGGTCCACCTTCTAAGCGATGTCCTTGAGAAGTATATTGGTCAGTAGGAACAGAAAAGAGAATTTACATCTAGAGAATCCTGTTTAATTTAGTTGTTTAAAAGCCAACAGCGGTGCCTCATTTCAAAGTTTTTCTTTTCTTTTCTTTCTTTCTTTGAAAGTAGTTAAATAGGTAGACTGTTTAGTAGAGTTGACTTTTGTTCTTTTATACAAAGCCGACATGATGAACGCGTTAACGCTTAAAAATAACCAGATCAAAAGTCTTGTTCTGGAAGTATACTGGTTAGTGCAGTCATGAAAAAACACGCATATTTTATGTTCTGCTCGATTTTTTCTTGTGTCCGCGCTAATTTATGAAATCAGTTTTCTGCCAAATATGATTGAATTTGCGAGAGGATTGAAGTAATTACAGCATAAGTTCACACCTTGTTTGATCCCAGATTTTATTACTTGTACAGGGGTCTGTCCGTCACGAAATCAGAAAACGGCCGTGAGTCACGAAATTTAGCTTTTGGGTCACGATTTTATTATTATTATTATTTGTACAAATATAAGTACAGACTGAAAACTTTAGTTCTATAAAACATCAAAATTCACCACCAAAAATATCTGTGGTCGACTTTAGACGATACCAAATCGCTAGCAAAGCACGCTTCTATCATATGCATGAAAATTCGGCCTAATTCGCACCCAAATTTTCATTGATAATGTTATGAAATTTTATGGTTTGGTAAAGAAATGGTCACGAAATTTTATTTTGGAATTTTAGTAGACACCCTGTTGTAGTTTTTTGTGGTTTAGCAAATAAATTAACAAAATCGTAAATAGTGGGTGTACAAATATTAAAGTTTGACATTTAGTTTTGTATTAACGATAGCGTGTTATTTTAGTAGTGTCATCATCATCTTCCTCTCCTCAACAACAGCTCTCCCAAGAGAGAGAGAGACGTTTTAATACTTTCATAAGGTCTCTTCTTCGTAACTGCATCTAGTTATTGTATCCTTTGTCTTCCTCTTCCTGTTTTTCCTTCTGCCTTTCCCTCTATCAACACGGTGATCCAATTGGAGTATCGAATAAGATGACCAAGCATGCTGTTTCTTCTTTTTCCTATTATCTTCATGATCTGTCGTCCTTCATTAGCTTCCTTTAATACATCTTCATTCCTTTACCTTTCGGTCCATGATATGAGCTGCATTCTGCGCCAACACCACATTTCAAATGCTCCCAGCTTGAATATTTCAGCTTTTCTCAATGTCCACATCCCTGATCGGTAAAGCGCCACGCTCCATACCAGGATATTAATATATCGTTTACGAACGTCCAAGGACACATTCCTTGATATTAGCAGCCCTCTTGTCCTATTGAATGCTTGTTTAGCCTGTACTATTCTGGAACTTGCATCTTGTTCACTTCTTCCGTCCGAGGATATTGGACTTCCTAAATAGGGGAACGTCTGTCTTCGATTTTCTCTTCCTCTAGCCATACGTTTGAACCTTCCTGTCCTGTTCTTATGCACTTTATCACTGATTTTCGTCTTAACTATCTTCATTTAGCAAGTTTTTTTTTTTTTTTTTTTTTTTTCAGTTTGTCGTTCAGTGTCATAATAAATACTTACATGTTAGTGGAGGTATAGTTTAGTATCATTTCATGTTAATATATTTTTTTTTTCTCAGAAATGGAACATGAGGTTTTACTCTCAAGGATTAAGGAAATATCTGGCTTATATTTTTAATGTTCTATCCCATTTCATGCTGCAAATATTGTATAATCAATAGTTATGTTCTGCTACTTAACTGCATTCTCTCTGGCATATTCAGAATATAAATAAATAAACTGTTCCTGGACACTAAAATTACCAATTATTATTATTATTGTAGGCGACGAACGACATTTTTTTTTTTACCGTCATAAAAATTAGTTTCTTGAAAGCTGCATGAGAAGTTACCAGCTCAGCTCGATGCAGGGGCGTACTCACGGGGTTCACCGGGCCCGTCCCTCCAAAAAATTTTCTAACTCAACATACGTTTATACACATTGTCAATAAAACTATACTTGTTTAACAGGGAAATGATCGATATAGCATGGAAATTTGATCTTACACTTCATCTGTACTCTTTCTATTATGAAAACAATTTAGTTCTGTCATTTTTTCTAAAAATATAGGTGAAAGTATTTTACAATTACTTATGATCGTTTCGGGTGCAGAATAATACGCGTACAATACTACATAGACGTAGTGACTTATAGTATTGGAAGCCCCTCCCAATAAATATTTCTTAGTGCGCGCCTGGCTCGATGTGATATATGCCGCACCTTTATTATAGTTAAGTAAAATAATTTGTCATAATTTTGGGCTATAGCTTATCTCATTAACTATACAGTGTACTCTCGTCTTCCGGGAGCCTTAATGAGAAGATTGATGAGAATTTCACCTCAATAGGCAGCGTGGTTAATGTATATCACCAGATTTTTGGTTTACAACAACAAAAATCTCTAAAATTTGGTCACTTTGTTTATGTTAGTGACTATAGATGGGTACAGTCATGTCCAAACTTATTGTCGCATGTCTATAAATATGTTGTTGAGTTGATTTTCAGTTTAACGTCCCGTTCAGCAACGAGGCTATATGAGACGTGGACCTACTGATTAACGTGGAATCCGAACCACATGAGCTCCCGCCGGGAATCGAACCCGAGTCTCCCACGCCAAAGAAAATATGTTGTTGTAGGGATATAATTGAATAACGAATTCGCCCGGTATTTTTTATAATGTTAGTATGTGTATAATCGGCAAAGATATGTATGTGGGAAATTTCACGTCAAAAGAGGAGTAAATAACAACAATAAAACGAAAATAAAGCTTTATTGCCCATTTAGCAATATTTTGTTTTACTCATGCTATTTTTCGTATTTATAATTGTTTTCCTATGCATTATTAAATTATATTCTTACAAGAAGACAGTTATACATATGCGACAATCATTTTGGACGTGAGTGTACTTGTATCATCTTCAGACATTTTTGTTTTTTCGTTAAGCGCTAATATTTGTGTAAGTTCGTATGATGGTGTTTCTGTTTTTCCTAAGCTAAAGGAAGGGATGACAAATCAATGCCGTTATTGAAGTAAATGGTGAAGAGACAATAGCGCAGCAAATGTAATGTATATATAAAAAAAATGTGCTGCTTTATTCTCTAAAACCTCAATAGTATTGGCTAGTATTTGTGCGTAATAATTTCATGAAGTTCTTTATACCTTTAATAGTCTATTGTAACCACATTTTGATTTTCAGTGTTCTAGAACTCCATATTTGTTGTATGAATTCAATTATTTGGTTACCTTGCGTACAACGTCTTAAATTACATGAACAAAGAAAAAGAATGGGCTGATTTAATAGAATAAACAATTACCGTAGATACGGGCTACTTGGACCCAATTTTGCAACAAATTCGTTCTTTCGGCCTATTTTCATCCACGAAAACTCGAAAGTTATTGTCATAACCCATATTAAGTGAAACTACAGGCTTTATTGCACATATCGAGAACAGTTTAAGTTACATATATTGAAAACAAAGCACAGGCTATTATTGTAAAAAATGGGTCCAAGTAAGACTCGCGTTCGGGCTACTTGAACCCACCCCCATATTTTCCTACAGAAAACCATTGAAATCTGCTCTGAGACTAACAGTAAGTAGGACGTAGGTGTTCCAAGAACAATACTTTTTCATTTACTGCAAACCACAAACAGAACATTTTAAGAGGTACTATCAAATATAATGATTGTAATAGCTGATTACGTTTTCTTCTGCACCTGCACGAGCCCTATCTATATTAGCAGCGAATCTAGTCGTTGACTGGAGGTGCATTTTCTAAAATAACTTCATTCAATCTCGACTGGGAAGATTGTCTTAGAAAGCAATGACAGTTCTCCCATGCATGGCAAAATAGGACTTCACAATAAATCTGAAATCAAGTTAATTAACGAGGAATCCGAAATCACAAACTCTATCAAGATGACTAGCGAAGGCTAATTCTTCTTCTTCAGTGAACACTTTCAGATGGCCCGGATTCTGCCTTGACCTATTCTTTAATCTTCTTTCTATGGTGGAACGACTTATCTTGAAGTGAGCTTCTGTTTCTTTTCGCGACATTTTCCCCAACTGAATTGCTGGTAAACATTCTTCAAGCTGTTATGAAAAATCAGCATATTTTCGACCTGCAGGCAATCTTTTATATTGATGTACCATTTTGAACCGGTATCCTTAAGGAAACAATGAAAAGTCCTTACTTGTGTGACACGTGACAACAGACCTTTATTTTTTATTGATAAAGATAACAAAGGATGGGGTGGGATAAAGATAACAAAAGATGTGGGACAAAATATCCATGTTTTCCAGGTCATATGTACACACTTCATATCCTGTATAATGCAATTACGAACACATCTTATTGTTTATGAGAAAGTTTACCATGTCAATTTCATTAACCTATATGTAACTACTTATGTGTTTACTTAGCATTGGTTCCACTTCCTTGCAAATAGTGTCCACACATAAAAGTTTGGCGCTCAATAAATACACTCTTTTCGTCAACGACCTTTCTCACCAATGCTGCTCAATCATAGCCTACCACAGAACTAGTTTCAATGTGTGTACACCTGCATTTTGATCCCATCTAACGGATCTAACTCTGAACTCACTCATTATTGCATTGCATATGTGACTTGAAACGAGTTTTTGGTATGGGTCCAAGTAGCCCGCATTTACGGTATATTTTAACTGCGTATTCTTTGTTCAATTCATTGGAATGGATTAGGAACAATAACTCTGACCTTGAAGCTTCAGTCTAGTTTAACATATAGTTCTTACCGTTGGAGAACTTAACCCCATAAATGTGTTCTTCAATTTCGCTCACTCTCATGTGAGGATTCTGAAGTAATTTGAGATTGAGAACGGTTGTCGTTGCGTGAGGATATTAAGGCAAAAGTGCTGGAGAGAAGTTGAAGACATGTATATGATTATTACAATATAATCTGGCTAATCCGGCCATTTCTTGCAAAGAGGGATGCTGGATTAGCGAAAATGCCAATTCATTGAGTGTCTGAAATTGAATCACAGAAAAACAATAGAGAAACTTAATGATTGAGATTGTACGTAGATTATCACTTAGTAGGAAGCATCCCCCAAATTTCCAGTTGAAACTAGTGGTGGGCACAAAAACCGGTTTTCACCGAAACCGGTTTCGGTTTTCTTTAAAACCGGTTCGGTTTTTCACCGAAACCGGTTATCGGTTTTCTCCAAAACCGGTTCGGTTTTTTACATACCGATTCCGTTTTTTTTTTCAAATTTGTTCTATTTCTGACCAGAATGGTGTTTTGTTCTCCGGAAACCGAATCCATTTCCACAGAAATAGTTTTGTGTTTTCGAAAAGATTTCACCGAAACCGGTTTTGGAGAAAACCGAAATGACGGTTTTTCAGGTTTCGGTTTTTATATTTGGTCTAGGAATTAATTCGTGCGGTTGGTACGCACACATCGAAGCTGTAGTACAAACACAAAATACATAAATACCTTAAGAAAAATATTGTCCATCGCTAGCCACCACTTTCGCCCATCTGTCAGGCAATGTACGGATTCCGTGGCGAAAGAAGTCCTCATCCTTGGAAGCGATCCAGTCAGAGACCCATGTTTCGATATCTTCTGAAGAAGTAAACCGGTGTCCAATCAAATCGTTGTTCATGCAATCGAACAAGTAGTAGTCCGAAGGAGCAACTTCTGGTGAATACGGCGGGTGGGGTAAAACTTTCCATCCGACATTTTCTAAATAGGTTTTGACTGGTTTTGCGACATGTGGGCAAGCGTTATCATGTTGAACAATAAGTTTATCATGTCTGTTCTCCCATTCTGGTCGTGTTCTGGCCAGAGCTTGCTTCAAACTCATTAATTGTCGTCGATAACGTTCTCCATTCATAGTTTCACCCGGTTGCAGCAGCTCATAGTACACCACACCTTTCATATCCCACCATATGCACAGCATAACCTTTGCACAGTGAATATCTCGTTTTGGTTGTGATGGACCTGGTTCACCTGGTTTCACCCAGGCCTTTTTTCGTTTAGGGTTCTCGTAATGGATCCACTTCTCATCACCCGTAATAATTCGATGCAGAAACCCCTTTCTGCTCTGTCGTTGAAGCAGCAATTCGCAAATGGTTTTTCGTCTTTCAACGTCTCTGTCTTTCAATTCATGTGGAACCGAATGTGACATCTTTTGAATCATTCCCATGGCTTTCAAGCGTTTGGAGACTGTTGTTTGATCAACGCCTAATGCTGCTGCAAGTTGTTCCTGCGTTTGACACGAATCCTGCTCGAGCAATGCTGTCAATTCTTCGTCTTGAAATTTTTTTGGCTGTCCAGCTCGCTCTTGGTCTGCCAAGCCGAAATCACCACTTCTAAACCGTGCAAACCACTTCTGACACGTTCGCTCAGCTATAGCATGGTCACCATACACTTCCACCAAAATACGATGACTTTCAGTCGCACTTTTCTGCATGTTAAAGTAATGCAGCAGGACACCCCGCAAAAACACTTTATCAGGCACAAATTGCGCCATGTTCACTTAACTACAAACTGGTGTTGTTGACGCTTTAATCCACTGCCCTATACTACGAACGATACGCGATGACAGGGGTTTGCAACACATGTGTGGATACACGGAACTGTGGGACGCTCCGTTCGTTGCGCCATCTCTTGTCCACCCGCACGAATTAATTCCTAGACCAAATAGAAACGGTTTTCGGTTTTTATAAAAACCGGTTTTACCCATCCCTAGTTGAGACAGTGGAAGATGCTCGACTTCGGCGTGCGTTATCACGCAATCGCTTTAGAAGTAACAATATACGGAAGTTACAGTACTACTATATATATTTTTCCACTACTACAGCAGGGCGCAAAATTTCAAAGTCAGACGCACTCGTCAATCCAAAACTGATGGTCGCCAGTATCTCACGTACAAATTATGAAAGCCTCTTCCCCTCAAGCCTTTGGTTTGAGTAAGTAAGAGATTACATCAGGACATAACATTTCAAAACCAGACAATTTTATACAGGATAATCAACTTTGAATTGGACAAGTCATATCAGTGACAATTATTTTCTTACTCAGTCACAATTATTTTCGTACGAAACAGAAACTGTGCAGCGCTGTGAGTTGAACGCAGAAACCATCCCTACTGAATACTGGTCGCCAGCTCTAAATTTCTAGTCACCAATGGCGACCTGGCGACTGGAAATTTTGCGCCCTGGCTACAGTATAAACAAATAGTATCATTGATGTATTGTTGCAACGTTATGCGGCAGACCCAGATGTTGGAACCGAATTACTGAGAAGACAGACTACTAAGGACCGGATTAGCAATAGTCTACTGTGATAAGTATTTAGGCCTTTGACAGGTCCTGGAATTAATGAGGTGTCCTGGAAATGTTTCTCCCACGTTTCTTTATCTTCAGCTTCCTCTTTTAACTCCCAATATTGTCTTCTAGTTTTAAAATCATCGACCAATTTGTTCTTGTTCCTATTCCTCGCTTTCCTTCCATCTTTGCTTCTATGGTGGTGTGGTTGGTGAAGTCGCTAGACCATACTATACTCCGCGTCACCCAAATTGGCGTATGGCATCAGCCAATAAGCTCGGAGTGCGCTGTTACTAAACCTTCAGGAAGGAATCTGATCATTCATAGTTGATTTTGTTTGTATTTAAACAATTATGAATGATTAGAATCCTCCCTGAAGGTTTAGTAACAGCACACTGCGAGCTTGTTGGCTGACGTCATACGCCAATTCGGGTGGCGCGGAGTATAAAATGTGTAATTGGTTAGGTTATGAAGTCAACGCCCTTTCTGAAGTTTATTAGTGATTAATGGGTATGGTTAATTTCCTCATTAGCTTAGGTCGAACCTCCATTTTACTTGTTTAATGCTGGGTTTGAGGGATGAGTAGGTAGTGTATAGTTGAGGATAAGAGGTCAGCAGATCGGGGCATCGGGATGGCTCTGTAATCGAGCTCTCTAACGCGACGGTCTTATACTGTAAGCTAATTTGGCGACACGTGGAATCGAACTAGGGTCCACACGCGTCTGTTCTGAGCGCTCTATCATTGAGCCACCATGGTCGCAATATGTCTATTGAAATCGAGAGATGTAGTTGGCTAGCTTATTTTCCTTCAGTGGTGTTACTTATTCATTGCCCTCTGAAGGAGAGGACTAGCCTTCCTCCAGCAAGAGGCTCCCGTTGTTCATGGTTGAGTTTAAAGAGGGTGTGCTTCAGCTGTTGTTACACCTTCAAAATAAATCTCTGATTGGAAAAGAGACACAAATAAGCTCCTAAACCGGAGATCCTAAGACGTATGTTACGGGACTGCCTACAAGAGGAGAGAGCAGTACATAGTTGAATTCAAGAAGATCCAGTGTAGTGTTTCTACTCCCAGAGAAGGCAACAGGAAAGCGAAATTGAAAAGTGAAGCGTTGAGTATGTGGATAAAAATAACTTCTACAGAGAGAAACGAAAGATTCTTAATACCCGAAAAGATATTTTTGAACGTTTCTTGGAGTGGAAGAGAGAGAGAGAAACACACGCAAACGACGTCCTCTGAAATATTTGATTTGGATAAATGACTCGGCATCTGGAAAATGATCACATATGTTCTTCCTGTCAATAGTGTCACTTCTCTTTTCCGTTAATAAGCAAAATACGTGCATTTGTGTTTGGGCTTTTTTCTTATTATGCAAATTTACACTATATGACGTTGGGTACATTGAAATACTCATCATTTATAATAAGCATTCTGTGTATAGCACATTCTAAGCGACATGTGTGAGCATTTGACAAAAAGATACCTTGACTGTTTACTTATTAAGCAGGTCTGTTATCTGATAAATGTTACTACCAATATGTATCAATTTTTATAAATGTAAAAGACCCGATAGGGGAGAAGAAGAAAGTATCCTTCAATTGCAAATTTGGAGCAAAGTAATCGACCTTTGTTTCTTATTCGTAGAATATTTTAGTGCATCAGTTGTTTACGTGAAGGAACACGACATGCAAATAGTTGAATTTGGCCTATCTGCGAAAAGCAAAATAATGGTTTTGCAAAATTGTGTTCGCAGAACAAAACGAAAAGGGCTTCGTCCTATTTCTAATGCTGACAATTCTATTTTCCATTGTTTATAATGAGAATTCGCGCGCCAAATGTATTTCCAATGTTAACTATACGGGCATTCAGTTTTTCGGTGATTATTCCTCAATGGTATGTCCGTCCGATCGGGACATTCAACTTCTTACGGCACTCAGCGCGCGCGCTCGAATAACTGTCAGATTTGTTTAAGAGGCTTCATCCTGGCGAAATTAAAATACCGCTAATTTTACAGTAATTATGTGATATCTTCAAATAGATAAAAGATAATCGGAATGTGGAACAAGAGCGCCCTATACAATATTATTTTACATGAGAAACCGTTATCACAAGTCACCTAGTGGCTTTCCGTTTTCAGCCGTTTAGAAACGCGAAAATAAATGCTGATTTCAAAATGGCTCGAAATCGAAAGCAGATAAGTGAATCGTGATAACGGTTTCTCATGTAAAATAATATTGTCTAGGGCGCTCTTGTTCCACATTTCGATTATCTTTTATCTATTTGAAGATATCACTTAATTACTGTAAAATTAGCGGTATTTTAATTTCGCCGGGATGAAGCCTCTTAAGTATAGTTCAGGTATTTTGGAGAAGTATCCAGACAAACGAACACCTAAGTGGAGTAAAAAGGAGCTTGACTCCAATAAAATGAAGTTCCTAGTTTTGCGATCCACGGTTATGTCCTTTAGGCGAAAGGAGCCGGATGAAAGTGGATTATTATAAAATATTTGATGGACTGAAAATGTAGGAGGAGACAGGGCAACCCTGAGAAAATCCATAGACATCAGAAGCGAAACTGCTGAGAAATTGGCGAATTCGTGCACAGTTCTTCATTCACTTGCTACCTAAGAATAGGAAATCTTGGAAGTGATCAAATTAGCATTTTATTTTATAAGAATTTATTCCTATAATGTGGTGTGAACGAAAATTATTGTTGTACCCTCAAAAATCAACATTTTGGGCTGAAATTTAAGCTTATTTTTAGAAGTTACTTCACAAGGCAAATGTTACGCATATACGTGTTTTGAACAACTCAGTAAAAATGGTGAGGTGTTAATGAATACTAACTGGTTGTTGTTGTTTTACATTTAGTAGTGTTATCAGTCTTCTAACCAGTCGACTAACAGTACATTATGAAGCAAAGTCTGTACTGATAGCGTTAAGGGATTAATTTTCTTTTTTCTTTGATACGTCTAGTCATCGTGAGGAATCGTCCATACGCTTATAAGAGGTTTTGGGATTTAACATAGTATAATTGTGCCAGTTGATCCAAAGCACATGGGCTGAAAAATAGGTTCAAACAGTATTAATTAGACTTTCATCACATTGATTAGATAGTAGAGAAAGGTCCACAGAAGACAGATATGTATAAGAGGTGGAAAAACTAAGTGTATATCGTTCGCAGATGATATTACGCTTAAAAAGAAGAATGTCAGAAGTTAGAAAACTGGAGGAAAAGATGCGAAGTGTATGGGATGGAAATAAACGTGAGAAATTCAGAAGGAATGATGATTTGGAACGAACGGTGGGTATCATATATATGGAAATAAGAGGGGAAAAAATTAGAACAGGTGACTAGTTAGAAGTACCTGAGTATTATTAGTGAAGACAACAAGTGTGAACGCAAAATAATCGCAAGGATAGGAATAACGAAAGAAGAGTCTGTTGTATTGGATCTTTGAGTCAAGAGTCAAGGAAAAGAAGATGCACAAATGCTTCGTATGGGTTATACTTGTGAGGCAGAACATGAACTGTACGCGGAAAGACGGGAAAGGATGATTGGGAAATACGAATATGGAGAACAATAGGGAAAATTAGTGTGGTCGAACAGAAAACGAATGAGGAAGAGTAGGAAAGAAAGAAACCGTTTTAGATGAGAAAGGCTCTAACATTGGTTGAAAAGAAACCGTATCATGAACGACGTGGCAGAAGATACAGTGGGAAGGAAAAAGAGGAAGGTGGAAGAGGCTATAGTTGTTGGATGATATTAAAACAGAAAATTCCTACGCGAAGACTAAGGTGTTTATGAAGACTGGTGTATAGAATTTCTCAGTTTGGAAAGTGAGCTGCCGGTAATGGTGGGAGGATACGTGCGATGATCAGTACAATGATCGCAGACATTGAGTCATATTCCGCACACGCACCAAGCGTAGATAATTTTATTCTGAAGTGGGTTTAAAATGCACGAATATCAAACTACAGTATACGCACCCATGATCATGTGGCTACTTAACTAGTGAAAATATGCTTATAATATTGTGAGTGCAAACACAAAGACTGACTATCCTCTATTCACCTGATCCCAGATACACACACACGTAACTAAGTAACTGACCCTGAATCTGACAATTTGTTGTTTGGCTCTCAGCTGAAAAACGCTCTGGGGGTCTTTTTATTGCCTTTTTTACGCAGCGTTAATCCACAAACAGAAAATTAAAAATAGATATCACACTCGGACGCTGCCAAGTCGCGCAATATATACTGTATATAATAAAATCTATTGCTAACAGAGGCTTGGCAGTTACTTCTGTACGTAACTTCTTCTACTCATGTATATGATCCACTGAAAGATTATTTCGTCCATCATTTCCTTCCCCTTCCTATTTTTGTCAACGTCTTTCCTTGGTAAGACTGGGAGTTGTGAAGTAAAGCACCGAAAAAGGCAGCCAAAATGGCAAAGTAAATGTTCAAAATGGTAGTTTATATTGCAGAAATTGTTATATGTTCATTGTACTTTTATATCATTAATTTACCAAAAGGTGTGATTGTGTTTATCTGCATTGAGGATTGTAAATAGCACTAATTAATAAGTGTGATTTTCTCCCCGAGGTAATATATATATATATATATATATATATATATATATATATATATATATATATATATATATATATATATATATATATATCGTCGTCGTTTCGCAGTAAATCCCAGTGCAGCCCCTCACTTTCCTTATTTGCTCCTCCCCTTTCCACGGACAGTTTTTTTTTTTTTCCTGTAAAGCCTGATCAAAACACACCAAAGCGAAGGAAAGGAAAATTACCGAGCAATATTAGTACCATGAACATAAAAAGAGTCGTAGTAGCTCAGAGGTTAGGAATATTTGAATAATTTTAACAGCAAGTAAAAATTAGTCAGTGCCTATATGGCGCGTGTGTGTTCGGATATCTGCCTACAATCCTTCTGCATTATAACGATGGAAGATATTGCGCACATATCAAACAACGGTATAATTAGGTTGTAGTACTGGGATTGTGAAAAAAAAAAAACTGTGCCGAAATGAGCATTTGTAAATCCATATTGAATTATAATTTCGTTCACGTTTTCGTTTGTGAGAATTTAGTTACGAAAGTATTTTGCCGTTGTTTCCGGACACCTTGTATATATTTTGATTAGCCGTCACAGTTGAGAGTATTGACGTAGCGAAACAAAGTGTTGTATTCGTAAACAGTAGTTGCATCAGTTAGTTGCTGTAGGAGATTGTGACCTTCTGTGAAGTGACGGTGCTCGTAGTTGGTAGCCGGAATTCTCTGCTTTCTCCAAGTTTTCCTTCTAAAGTATTTACGATGATCAGGTGAGCGAACGAGGCTTTTCGGCATGGTCTCTGCTCAGCTTGGTTGGGCGCTGCATGGAGCATTGCGCTTTCACTGTGGTTGTTTTTTAAAATTCCAGGAAGCGCCGAGGTGGAAATTCCTCGAATAACTCGTTGTCTCTTACACAATAATTGATCCCGCTTCCTCTCACCTCCCCCCGGATGATGGTAAATTATAACTAGGATTTTCTCTTCGTGAATTTGTAGATGTAAAATGTTTGTTGCTAAACTTTTCAGAAGGTAACAGCTGGTGGCTTTATTGTGTATTTTTTCCCTTGTTAGTTCGATGTAAGCGACCCAATTTGAGTACTTTTTCGTGTAACTTTGAGAGAATAATACAGTATCCTCTTCACGTTAGGAGAACTACTACTAAAGTAATCATGCTATAGGGGAAATATTACTGAGATTCTATCAGATTTTCATGGGGACTAGCTGAACCTTCGCTATTTAATGCGCACAGCCCCTAATATGAGCGCGAATCTTCTTCCCACTTCTTACTGTATCTGTAGAAGTCTCTTTACGGACACAAAGGACTCAAAGGGAGTGAATTGCTATAGACGAACATATAAGTGTAGTACTTTAATATATGGAATGTTGGGGTGAAGTTTGTTTCAAACTTGGATAAGTGATAGATGATACCAAATGCAAATGCTTTTTTTTTTTTCCCTTATAATTCTATATCCGAGTACGCTTCATTGTGGATCTACAAGCCTTCGATGTTGCCAGCTTGCAGTAGGGTTTGTCATTCAGATTAAAAGCAAAGCGCCTGAAATGTCCATCAACCCGCTGTACATAGCTCCTCTGCTGGTTGCCTGTCACAAGGTTGTTATCCTTAACGTCCTAGTAGCAATATTAAACTAATAGGAGCAAAACGACGCCTAAATGTGGAATAGAAAAATAAAGCAGTTTTTTTCTTTTTTTTTAAATGAATGATAACTGACAAATCTACACAAACGGTACGTTTCTAGCGTTTGTGGTTTGCGAGATCTCATTGTCGAAAAGATTGACCACAAACATATAGACTTTTTTTTTTTTTTGGCATTTCAATATATAGATTGGGGCTTAGTGCTCGAGCGCCCACCTCTGTTGCGGGAGAGTTGCAGTGCCAATCCCATGTCATCTGGGTTTTTCTCGGGGTTCTCCCACATACTTATTTCACAGATTCTTTCATAATCGGGGGCCGCGGTTGCTCAGTGGTAGAGCGTTCACCTCTGGTGCTAGGGGTCTCGGGTTCAAACCCTGCTCCCGTCAAGTGAACTTTGTGGTGGACAAACACCGTGTGCGTGGGTTTTCTCGGGGTTCTCCCGTTTCCTCCCACTTTCTTCATTCCACCATTTCATTCATTACTCATTATCACCGTCTCCTTTAGCCTAACCGGCTTAACCGTGGGACGTAAAACTCAAAGATTTCATTTCACTTTCATTTTCTTTCATAATCATTCACTCTCATCAATAAGCGGTCTCATTTAGTGTGGAGGTCGTAACCATGGGACTTCAAACATTTTATTTTCATATCGAAGCAACCTATTGGTGAGAAATTTACTATAGAACAGAGTGGTCAATGTCTTTATTATCGTGTTTGTGACTGTGGAATTGGCTTACGTGATATATTGGGCGGCGAGGCCATAAGCACTGAGCAGTATCTCAGATTCAGTCACGTTTTTCTTTATTTTTCGTTTTTGAGAAGTGATCTGTCGTGATTGAATGGTTAATGTTCTTGTCTTTGGTTCCATCTATGTTCATTTCATGATGGAAGTACACATTTGGATCCTGCTGCAACAGTCTTCAGTTCTGAAAAAAGTCGATACATTGGAAAACCAACTTTTTAAGTATGAAACTGTTACATAAAACACAACTTCTGATATTGTCAGGTTTTTTGTAATACAGATTTCTTTTTCTTTTCCTTTTATTAAAAAAGGACGTTATTTGCACATAATAAGTATGAGATATGTGATACCCGGATTCGAATAACAAAAATCGATGTTTATGAAATGTCGAAACTTGATTGATCTATCGAATACCAAATATCTATCGATAAGTACGAATCTATCGATAAGTAATTACACAAACCTACGTATCGGTTCGCAAGCATTTCGATCGAATCCTCCAGTGGATTATGTTTTTCAATATATTTTTTTAATTGATTGGAAATTTAATGATCCTTTTCATTAAAGACGCTCTGTGAGATGATACCCACTGCTTAAATCTTAAACCCTATTCGACCCAAGTACTCCCCCTCCACTTACTATCGATACAAGCGGAGACTACTTGCACAGACACTTGGCCAGAAAGCGGCACACTTTTTCAGTATTATGAGCTTCTTTCTTGGCTAAGCGGTTAGCCTACGCGCCTTCGGCGTGGGAGATCCGGGTTCGATTCCCGGCTGGAGCTCATGTGGTTCGGATTCCATGTTAATCAGTAGGTCCCGTCTCATATAGCCTCGCTGCTGAAAGGGATGTTAAAATCAACTCAACTTTTTTAATACTATATACAGAACGTTCTTTGTACGTCAACCATGAAACTTTTTGAGAGTTGGCGTACTGGCTTCGAATTTACTGACAAAAGGGACCCCGGGTTTGATTTTTGGCAGGAGCTCATGTAGCTCACGTCTCATATAGACCTGGTGCTAAAAAAAAAAAAAAAAAAAAAAAACACTCCAACCAACCAGTAAAGTAACATGTATAAGACACTACCGCAATGACTTGGTGTCTTGAGACGCTGAGATTAATGAATATAAGTTTCTAAGAAGCTCACAGAATGTTGAGTATATAGTGGCATGTGCTGGTAGTTTCAGCTACAGTTCGTAACACCTCCAGCGATGTTTCGTCGTGGTCGATTATATGTATACCGATTTTGCTAGTATTTGGAACAGTTTTAAAACTTCTTTTCGTCTTCCGATTTGATTTAATCCGAGAACTTTTATCTCCCGTTAATAATAATAATAATAATAATAATTCAAAATGCATTAAAATTTCAATTCTTGAAGCTTACCTCAATTTTTTCTTACACAGGCAGTCCATTTTTAGAAACATCAAAATACTTCTGCAATCTCTAAATACTCTACAATCATTTTATAGTTGTTTTGTGTAATAATTTGTTGTCAGTAGAAGCTGTTTTTTCTTGTTAATTCATAATAACAGTAATATACTCTTTTATTATAACCCCCCCCAAAAAAAATGACAGTCCTACATTTTTCTGCTGACTGTATACCCCTATACTTCACTGTAGTTCCCCTATTCCTCACTTCGTGACAGGGTAGGTATTTTAATTGTTAGTCTTAGCTTCATTGATTTCAAAAGAAAACAGTCCAAAACGTTTTGAACAGTACATTTTATTATTCAAATATTTTTCCTTAAAAATACAGACGCTGAAAGTGTACATTAATTCAAGAGAGTATTAGAAGGGACGGATGTTGACTTCCGGAGTTCGTTTTAATGATAGTCAAGTAGGCGACTTGCTCAACAGGGAAGTAGTAGCGATTTTAAAGTGGTATGATCTGCAAGAAAACGAACATTGTTAACTAATTCAGTTGTTAAGAAAGAACGCCTAGTCTGACCAGTGCTTAGCCCTCTCTGTTGGTCTAGTGGCTAGTCCTGGGTTCGATAACCGGCCTGAGTTTTCCTTGTCTCCATTCTGGTCTCCAATAAAATAAACTTGTTTCGAGTCAATGAGGACGCCCGTTCACGCAGCTATTGTGTCGAGACTTAATAGCTCCGCCCCTAATTAGGTTAGGAAGATAATTTTGATATCAATATATTACTGAAGGATGAAACTTTCTGCTGATATGCATTTTATGTATATTGGGTGTACCACGGTGGAGGGGAGATGTTAATTTTTTTTTTTTTTTTTTTTTGCATCAGGTTTTCTGGGAGGCCATTCCCTCCTTAGGGGTACACTCTTAAAATTGGTACATGAAGCAGTGAAGTAGACCACTACTTGATAATACTCTATATATGTACTTGTTGCTTATATGGGGAGGAAGGGGGCAAAGTTGGCCGATTTTTTTTATGTAAATTAAATTTCTTGTTTCTTCTACGAATAGGTCACCTCCCGTGATGGGGTCCCTGGTTCGATCCCAGCTCGCGCCGTGTGGACTTTGTGGTGGACAAACACCGTGCTCGTGGGTTTTCTCGGGGTTCTCCCGTTTCCTTCCACTTTCTTCATTCCACCATTTCACTCATTTCTCATTATCACCGTCTCCTTTAGCCTAACCGGCATAACCGTGGGACGTTAAACTTAAAGATTTCATTTCATTTTCTTCTACGAATAGGGTGGGCAGTTGCACAAATGTTACTTCGTTGAAATCTGTTCCATAAGCTTGACGCTGTGGTAGTTAGGGAGGTCACGAGGGCCCTCAACGTGAGAATCTACGATTTCGTTCAAATCCCTGGCAGCGCGTAGGAAGGTTAAGGAATAGAGCTGACATGAGGAAATCGCTGCTGCAGTCTAACTTTGATTCTCGGTCATTTGTTTGATTTTTGGTCATTCTAGGCCATTTGATATCAGGCCATTTGTTTATTCGTGCTCACGAGAGCCAATATAAAGAAATCACCACTTCACTTCAACTTTGATTTTTGGAAACATATCTGGTTTATTAGTAATATAATAATGTATTTTGCATAATGAAGAAAAATGGAAGTGTGAAATAACAAGCTCGGTACATTGAAATCCACTGTTTTTTGGTTTGGTTTGCAAAAATCGTAAGTGATATGAACACAGGTTGCTATTGTTTGGCTAATGTAAAAAAAAGCAAACTATAGCTAACACATTTTATGACCGAGGTGGTTGGCACAAATTGCGTGTGGCACTAATGGGATAATTATCTGTAGAAGACTAGTTTGTGTAGTTTGAACACAGTGAGGATAAGTGGCTGATAATATGTAATTGTGTGTGTGGTCTTGAGGTTTTTGTTTGTTTTTCAAAATTGTCTTCAACCCATTTGCCTACTTTTAAACTGAATTAGTCCATGTACGATGTAAGGATCAAATTAGAATAATTTCAGGTATTTATCAACCGAAAAAGTAGTATGTGGGTAAGTCAATTTTGAAAATAGCATTTCGGTATTTATCCTAGGTTTTACGTGTGAATGTACAATTGTTACTATTCCAGCTTAAATGTAACTGGAGGTATGGTCAGCCGGACATTTTTTTCTTTATTTATTTGTGTAGTGTGAAGTGAAGCTCCCATCATTATTATATTTGCCTATGTACGCCAGAAGTTCTTACCTTTTATTCGCTGGAAATGACTCCGATCATTTCCGAACAGGATTCTGTATCCCACACTTTATTTATTTATTTTTTTGTGTGTGTATGATGTATGTATGTATGTACCGGCTACATACATGTTTGCTGCTTATCCAGGGCCAATCTGTCTAGCCCCAATTAGACGGAAATCATGTGTGTTATCCGTTGGCACATGCAGGATGCAGAAAACGTGGTTATGTACTTTGATCTGGTTGTGTATGGACTCTACTCAGTCCAGAAAATATACACTTTTTTTTTTTTTAAAGGATTGCAATCTTCCCGCCGTGGTAGAAGCAACGCTAGGAAAGCCGTCTGTAGCCGGATTTATGGATTTTCGTACTAAATTTATACTTGAGTTTTTTATCCGTGTAGAATCGAACTAGAAAACTCTCGGACCATACCGTATGGTCTACTACTATACCACGGTGGTTCATATTTACATAAATATTAACATCAGAATAGTTGCATAGTCCAGAAATCACTACCTCATCCCTACGTTCAAATATTTTATCATTCGTCCAATTTTCTTTCCTTTTCATGGTCCAGGATGAGTGAAGTTGAGGTGGTTCTTAGAAGGCCCAGCTATAGAAATCATCACTCTATACTAAACATATTGAATTACTCGTAGTAAGATGAGTATTAAAAATAAATGTCACAATCATTAATAAATTACACCAACATGCGTGCGGCGCAGCTGTGTTTGGAAGCTCTTGTGTACAGGCTTATCATTCATTGATGTCTATTCCAGGATCAATGAAATGCATCGCTGACCTCCATGAAGGTGAATTCCTTCGCTTGATAGATTCCAGATGAAAGATAGGAAATTTTACAATTAATTACGTGATAATTCACGATTGTTGATGCTCTGAAAGATGATTACGTAAAAAATATCCGGAGTATTTCGTTCTCTGTCGATTGAGCAGGAAGGTGAATGAAAAGGTATTTTGCTAGACATCTCTTCACTTTCTCCGTCTCGCCGGTGAGAGTTGAATAAAAGGCGGCTTGGGTTGGCTTGACTGGCACAGTGTGGTTTCAGCCGATTTCGCAATGTCGGAAATTGATTTATTTTCAGATGATTGGCGGCCATCATCAAGTGTGTATTATGAGGGATTGTACTGATCATGCTGTATTCATAACAATGATTTCACCAGTAATATATCTTTAGTAAGGCTAGTATGTGTTATTGTAATTTTACAGCACTTTTAAGTTCTGTGGAGATACTAGCAAATCTTGTGGAAATTTATTGCATTATTTGTTTTCGCCTTCCTCTGTATCTTCCATATTGTATTCGCGTAAATCAAGGAAGGCACGGTATCTCAATGGTTGAGCGCAGGGCTCATAGCGAGTCACTTTTTTTTTTTTTTTTTTTTTTTAACTAAAAGTTACTTTTTTCAAGTTGGCCACTAAAAGTTACTTTTTTTTTTAATGTCACTAAAAGTTACTTTTTTTTTGGGAGATGAAGTGACTTTTTCGTGTGATTTATGTTTTGCATTGGCAATGTTCTAAGAAAAATATAAGTGGAAAAAGGCAGAAACTTGTTACTCATTACTCTTCTGAAAGCTTCAGTACTTGCTGCCATATGTGAAACAGTCAGCTTTATTCTCACTTCAGCTTTTATTCTTTTTAAAGCACAGTGGATGGGTGGTGGATGCTTAAGCTCTTTAAGGTTGGGTTGAGAACCCCTCTGTGTCTAGGGGGCGCGGTGGCTCTGGTAGAGCGTTCACCTCCGGTGCGTGGGGTCCCTGGTTCGATCCCAGCTGGCGCCGTGTGGACTTTGTGGTGGACAAACACCTTGCTCGTGGGTTTTCTCGGGGTTCTCCCGTTTCCTCCCTTTTTCTTCATTCCACCATTTCACTTATCAATCATCATCAGCGTCTCCTTTAGCCTAACCGGCATATCCGTGGGTCGTAAAACTTAAAAGATTTCATTTCATTTTCCTTCTGTGTCTGTTCTTTTTTAGTGTTCTCTCGTAATAGTTGACGCTCCGCTCAACGTTGTGTGTGTGGTTCATCGTGTTCGTCTTGTGTTATGCTTCTTGTATGTTCTTCTTAAGAGTAGGTGATGAATTTGAATATCTCATGGCTTTGAGAACTCTCAATGCAGAGTTAAATATAATGTCTGGGAAGAAGAAATTCGGAAATAGGCCAGAACTGGTTCCACTTACTCAAAAGCTTCCTACGTCTACTAAGTCTGCTTACCGTAACTACAAAGCATACTTAGAAACCCTAAGGAAGGAGGAAGCTCAAAAAGAAGTAAAGAAGAAAAGATAAAACAAAACAACAACAAACAAAGAGAGGTGATGGAGAAATTGACAAAGGATAAAAGGGGCATGATGGGATTTTGGTCACTTTTCAACTATTTACAAGAGACCAGACCACTATGAGCCCTGAGAGCGCTTACCTCTGGTGCGATCCACGGCGAAGTAAGTTTGTGGTGAACAACATCGTGGGTTTTCTCGGGGTACTTTCCGTTTCTTCCCACTTTTACACTCATCTAACTAGTTCATCATTCACTTGGTTTAATAATCGTCTTCTTTAGCCTAAAAGGCATAAGCGTGGGACGTTAAACTGAAAGATTTGATTTCATTTTTCGTATAAAGCAATAACAAATTCGTATTCTCTGAAAGAAAAATCTTCCATGTAATAAATATGATGCTGGTACAGCGGTTGTAAAGAAACATAAGGGGGCTCTCACATCTGGTACATAGGTAGCCCTAGTCGATCTCATCTGAAGCCGGCTCAGTGGTAGAGCGTTCCCCTGTGCTGCATGGGGTCCTGGTTCGATCCCAGATCATGCTAAGTAAACTTTGTGGTGGACAGACATCGTGTGCGTGAATTTACTCGAGATTCACCTATTTCCTCCCACTTTATAAATTCCACCATTCCATTCATTTCTCATCATCACCGTCTCGTTTAGCCAAGCTGGCATAGTCGTGGGACGTAAAACTTAACTATTTCATTCATTTTCGATCCCAGCTCCCATCACGTGGATGCGTGGGTTTTCTCCGAGCTCTCCCGTTTCGTCCTACTTTCGTTATTCCACAATTTCGTTAATCGCCATCCATCTTCGTTAGCCTCCGAGGATAATTATGAGACTAGAAAGAAAAGAAAATGATAATGATCCTTCACCAATTTATAACCTTAGGTACAAAACAGGTCTTGTCTGCAAATCATAAACATTCTCTGGCTGCAGAAGTTCGTGCGCTTTGGAAATTGCACCTAGGTCGTTTGAATCAGAGAAAGTAGACTCTCTGCATACATGTACATAGTTTACGATGACCGAGGAATTTGAAACAAACTTTTAAAAAAGTAGTCAAAGAAGAGAAAAGTGGGGATAAAAGGAGTTCGAAGGAGATAAGGAAAAACGAAAAGGATATAGGGTGGAAAATTTCGATTTCCAGCTGCAAGAACATCTGATACTTTCGTAAAAATCGATTTTTAAAACGCCTATTTAAGGTGAATCATGACTTTCCAATGAACAGTGTTGATGCAATAGCTGTTTTACTGTTGTGAGTCTACGATTTTCTTAACCCTGTTAGTATAAATGTTCCCCAGGGACTTACTCCATTGTCCATAGCACCTAATTTTTTGTGCATGAACATATCTTTGTTATGTTTAATGAATGGTTTAGGTTACATTCGGATGTCCGAATGACACGTTCATGTCCGTTCCTTGTCAGATATTTTTTGATGCTCTGTCGAAGAGAGGGCTCAAAATTTAAAAAGAAGTTGCAAATAACAGACAGGCAGGCACACACACACACACACACACAGAATTCTGTAACGAACATTTTAAGTTAGTTGAAAATTCGAGTTATCGAGGTCCAAATGTGTTCTTAACGACATGCTTACACGATTGGAGGCGGAAATGCCAGTTAAATATGAAAATTAATTTCAGCCTTTTTAAAACGCCTATTTATTGGGTCTTCATATAAGTTCATATTACAAACAGACTTGTAAGTTCACATTACGGGAAATTAAACAGACTGTGTTCACTGTCTTTAAAAAAAAATACTTAATACACAGTCCATCAAAGTCTGTGTGTGGTGATGAAATAAAATAACCCAGTAACTGCAACTTTTCAGCTGCCGTCATGGACATCTTCACGCAAACCAATTGGCGGCGATATCGGTTACGGTCTGATAAACGTTGGCAGTTTTCACATTCTTCTGTCCAGAAGGAAGGAATCTGTATACAGAATGAACGGACGGATCAAGTGGGATCACAATTGTTACATTTCTTGTGATTTTTTTTTTTAAGTTCTCTCAAGACGCTCCAGTTCGTGATGTTCTTCATAAAAACAGCTGATAAAACATCTCTTCAAAAAGCCGCTAACAAAGAAATGCTTACAGACATAACTAAATCTCTCTTGAACAACCTCTCTTTAAACTATCACCTGCGCTTATTTACTGTTTCTAAATCTTATTAAGATTAGCATTTTTAGAATGCAAATTTTTCTCGAAAAATAGTATAGGGGATAACAAAAGTATGCATCGAGTTTTGTTTTGATAAACAGAATAGGTATGAGGGGAAGAGCGTGTATTGGTATACAAGCTTTTTCCTCATATCTGTTCCGTCTTTCGATACAAAACTTGCTACACACATTTCTTATCCCGTATAGTAT
This sequence comes from Thermobia domestica, assembly GCF_964235325.1. Taxonomy (NCBI): domain Eukaryota; kingdom Metazoa; phylum Arthropoda; class Insecta; order Zygentoma; family Lepismatidae; genus Thermobia; species Thermobia domestica. The sequence continues at coordinate 18,035,538 of NC_137467.1, forward strand.
TTTTCGAGAAACATTTGGATTCTGTGCTTTTCCAGGGCCCACTCCAGAGGGATCCAAATTTGATGGGAGGGATTTCTGGAGGAGATTTTCCCGACATTCTCCCAGTTTTCCCTGTTCAGGTACATTATAAGCCCCAATGCATAGCACCTCTGTAAAGCTTGTTTTATGCTGAAGAGAATGAACTATGTATAAACCATGACTTTCCAATGAACAGTGTTGATGCAATAGCTATTTCACTGCTAGTCTACGATTTTCTTTATACGAACAGAGTTAAGAGTCTTCATGCCGGCGAAATTAAAATACCGCTAATTTTACATTAATTATGTGATATCTTCAAATAGATAAAATATAATCGAAATGTGGAACAAGAGCGCCCTAGACAATATCATTTTACATGAGAAACCGTTATCACGACTCACTTATCTGCTTTCGATTTCGAGCCATTTTGAAAATCGGCATTTATTTTCGCGTTTCTAAACAGCTGAAAACATAAAGCCACTAGGTGACTTGTGATAACGGTACCTCACGCAAAATAATATTGTCTAGGGCGCTCTTGTTCCATATATCAGTTATCTTTTATCTATTTAAAGATATCACATAATTACTGTAAAATTAGCGGTATTTTAATTTCGCCGGGATAAAGACTCTTAATGGGTCCCAGGGACTTAATCCGTTGTCCATGGCACCTAATTTTTTGCGCATGAACATTTCTTTGTTATGTTTATCGGATGGACAAGGTTTTCGGATGTCCGGATGACACGTTCATGTCCGTTCCTTATGAGAAAGTGATGAAATTTTTCGCGTCACTCTTAGCGTTCCCGAAATATTGCCCCCCCCCCAAAAAAAAAAAACGATTTCGGGAGATTTAAGGAGCCATATCTCGGGATAGAGAGAGATGAATCATGATATTTTGCGAATTTTTGGGAGAAAGAAGGTGCGGATAGAAAAAAAAATCTTTTGCATGTAGGAACAATGACAGTTATCCTTCCCACTCCATCTCGGCATTCTTTTTAAGTTCATTCTGGCAGTGTTCTTGGAGCATTTTCAACTGGTTTAAAATTACAACCTCGATAAGTCGGAGTTTTAAGGATTACGTAATCTTATTCAAAAACCTCGGTAACTGGAACTTCCGTATCTGCGAACCCCCTACAAATCGAAGTTTCCTTGTTATTGTAAACCAACATGAACGGCAAGGGTGTGTTAACTGCACCATACCCCAAACCCGGGTGATAGACTCGGGCTCTCTAAGGAGTGATGCACCAAGAGTTTAGTTTTTAGTTGTATTATCGTATGAAATTCAAAAAATTAACGAATCTGTTTCAGACAATATAGAAATTAGTTTTCCATTAATAAAAAGACGTTTCAAAATTAAGAATGTTTACTGGAGTCACAAATGTTACGTTGCTGCTTTATAGAATTCTTAACGACCAGTGAGTAACATTGATACAAAATTCTATAGTCAGTACAAAGCGTTGCTGTATAATTCTGCTAGTGGCAAAGACATAAATCTTTGCAGCCGTCAGTGTAGAATTGTCAAGTGTCTGGTTAAACGAGAAAATAAAACGAGGTGTGGTTACTGCTGGAAAGGAGAAATTGTACACATTTATAGGAATGCATTTAAGAAGAAAAGAATGCATTGTTTATGCACTTTAGTTGTTTTGTTTTGAATGAATGAGTTTTCAAATTAAAATATGTGTTTCGCAAGAGAAAGAAAAAAATGCTTAACTATATGCTTACACCATGGGCCTTCGTAGAGTGCAGAAATTAAATGTCCGACAACTGTGCGCCAAGATTTCTGGTTTACGAGAAAAAAGATCTGAAACACTTGTTAGTTTGCAAGTGGTATGGGCGTCACCATTGGGTAAAGACGTACAGTAAAGATACAATCTGCTACTTAACAGTCGTATTTTGCTGGATAATATTATCTCTATATTAAAATGCTAGGTTTATATGTTTGTGGTCAAGAAAAGTTTATATTTTTGTGGCCAATTCCTTTTGACAATGAAATCTCGAAAACCCTGTACCTATTTTTTGCAGCAACCTGCTGCAGCTCCCTTGGAAGATATTTGGTTTCACGTCTATCCATATGTTCTTTGAAAAGTGCCATTCCTAATGAAGTAAAAAATTTCCATCTTGGCATCTTCTGTGCTGTTGAATTAGGCTGGGAGTATGACACAGTAGCACTGTTCACCCCAGCAATGTCCAACATTGCGAAGAAAATAGCCATAGGCCGTCTCCCTGTGCGTCTCGGAAGTAGTGTACGTACCACACAGCTGGTCAAGGGTATCCACCCCACCCTTTGTCTCATTGTAGTTGGTTATCATTTAATTTTTTCCAGAGTATGTTATCTTCTGGTCGTGATGCATGCTAGACAGTAAAATAACTGCTTTGTTCTTCGGAACATATGAACAAAGCGTGAGGTCTGCAGTATGTCCAAAGAGAATAGATAGCTTTGAATTCTTCTGGTATTTCACGTTTGTTGGCTCTCACTGTTCCCAGGATGGTGAGCTTTTCTGTTTTCAATTTCTCAGCAAGTTCAATGGAGGTGAACCAATTGTCAACGATCACATTTCGATTTGTCCCTTTGACGGGTTAAATTAGTCGCAGCACTGTTTGCGTTGGCACTGACACGTTTCCGCGAACTTCTCTTTCTGAACCAATATAAATGAAAGCATTATTCATATAGAAGTTCCTTAAATCTGCAAACCACAGAACTTTCATTCCATATTTATTAGGTGTTTTAGGCAGGTACATTTTAAAAAGGCATCGTCCCCGATATGGTACCAGCATTTCGTCAACAGTCACAAAGCTTCCAACAACAAAATACTGTTGCATCCCAAATTTCACGAATATGAGCAAGTTTATCCGTTTCCCTTCGCTCTGCTCGTGTCTGGGCACAGTCAAACCGCAAGGCTGCAGGAAAGAAAAAGAATCTCTTGACACACATAGTGGCCCGGAAGATCTTAAGTAAAAAGGCTAGAAACATCTTCGTTTCCTGATTTCAATACACGTGCCAGGTATAACAGTCCTACCACTGCCTTGATTTCAATCATATCGAAATCACCCACAAAGGATGGCAGAGGTTTTTATACCTGCTTCTCATTTGACGGATTTTGTCATTTGAGTGATTTACTATAATTTGTAGCATGGTGTCAGTGAAGTATAATTGCCAAGTCACGGACATCCTTTGTAGCTCCACTAACACCTGGCGATCTGATAACAATGTTATGCGCACGTTACGTCCAAGTGCAGGGGGATTCTTGCTCCACTTGAAACATTTATTCTTTCCGTAGAAATAGTTTGCATCACAAGTGGCACACAATCTTCTTCCTCGCTTACATCAGTTTCATCTGAGAATAATATGTCACCAGGCTCCACTACACCATCTGAGATTTCCGAGGACGAAGATAACTCATTTTCACTGCTATCGCTGACAGTTGAGTCATCCAGTAGACGCTGTATTTCTTCGTCTGTCACAGGCTCCCTCCTAGCCATGGCACCTTAACTTCTACAAATGTTACAAAAGTTTAGTGCAAAAAATGGGAGAAAGTTTCCTAGAAAATGTTCACCTTAATGGAAAAACTACTAACGTTAACGCTCTGGTGGGGTGGTGGGCTTCCAGCTGACACTGTTCGGAATGAATTCAGAGTAATAGCTTGCACAGAGTCATCTACAGACCACTAGAGAATACCAAAACCGCTAGCGCCATTTGTTGCCTGCATATAGAGGTACGTGTAGAAAAAAATGTCCTGGGGTCTGTCAAACCCTCTAGACCAGTTAAGGGTTAACATTGGGCGCATAAAAAGTGTACAGCCCAAATGGCTCGTCTGATTTTAAAAATTCCGTCACTTTAGGTTGAAAACATTATGTTTGGAGACGATTTCTCCTCTTACATTTTGTTGTAACTGTAATTACCAAGTTCCCTATGTTTGGGTACTTTTTGAGATACCCTGTATTTGAGTTTACAGATTTATTCGTTTTTCTCCGTTTTGTGGGAAACCACACGTGAGCGTTTTACATTCATACACTCCAGCTCAATAACATCTCCGATTAGTCTGTCACGTCTTTGGTGACCCTAGTAAATATTGTGCGAATTTAATAGCGTTATGCTGATAACTCTGGCTTACTTCGCTAGTTCTTCATTGTCTTTAAGTCATTCACTTAGTTTCAAAATAAGTCGGCTAAGTTTAGCGAAAAACCTTAATTATAACTTTGATATCTTACTTTTAAGGTATGTGGCCATCAATTTCTAAACCACCCTAACTGAGACATATACAGTAATTATTATTAACTAATATCACTTCCGTAGTAAATGTTGCGTTCTGCCTAGTATAGAGATGATTGTGGAAATGTGATTCAAACTTGTTGATTCTTCGATCGGAAAACGTGTATTTTCCAGACACGTGTATGTTTTGTACTTCATTGAAAACAGTGTGGCATATTCGTAAACGCGTTGATGTTCTGGATGTGATGTCATGATTTACACAGTCCATTACCACTTCAGTTAACCTTTACTTTACCGCCGGCCAGCAGGGTGTACGCTTCTCCGTACCGCGGGAAATTTAAATGATTTTTAACAGTTTGTAGTGTATGAAAGAAAAGCTTCTAAAATAACTACTATTGCGTATAGAGACATAAAGTAAAAAGCATTTTGTTGCCAAAGGTCTCTGCTATAATTTTGGGGGTCATTTGAGATACTTGGTACAAACCGAGCAGCGCCACGGGGCGCCAAAGATCAAAAAATCTAGAAAAAATGCTAAATTTGGGGTGAAAACACCCCCAACTCCCTTCGTTTCAATTTTGTTTGTAAAGAATTGTATTGAAAATGTACGTACATCCTTCCGAATGCGAAATCTTTTTGGTTGAGGTCTTAGAATGAAATAGTAATGTTTCTATAAATTATTTTCTGACACCTTGCAAATGCGAAAAAAATGTGTAAAATTTATGTCATTGCAGTGTACCAGAAAACATTTTTTTCTGACGTTACGAAATGCGACTAAGTTATGAAATCACTTTTGTATTCATAAGGAAGGTCCCTGGTATAATGTTTGAGTCCTTTGACATACTTGGTAGAGACTCAGGGGGCGCCACGGGGCGCCAAAGATAAAAAAATCTAGAAAAAATGCTAAATTTGGGGGTGAAAACACCCCCAACCCCCTTCTTTTCAATTTTGTTTGTAACGAATTGCATTGAAAATGTACGTACATCCTTCCGAATGCGAAATCTTTTTGGTTGAGGTCTTAGAATGAAATAGTAATGTTTCTATAAATTATTTTCTGACACCTTGCAAATGCGAAAAAAATGTGTAAAATTTATGTCATTGCAGTGTACCAGAAAACATTTTTTTCTGACGTTACGAAATGCGACTAAGTTATGAAATCACTTTTGTATTCTTAAGGAAGGTCCCTGGTATAATGTTTGAGTCCTTTGACATACTTGGTAGAAACTCAGGGGGCGCCACGGGGCGCCAAAGATAAAAAAATCTAAAAAAAATGCTAAATTTGGGGGTGAAAACACCCCCAACCCCCTTCTTTTCAATTTTGTTTGTAAAGAATTGCATTGAAAATGTACGTACATCCTTCCGAATGCGAAATCTTTTTGGTTGAGGTCTTAGAATGAAATAGTAATGTTTCTATAAATTATTTTCTGACACCTTGCAAATGCGAAAAAAATGTGTAAAATTTATGTCATTGCAGTGTACCAGAAAACATTTTTTTCTGACGTTACGAAATGCGACTAAGTTATGAAATCACTTTTTTATTCTTAAGGAAGGTCCCTGGTATAATGTTTGAGTCCTTTGACATACTTGGTAGAAACTCAGGGGGCGCCACGGGGCGCCAAAGATAAAAAAATCTTAAAAAAATGCTAAATTTGGGGGTGAAAACACCCCCAACCCCCTTCTTTTCAATTTTGTTTGTAAAGAATTGCATTGAAAATGTACGTACATCCTTCCGAATGCGAAATCTTTTTGGTTGAGGTCTTAGAATGAAATAGTAATGTTTCTATAAATTATTTTCTGACACCTTGCAAATGCGAAAAAAATGTGTAAAATTTATGTCATTGCAGTGTACCAGAAAACATTTTTTTCTGACGTTACGAAATGCGACTAAGTTATGAAATCACTTTTGTATTCTTAAGGAAGGTCCCTGGTATAATGTTTGAGTCCTTTGACATACTTGGTAGAAACTCAGGGGGCGCCACGGGGCGCCAAAGATAAAAAAATCTAAAAAAAATGCTAAATTTGGGGGTGAAAACACCCCCAACCCCCTTCTTTTCAATATTGTTTGTAAAGAATTGTATTGAAAATGTACGTACATCCTTCCGAATGCGAAATCTTTTTGGTTTAGGTCTTAAAATCAAATAGTATTTTCACTATAAATATTTCTTCTGAAACATTGCACATATCTCCAGTAACAATCCAATGCCTTTTTTTTATTATAGACATTGACAAAGAAGTAAAATTATGCAATATAAATGAAAGTTAGTACTTGTACTTACCAACAGCCTGGTCACAGCTTGTGTACAATGCACTCAGGTCCCTTAGGGTCACGTGGGTCACTGTCGCGTGTGGTACACCCCGAAGCATGGATCAACGCACAGGTGAACCTTACACTCCGAGCACACATAATTTGATCTCTTCCTTTTTTTACTATTGGAGCACACCACACAGTCCTTGCATTCGTGAACTTTCTTGGGCCAATGTTTAGAATTGGCAGCTTCCAACCTTTGTATTTTTAGAGGTGGAGGTCGACTTATTATGTGCGACGGTCCTGGAACTGGTGGTGTCCCCAGAGCCACCAGTTCGTAAATCAGTTGTAGTCTATAGTCTCGTAAGGCAGGGGAAGGTCGAAAGAAACGTAACAGAATGAAAGAGTTTAAAATAGTTTGGTCAAGAAGGTAGAAGAAAACCTTCTTTGTCCATTTCATTGTCCGTCTTCGCACGTTATACGTGTTCGTCATCTTGTCAGCATTGTCAACGTAACCCATGTGTTTATTGTATTCCAGAACAATGTGCGGCTTGATCGCGTTTTTATGTTCGTCAAGGAAGTTACCGTCGACAGGAAAGTTGTGAAAGTTTGTCAGAAGAAAAACGTCTCGTTTATCTCTCCAACAAACCGCACATAAGTCATCCCTGGTCCGTACATGTATGTCCCCTCGTGTTGTTTTGAAAAAGCGGTCTTTGAAGTCGTCAGGCATCGAACGTCTGTTCTTGTTGACGGTCCCGCAACATTGCGTACGCTTTGTTGCAAGATCGTCAAAAAGATCAGGAGAGGAAAAGAAGTTGTCCATAAAAATTTTATGGCCAACTCCTTGAACTTTCTGTGTCAGTTCAATGACCAATGCGTGTGTTGAAGTCATTTCTGTTGTCTGTCTGGTCTTATCTTTGCCAAGGTAAACGATCTGATCGACAACATACCCCTTAGAATCACAAAGCATGTAGAGTTTCACCCCAAATCGTTTGCGTTTCTTCGGGATATATTGCTTGAAAATCACTTTACCTTTGTACAGAATCATGGCTTCGTCAAGCGATAAGTTTTCTGTCGGTTGGTACAGTTTATCATATTTGTCACGTAGATATTCGAAAACGTCCCTCAGTTTCCAGAAGCGGTCATAGGACTGGTCGTTCACGTTAGGTGGTCTGCTATTGTCAGAGAAGTGAAGAAAGCGTAAAATGTGAAAGAAACGATTTCTGGAAAGATTTTCGCCGTACCAAGGAGAGAACATGATGCCGGACCGATTCCAATAGTCTGAGTACCTGTCTCGTCTGTTGTGTCCCATACTAAGGTGGATAGCAAAAAAACGATACAGTTCCTCCAGCGTAATGGGTGGCTCTATTTTGGATGGCTTGTGTCTTGCAACATGTTGTTGATAATACCTATTCGATTCTGTCAACAACATGTTGAAGAAATCACCATCACAAAATAGACAAAAAGCGTCAATGGGGTTTGAGGATGCAGTCAGTCTGTCGGTCTTTGGTCCAGCTTGCAAAGTGAAAGGGAAAGGTGTAGGGGAAGGTTTAGATCTGTCCCGTCGAATCCACTGCCTGTAGTCTGGACGTGTTTCGTCGTCGCTGTCGGAATCGTCTTCACTCAATGTCTCGGGTTCGATGTCTGGTTCGTCATTGTCACTAACGTCCAAATCATCTACATCTTCTGTGTCGGTCTCCTCCCAGAGGGCTTCTTGAATTTCTTCTTTGGAAAGGCTTGTTGCTGCCATCTCGAAATGTAAGCGAACCTACTACTCTTGATTCTACTCTCTTCTGCGTAAAAGAATTCCATCCACACACACACACCGGAAAATGAACCACATGGATTTGTACACGAGGAACAAACAGCGCAGTTTGAGCTCGTGGGTGTGAGGGGTGGGGGGTTAGAGGGCAAATTGTGTATATAGCCCACTTGTTAAAACGAATTGGAGATAACATAGCTTCCTGCTCGTGGCTCATAAATTATTTCCGTCGAGATATGTTTAGTCTACACAGGGAGGAAAACACGATTTCTCAATTTCACTCTTCCCCCCCGCACTCCTAGCTGTGGTAAAAAAAAAAGAAGAGTTTTCTTCGCCTTCTTCCAATGCGGACTGTACTATACGTTGAATCACCATGACATTCCCTGCGAAACATTTATAAAATCCTGTGAAACGTAGAGTTTTTAAAATTTAAAAGCCATTCTTTTTAAAAATCACAAACCTAAATTTTTATTGCTGTTAAAAGCTAGAAAAAAGTAGGAACAGCACACTTATTTTTTAAAATGATGTGCCTTATTGTATGAAGAGATAGTCCATACTGAAAGAAACCAAAAAGGTTGGTTCTCAACCGGTGTGTCGCTGGTAAAAGTAGACCTTTCGCCTCTGTCAGTACAGTGGCAGCGGGACGAACGGATGTACACTTTTGACAGTGTACTGTCAATGGTAAACTAAAGGTTAAACGTATATAGCTAGTTAATATCACATGAATGCCATCATTCTTAGCATTCGTGAGGTAAGCTCTTAGTTTTGTCTCTTAAAGTAGTATCTTAGTTTTGTCACATCCAAGTCCGGATTCCTCTTCCACTATTTGTGTACGGAAGGGGGAGATGGAAAAGTAAATTCAGGAAGACTGCTCCCAAATACCTGCAGGATGAGCACCGCGTGTTTACCAGGACCAATAAGAGATCTCTTAAGTTTCTTACCACATGCAGACAGCCATTACAGCCCCTACTTAGTTGCTAGTGTTACCAGCCGCGGTTATTCTATCTTACACCATTAATTAAATTACCATTATAATTGCACCGAAAAAGGCCTTGACACGTAAACATTGGCAATGCCGCTGCGAGCTGTCAGAGACCTCTTGCTGTCTCCTCTATAATTGGTTTAAACGTTCCAACACGACGCACTTTGCGTCATGTGCCCCTACTGGGAAAACACCAGCCATCTTTTGTTTTTTTTGTCCTTAATAACGTCAAGTAGAATGTTCGTAGTAAAAAATAGTATGTTGTTTAATGTTACAAACCCGTATTTCTTTTTCCTTTTTTTTAAAAGCAGTTATCACCAAAGTCGCCTGTACTAACGGTAAAATAATATACAAATAGTATATAATTGCTGATTTGCTGTGTATGAAAGTGTATTGTTAGCAAGAAAACAACGTACTTCGAGCAAGAGCTTTCTGTATGTTAAGAGCTATTTAAAGCCCATTAGAGGAAAACTTCTCTTCTAGAGACATTCAGTATTCCAGTTACTATTTAAAATGTCAAGGGTATAAAGTACAACTTGAAACGAGATGAAATTTAATGGTTTTCTTCCCCGACTGTGTTTTGTAGGCTAACGGAGGCAGATGATCAATGAAAGTGAATGAAATGAAATTGTGGAAAGACCCCGCGAAAAGCCACTGACATGATGTTCCATCACTCATGTCATGGGATCAAACCAAGAACCCCTTGTACCAGTTATTAGTGCTCTGCCACTGAGCAACCGTCTCTCGCCAGTAAAAATATTTACTTCCTCGTGACCACATATATATAATATCGTACTCGCCTTTGACGCAGGACTCGATTTCCGGTGGAAACTCATGTGGTTCAAATCTCACTTTTAAGTTGTGGGTCGTCTCATATAGTTTCGTTGCTGAAGGGGACGCTTAAGCCAAATCCAGCAGCAATACCATCCACATTTTTTTTTTTAAATTAATGAAAAACGTTAGACTTAATGTGATCTTGTCGTTGGGGGGGGGGGGGCAGGAAGGGAGGGTAAAACCATGCTTAAGAATACTGAAATGGATTGGTTTCTTGCTAAGGGAGTTGGCAAAGCTCCGTCAAAGATGGAGACATGAAGTCAGAAATATGAATGTAGATTGTTTCAAAATATAAAATCGCTTCGTCCTTTTGTGCGTATTGTAACCTCATGTGAGGAATGAACATTCTTATTCGGGGATCGTGTGTGTGTGTGTCTCCACACTAGAGCCTGTCTATTTCAAGTGTGCTCTCGGAAAATGTGTGAAAAATACTTCGGCTCCACCCCCACAACCCTTTTAACGAGGAACCCTCTCTTTGCTTAGGCAGGGAAAAGAAGTGAATGACGTCGGCTGTGTTGCCAAATTTGTCATTCAGTCGTTTGATCTTGAGTGAAGATCGTAGGCTATTTAGGATAACTAAGAAGAAATGCACAGTGAAGTCCGTGAAATAATTCGTTGTGGCAACGCTGTCGCATCCAACACTTGAAAGATCTCGACCACACCAACTTGTCCCTCCTCTTTCGAGGGAGGTGCGGGAAAAAAAACACATCGACAGCAGCGCCAACAAGAGTACACTTGAAATAGAGAAGGTCTAGCGTATTAAGATGCCGTGAAAACTTTTTCGTCTCGGAAAGTTTTCTTATTGGAAGATCTTGTCACGAAAATTTAGTTTCGTCTCGTGGCGAGCGCTAAGTATGTAGATTAGGATCTTAAAGTCCGGCCTTATTATAGCGGCTGACAACGGCCACGTGCCTTGTTAATGATATGGTCAGGATAATTGCTGATAAGGAATAGATTCGATCTTCCTGAACAAAGGGTAATTGAGCACTTTTCGTGAATTTCCTATTATCTAATATGGGTGTGATATTTTGCTTCTTGTTTGTTCACATGATGCTGCATTCAGGTAATCTATGACAAGAATTACTTTAGAGGAAGAGGTCCCAAATAAAATATTATTTTCTTTTCTTTTTGTTTGTTACAAAATGCAACAGGACCTTGACCTGCTTAATTATAAGTTACTCTGAGACAAAGCAAATTATATCTTAACAGCACGTGCAATAAACACTTGACACAGTTATCGCTTTCATTTTTTGCTACGCAATAAAAGCGTGGACATTCTACTCTTACAAGTTTATTTTTGAAGTCGAAGGGCTTTTTTTTTTTAACCGAAGTGTGAAATTTCAGTTAAAGAGTCTTCATCCCGGTGAAATTAAAATACCGCTAATTTTACAGTAATTATGTGATATCTTCAAATAGATAAAAGATAATTGAAATATGGAACAAGAGCACCCTAGACAATATTATTTTGCATGAGGTACCGTTATCACAAGTAGCTTTCCGTTTTCAGCCGTTTAGAAACGCGAAAATAAATGCCGATTTTCAAAATGGCTCGAAATCGAAAGCAGATAAGTGAGTCGTGATAACGGTTTCTCATGTAAAATAATATTGTCTAGGGCGCTCTTGTTCCACATTTCGATTATCTTTTATCTATTTGAAGATATCACATAATTACTGTAAAATTAGCGGTATTTTAATTTCACCGGGATGAAGACTCTTAAAGGTTAAAAAAAAAAAAAATCGACGGGCAAATGCACGTTGCCTATAACATTGTTTTTTGTTTGATGATGATTTTGGTAGCTTGTATATCAAGAATGTTGATAGTTGTAGGAAACAAAGGTTCCCGAAACACCAAGATGACTGTATTGTATGTTAAATCATACATCAGAGTAGTAGTTTCCAACAGACCGCTGCATGACGTATGAGCATACTTTTATGACTGAAGAAACGACAGAGAGAAACGGATAGAGCAAAGGAGAAGGGGCGAGGCAGGGAAATAGAATAAACTAGTGTTGGCAGTTTACAAGTAATCATGGACGAGTAAGTAGAGTTGCCTGTATCAACGTCTGTTTCGTGTCTACTCCTTGTTCTGTCGGTGTGGTTTACTTGGAACGGGAGCAGCAGTCTGTGACTTCACAAAATCATTGCTTGTAGAGAGTAATTTGAAAATACGTGATTAGAATGTAATAAAAATTTCCATTTTATATAACGGTATGTAAGATGATAGTCAAATTTTGGGATTGGATTATTGTTGCACTCAGCTAATTTCCTCCCTTCTCCACATTCAAAGCGTTATTCAAAGAAGCTTGCTCACTCACTTCAAAAACCAGATTACTACAAGCATACATACACCAATTTAAAATCATTTGACTACTCTCAGTTAGCGAATGTAAGAATACAGGGCTTTTGAAAGAAATACAGGTGGCCATATATATAATCTCCGGAAACATTTCAGTTTTGTTTCATCACTGTTTTGCCTAGTCACATCCACACCACTCGTGAACTCCTCATGGCTACATGGATAGTATACGGAAGACGCGACAGACTCGGGTTCGATTCCAGGTGGGAGTTTGTGTTCAAATCCTACGTCAAGCTGTAAATTCATATCCCACGTAACTTCGGTGTTGAAAGAGTTGCTGAACTTCAATTCTAGTAAATAGTTTTGCCCACGAGACGAGACGGGAAATACGGTTATGTCGTCTGAATTGCCGAGAAAAAAAGTATCCTCGTTTTGTAAATTTGTGGACAAAATGACTGCCTGTTATTTTCTTTATTTCAGTTAGAAGTTATTAGAATCCTTCCGCGTCATGAGAGGCCCATGACGGTTGGTTAATTGATTTGGGAGCTTAGCGTCGTATTCAGCACCGTGGCTGTGTGTGAGACGTGGAACTACAGTTCAGCGTGATCATAGAAATAGTGGTGGGCACAAAAACTGGTTTTTCGGTTTTTCATCGAAACCGGTTGTCGGTTTTCTTCAAAACCGGTTCCGCTTCTTTTTTTTTTTTAATGTTCTATTTCTGACCAAAATGGTGTTTCGTTGTTCTCCGGAAACCGAATCCGTTTCCACAGAAATAGTTTTGTGTTTTCCAAAGGTTCTTACCGAAACCAGTTTCGGTGAAAAATCAAACCGGTTGTGGAGAAAACCGAGGTTTCGGTTTTTCTAGAAACCGGCTTCCGATTTTTATAAAACCCAATTTTGCCCATAGGAAATGAAACTAGCAGGTCCATGAGGCGCGTGATATAATCATATTTACATTATTGGGGTTTAGTGTATAATAAATCTTCATTGGGTTTGTACAACCACTTTATCGGTTTATAGTTTTTTTATACTATTAGTCATCTAACATAAAACAGTCTCTTGAGATCTAAGACTTGGGTGCTTACAAGGGCAAGGCTAGTTTACTTGTCAACTCTAACATTGGTAGTTTTCGATTAATTTTAAAATGTCCCCGTTATTCTTACGGGAACTTTACACCTCGCATCTCAGCTCAGGTTTGACCTAGATACCTGAAACAGGTTATTTAGATCATTTCCCTGAGAGCCTTAAATCATATTAAATTTCATATTTCTACCCAGTGGCGGATGCAGGATATGATCAAGGGAGGGGCGAAACCATAGTTTGCCGTTTTATCCAGTGTAAAGTAGGATTGAAGCCCATTTTATCCAGTGTATACTGGAGGGTCAAGGGGGAGGGCTAAAGCCCCTATAGCCCTCCTTGGATCCGCGCCTGTTTCTACCTGTTATGGTTCTCGAGTTGAAAAGCGCTACAGACATTCAGCTTATTGTATTATTAAGGGTAGTTTTTTTTTTTTTTTAATTTTCTTCTTAATTTTTAGTTTGGGACTGGAAATTTTATTTCCATGTTTCTCGATTTTCAGCTTCCTCTTTTAACTCCCAATATTTTCTTCTATTTTTCAAATCATAGATCACTTGTGTTGTTCTTCACCGTCCTATTCCTCGCTTTCCCTCCATCTTTCCTCCTATAGCTGTATGAAGAAGACATTTGCGTTGCAAAATGTGTTCAATCCAATTGGATTTTCTACGAAGGATGGTGGCTAGAAGCATCCTCCGCTCTCCTATCCGTTTTAAAACATCTTTGTTTGTTACTCTTTCTGTTCATTTTATACTCTCCATCTTCCTAGAACATCACATTTCGAAGTCCTCTAAATATTTTCCCCCTAACTTTCGTAATTTCCAAGTCTCTGAACCATAAAGTCCAATACCAGGGTGTCTATCGGTCACGAAAGTCACGAAATGAGAAAACGGTCATGAAAATCAAGAAATTTAGCTTTTGGGTTAGGATTTGTTTTATCTGTACAAATATACGTACAAACTGGAAAATTTTGTTTTACAAAACATCAGAATTCACCACCCAAAGATGTCTATAGCTTTAGACACTGCAAAATCGCTACCAAATCGCATGCATGAAAATTCGACCTAATTCGCATCCAACTTCGCTCTTCAGAATGTTCTCTTGAGAATGTTCCGAAATTTTATGGTTTGATAAAGAAAAGGTAACGAAAAAGTCACGAAATTTCATTTTGCAATTTTAGTAGACACCCTGAATTCTGACCAATTTCTTCTTTAGTCCAATATTAAGGCTGCTAATTAAGAGTGAGTGACCTTTTCTTGTTGAATGCTTCTTTGGATATGGCAATTCTCAACCTGATCTCTTCGGTGCAGAACGCGTCTTACATAGATGCTATTAAACCATTACTGACGGTGAGTAATGTAAACAATTATAATGTATGTAAACAATAATCACTTATCACTAATAATTATTGGTGTCTCACAGTGACGTCAACAATGGTCACCTACCTTCTGGCAGAACACGACATCATAATCATCAATGAGAGGATTAGGCCATTTAAAATTATGTTGTACCTTTCGTAACTTGTAATATCTGAACTGCCACTCAACAAGAGCTGGTATCTTTGCAACATCACGGCTTGTTTCCTGGTTTGAGACATAAGTTTGTGCGAGGGAGTGGGGGGCGGCAAATTATTTAGAGCACAGGGGCGCACAATACATGTATACGGGCCTGCATGTGACTCTAAATTACTTACAAGTAGACCTCACCACTTCGCCGTTGCGTTAGCAAAAGGAAACAACTACTGTCCTAATGTAGGATTGAATATGACACTGACAAACATTTTAGCTGCTAATGAGCACTAGAAATGTGGGAAAACGAAATAGAAACATGAATGTGGGAAAGCCATGTTCAATATAATTTGATAGTTGCAAGACCGTTTTTCTTTTTTCGAAATAGATGGAGGAACAATAGTTATGACTTCAACTATGTAAATCGAGTTAGGAGGGGTGTTTTTATGGCATTCCGGATCATGACCGCCATCTTGAAATCCGTCATATTGGACCTATGTCAACTTTTTCAAATGGAAACAGGGCCATATGAGGTATCAAACAACAATGATTTTTTCCACCTAATCGCATACACTAATTAGTTTGTCCATATCTAGACAACGTACAGTTCTTTGAATGTTGAAAAATTCATTGTTTGTAGCAGATAACAGATAACTAGCAATGAGCATAGCTCCAAAGACAGCATTCTTACAGCGTTTTACCATGTTTCTGGTGCTCATTAGCAGCTAAAATTTTTGTCAGTGTCTTATATTCAACCCTATATTAGGACAGTAGTTGTTTCTTTTTGCTAACGCAACGGCGAAGTGGTGAGGTCTACTTGTTAGGAGAAACTGAAAGAAGCATTCTAAAATTACATACCATTTTTGAGTGTGAAACAAATAATTGACGTGAAAAAACAAGCGCCATCAAATTCGACCCGTATAGCTTGGAGTTAACTCCATTGATTGCATACCCTGAGACGATGCTGTCGTGTATTGAAGGGTGAAAGTGATATGTATAAGATCGCACCGTCACTGCAGTAACTGTGGTAGTTTATCATTAAGTCATTTGAAAGTTGTCATTAACGAAGGCGACAATTAACGCCTAAGTGAGAGAGAGAGAGAGAGAGAGAGAGAGAGAGAGACTGCACTTCAGTCGAGAACAGGAGCCCGAGGGAGGTCACAGCAGACAACACATGTTATTATTACGATTGGGTCTCCACCCGGTGTCTGTATTTTAATTACTACAATAAGTACTGTATCTGTAACAGTTTCTCAGTACATCAAATGGAATACGTGTTACTCTTCAACAGTACTTTTTCAAGTGAGTTGCCCGCCTTAAAAGATAAACTTGACACTTTTCACAACTTAACTAAATTTCATTTTAAACTTCGAAACTATGCTGTGCTTAGCTATGATATGTCTTACAGAATTACTATTTCAGTCTATCCATCTGTTGACAGTTACCGGAGAAGAAAAAAACTGTAAAAGATTGCGAGAAGCTTTTTTTTTTTTTTTCGGTCGATTCAGCGTCTCGGGAATAAACTTAGTAGAGACTATTTATTTGAGAGAAAAACAGGACTTTGAGAACTCAAACTACCAACTAACATTGCCATGCTAAGGAGAACAAACGCCAAATACGAGATACGAAAGCGTTGCCAACGTCTGTTTCCAAGAGCAAGGTGGCTCAGTGGCTACAAAATTCACGTCATTAGCTCCAGTACGCCTATGGGCACAGATAAGGGAACTACGAGAGCACATAAGCGAAACATTGAAATATTTTAATGGATGCTGGTCCGTTCGTTATCTCCTGTATTATAAAATTGAAAGTGACTGTGACTCGTAATCTCTTGAACTGCCGGACCGATCTCGATCAAATTTTCAACGTAGATTAGGTTCGGGCCTGGGATGGTATTTATCTATTCACTTTGACGATAGAACTTAGGTAGGAGGGGGAGATATATATAAAAATAAGTACAATTTAATAACTCTTGAGCCACCGATCGCGATCAAATTTTTAACCTAGATGTTCGAACATGAGATGATTTTCGTCATATCACTTTGACGGTGTAACTTAAAGGGGGGAGGGGAAGACATTTACAAATGTTCGAAAATGACCGATATTAGTGTCGAATTTATAGTTTTTGAGGTCGCTGAGATGAACAATGACACTTCCGATGCCGTGGCCCGCAACATGGGGGAGAAGAGGGGGATATATAAAAGTTACCGAAAATTACCGATATCAAGGAGCGCTTTAGTAATAGTAGAAAGTGACTAATTAACGAAACATATTACTATTTTTTTCTTAATTTAACCCAGCGAAGCGGGTAATTGATCCTAGTACATTCTATTTACGACCAGTGTACCAATTTATAGTTTTCATACCATTAATGATGTAACGCTAAAACAGTGTTTGAAATATAGCAGGGTGTAACTAGTGATGCGTAGGATACGAGAATTTGCAATATTTACTGTAGTCCTCGTGCTTTCGCGTAGCGATCAGTATCATAACCTTTGACGTCGGTAAATTATCATTCCATCTCCTTCAGTCTACAGCGTTTCAGTACATACGAATTCTAATGACATGATCAAAATGAGTCAGGATGTTTGCGAAAACAATTTTCAATAAAGAATCTGCGCTGAAAAAGTTAGAGGAAGGATTTTAATTATAAACTGTGTATATAGTTGAGCCTTGCATTGTCCGAGATGTTCTAACTCATCAGTTTCTTTTGTATATCCAGTCGTAAACTGTGGAACTTCCCCTCTTTGTGTGAAGTTCAACGTGTGCGACGTTTCAGCTGAAGCTAAAGCTACGGTTGTAAATTGAATCTGCGGAAACCATTCGCGGTTTCTATTCATAGCTGCGGTGAAAAATGGAGACAGTTGTTTTCTATCCTTTGACGTTAAACATTGACGAGTGTAGGCAAACTGTGTACAAAATTTAACAGTATATACGCACTGAAATGCACATTCTTCGCACGAAGAAGATACGTTTATGGGAAATATTTAAATCCCATTTCTCCTTAGCATATTTATTTCAATGAAAGTCTAATGAAAAATCACTACTTCCGGCGTAAACAGTAAAACATTCCTCCTCCACAAAATACACCTGTAATCAAATTGATATGATTTAAAAAAACACCTTGAAGTGAGTATTGTGTATCTTCCAAAAACTCTCGACCCTGAAAGGTATGAATTTGACACAACTCAGTCATTTTTTACTTTTTTTTTTTTAAATCTTCACCTTACCATTCTGCAGATCGGAATGAGCTTGGATGTAAACGTCATTGGGGACGACACTATTCATTTCAGCGGTGCTGAAAACTTCGGATTCGCCACTAATATTGGCCGTTTTCAGTTATTTTTCTATGCCTCATTTTCACGCCCCCCCCCTTCCAGGGTACTAATGGGAGCTGAATTTGAACGTCTCTAAGCAACCTCGAAAGTTCTAATTACTTCGTATGAGAGATCGGACTTGACAGTGATATCGGAATTCTTGTACCTGAATTTCGAAAAGGTTTTCCGAGAGTTCGGAATATGTAAATTGTTTTCAATTCACGATTATATATATATATATATATATATATATAATGTGTATGTGTGCGTAAAAGAAGGCTAGGATACTTCACTTCTGGTAAACCTATCAGGTGTCAGTGGTTCGAGCCCAGACCATGTGCGTGTCTAGTGTTCTTTGCTCCCACTATTACTCCTATTACCTTCTCATTCGCTTTCCGTTCTTCCTAACTATCGTCATTCTTCTTCATATCCACATTTTGAAAGCTCCTGTATTTTTCGTCGCTTTTCTCTAGTATAGCACTATACTCCACAGGAAACATTTTATTCTTTCCTTAACTTGTCATTCAAGGACTCACAAGTTTCCTCTCCACCGAATTGATCTCTGCTTTTATTTTACGTTCACACTTCGTCTTCATTAATAATATATATCCAGGTACCAAAAACTATTCACCTGCCCTCCTTGACACCCCTCCCATAGAAATATTGAGTTTTAACATTAACAACCAATCAAGTTGTTTTGTTTTGATAAGTTTTTTTTTTGATTGGGAATCATGGACAGTTTTTTTCTTTTTGTAAAGAACGTGAAGTGTCATTGTTGGTTGCTTTGTGAAGGACACTTGGAAAAAAAATATAATAAAATAACAGTGGTGACTGCGGTGCTTTCAAAAGGTTGACTTTCTTTCGTAGTGGCCTTGACACAGGAATAACATACCATTACCCAGAGCAACCACCGTATACACATACAGTTACCTAGGAACTCAGGAAAAACAATAAACTCTTCTTATAGAATTCATAATATGTTGATTCGTTTAAAACCAAAAATTGGGGCAATTTAGAGTTCGGGAGGTCAGTGGGTGGTGTATGATTGAAGGACGAACGAAGTTCTCAAAGTTGTTTGTCTTCTCTTGCCGAACTCTGTCCAAAGCCAGGTTTTGTTCTATTATTATTATAATTATAATAATTATTATTATTTTGTATTAAGTATTTTGTCTCTTGGCAGGTCCTGGGGTTAATGAAGTTTTAGGTTTGGGGCTGGAAATGTTTCTTCCACGTTTCTGTATCTTTTAACTCGCAAAATTTTCTTCATTTTTTCAAATCACTCAGGTTTTTTTTTTTCCTACTCCTCGCTTTTCTTCCATCTTTCCCCCTATGGTGGTATGAAGAAGACAATTTCTTCGGTGGATGTGTCCAATCTAATTCGACATCTTACGAAGGGTGCTGGCTAAAAGCATCCTCTTCTTTCCTACCCGGTTCAGAGTATCTTCGTTTGTTACCCTCTCCGTCTGTGTTACTACTACTACAGGGTGTCCAATATACAATGCAACCTGGAGTTTGGGATAGTAGAACTTTTGAACCTGAAGTGATAACACGAATAATGGTTATACCAAAATGAAGCCTTGTTCATGCATATATTTTAAAACTAGGAAGCAACGATTGAAGTACACTAGGAACCACGCAGTGTTGCCAGATGTAACCGAAGGTGTAATTTTTTTTTTCATGTAAATTGACTCATAACACATACGTATGGATGTTCTGTCGTTAATTTTCAGTTTGTTTAGTTGGAGTAGCTTGGAAACTATGGAGCAATAATAATAATAATAATAATAATAATAATAATAATAATAATAATAATAATAATAATAATAATCATCATTTCTACCGATAACTAATCGCATGAGTCCTCTGTAAGGGGGGACTAGGGAAATCATAGTTTTCATAAATTAACACTCTGAATTGGCAACCCTCCTGATGTTTCAGTGCATCAAAAGGTGTGTTAAGGATCTGTCTACATTATGCAATTCCTGAAAACAATGAAAAACAAACTTTGAAATTATCATGATAAAACGTTTACTTACTTGCACCCGGCAACACTGCTACTATCAGAAATGAGTTACCAGCTCTACAGCGGATGCTGGGAGTGTCTCCTGTTTTGATTCAAACACTGGTTCACACGTTTCACCACGTTGGCAGCAACTTTTCGAAGATTAGAAGTGTTAATGTTCTCATTGGCACTGCGAATATTCGTTTCCCGGTCTTGAATAGTTCGAGAATTGTTCTTGTTACCTCTTGCTTTAAATAGCCCCATAGAAATGAATAGCAGTGTTGCCGGGTGTATGTAAGTAAAAAATTTATCACGCATTTCAGCTAGTAAATTAATAATAAAGTAATACCAAGGTGATATCACGCATCGTCATCCAAATTCATAAACGACAGTGTAATCTCTAATCTATGTTCATACACTACTCCTCGTGCTATATACTGATCATGTCATATCGATGGATAATTCACAAGAGATCTCATTTCAGTTTAAATTTAATATGAAAATCTGTAAAAGGTTACGATTTATTCCTGCCTAAGGAAATTGTCTTGTTTAAACAATTACTAACAGGATGTAACTTTCAATGAAAATTGTATGTTTATTTTTGTTATAGAAACAACTCTTCCTTGTTTCCAATATTATTATATAATGCATATTACGTACTTGTTAGAGAATATTACATTTGTCTTAAGGAATTTCACTAGTTGCTTTTGTCTAGTTATAGCATATAGTGATGAATGTGAGGTCATTGCCAAGATCGTTCTTTACTATTTGTGGTATTCTTCGTTAAAAAATACATTTCTCAGTCAAGGTGATGACGTGTTTGTATGTGTGGAAGAGAAAGCACTGTTTATTAAACAACCAAGTCAAGCCATTTAGCATGTTCGTTAGCTACTGTACGCGAATCATTTCCATAAACCCTGCGTACCTGAACAAATGTTCACTGTTAAGTTTTTTTACTATTTAAAGGCATAATCACATGTTCATGTTTGTTTTCGTGTATAGGAAGTTTCATATTCAGAAAGTTCTTGGTTGTGAATGTTCATTATTCTATTAATTCAACAACAGCAACAGCGGTTTAGCAAAAGAGCAATGGATCAGACATTCAAATCAATTTTTCTGGTCCTTACATTGCCTTTTTCTCCAGACAGTGTTAGATATCGCCATCATCCATACCGGTATCGTAGGTATTCTGCAATTATTGACAGGTTATTTGCCGCAGGTGAGAAGGTTCCATGCTCCATGTTCTTCCGGCACCCTCTTCGTTTTTCACGTACGATTTTTCTGTTTTAATATCGTCCATCAATTGTTGTCTCCTTAGCCCCCACCCTCTTTTTCCTGCCATCACACGGTAGTACGTCCCTCACGATACACTTCCTTCTTAACCTAATGTCCCAACTAGTTTCTCTTCCTCTTCGTAAGTTGTTCTTTTCTCGCTCAATATTTCTAACACCGTCTCATTTGTTTTCCCCTGTCGGAGTCACGATGGCTCAGTGGTACAGTGTTCACCTGTGGTGCATGGGTCCTTGGTTCTACCCCAGCTCGTGCCAAATAAACCATGTACGCACCGGACAAACACCGTGTGCATGGGTTTTCTCTCGTTTCCTCCCACTTTCTTCATTCCACCATTTCATTCATTCCTCACCTTCGCCGTGTTCTTTAGCGCAGCCGGCATAACCGTGGGACGTAAAACTTAAAGATTTCATGTCGAAGGCCTGGCCGACTTCAAGGAAACTTGCGTGTGCTTTCTTGAGGTTTTGATATGTTTCGAACTTCAGCCCTCGCGTTGGATGTGTTCTATGCTGGCAAATCGGTTATCTTTGAGCCCCTTCTTGATCTTGGGGAGGAGCCAGAAATCCGCTGGTGCTAAATCCGATGAGTAGGGAGGCCGGTAAAGGAGGGAAATGTTGGTGTCTGTGAGCATTTGTTGCCACCGTAGAAGACATCTTGGAAACATACTAGACTTTCAGCGTGTGTTGAAGATGATTAAATGAATGTGTACCTATGTTGTGGTAATAAATAGAACGAAATCCTGGGAACTTTTTAACAGCCCCTCGTACGAAGGCTGGAAAACTTTCTGCAAACTGCTACTAAGAGTGATGGTAGTGGTTCCGCTCTTATAAAATTCGGAAGAATTGACCTTTAAGGAAAATCCTTAAAAAATGTTTCTCGCTACTTTCTGCTTTTTTTCGTTTTTGATCTCTTGCAGTTATTATAACCGGAAGTGGTAAAATCACTTCCGGTTGAAATAGATTAGAATGGAGATGGAATATACACCGTATCCCAAAAGTCCGGTAACACTTTTCCTAATTTATTACACAAAAGCTACAAGTGATACAGCTGTCGTGTGTATGTCATATGAAAGAGAATATCAATTTTCTATTTATTTTTCTTTTTTCTTTTTAATGTGTGCGTTCACAGTGCCTCCATACGGGAACCATATTTAACACGACATACGTGTAGACGATATTCAAATTCTTGCCATACTAGTTAAAGCATATCCTGAGAGAGAGTGGTAGCAACTTCTTCAATCCTGCGTTTGAGTTCTACATTTTCTGGTAACAGTGGCACATACACATTATCATTATGTTTCCCATAAGAAGTCGTCACAGGGAGTTAGATCCAGGGATCTTGGATTCCATGTGTCGAAATACTGATAAATTTTCCCCGGTCGCACTATCCAGCGTTCAGGTATCTCATTGTTCAGGAATTCACGAACGTCGTGATAATGGGATGGGCTCCCGTCCTGCTAGAACTCACACATTAAAAACAAAAATTGAGATATTCTTTCATACGACATATACACGACAGCTATAGCACGTGCAGTTTTTGTGTAATAAATTAAGAAAAAGTGTTACGGGACTTTTGGGACACGTCTTGGAACTAGGGATAAGCAAAACCGGTTTTTCTAAAAACAGAAAACCGACATTTCGCTTTTCTCCAAAACCGGTTTCGGTTTTCATCGAAACTGGTTTCGATGAAAACGTTTGGAAAACACACAACTTTCTGTGGAAACGGAATCGGTTTCCGGAGATCAACGAAATACTATTCTGGTCAGAAATAGAACAAATAAAAAAAAAAAAAAAAAAAACGGAACCGGTTTTGAAGAAAGCTGATACCGGGTCTGGTGAAAACTGAACCTTTTTTTGAAAATTTTCGAAAACTAGTTTCGGTTTTCCTATAAACCGAAAAGCCGGTTTTTGTGGCCACCACTACTTGGAACACAAAATCCATATTAGAAAACAGTTTCTCGCTTTGACCGTTTGTCCTGTGATACCTCTCGTCAGACGGATGGATGAGGACAGCCGTATTATGTAAGACTTAGATTACTGCGTAGCAGCTCGGAAGTGTGAAAATGAAGATGGTTAAGGGTCTTCACTACAGCGAAATTAAACTACCGCTAATTTTAGGAGTTTTTCTGTAATATCTTCCAAACAAATAAAAAATATTCGAAAAGTGGAAAGGTAGTGAAGTAAATAATACGATTTTGCATGTGATACCGTTATCATCTATCTGCTTTCGATTTGCAGCTGTAGATAGATTTAGCATTTTTTGCGGATTCTATAAATAGCGGCATATCAAAAGCAAATGGGTGAGTTGTGGTAAAGGTATCACATGCAAAATAGTATTGTCTGGTTCACTACGTTTCTGCTTTTCGAATATTTTTATTTGCTTTAAAGATATTAGAGAAAAACTCGAAAATTAGCGGTAGTTTAATTTCGCTGTAGTAAAGACCCTTAAGAGTCTTCATCCAAGCGAAATTAAAATACCGCTAATTTTACAGTAATTGTGATATCTTCAAATAGATAAAAGGTAATCGAAATGTGGAACAAGAGCGCCCTAGACAATAATATTTTACATGAGAAACCCTTATCACGACTCACTTATCTGCTTTCGATTTCGAGCCATTTTGAAAATCGGCATTTATTTTCGCGTTTCTAAATAGCTGAAAAATGAAAGCCACTAGGTGACTTGTGATAACTGTACCTCACGCAAAATAATATTGTCTAGGGCGCTCTTGTTCCATATTTCAGTTATCTTTTATCTATTTGAAGATATCACATAATTACTGTAAAATTAGCGGTATTTTAATTTCGCCGGGATGAAGACTCTTAAGAACTTTTACAACAAACCTAATGACGGATTCTGTGCAGGGAAGGATGTGAAATTGAAGCTCAGCTACTGTAGGAAGTGACCTCCGTATGATGGAAGCGTACTTGGAATAGAAGAGTAGAACACGTAAGGATCCTGTGAATTGTAGAAATGTAAAAGAACGTAAATCATATATGGATGTTTTAATGTGAGTAATAAGTAAATAATGGGTACTTTGACTGCGAGCTATATATATATTTTTTAAAAGTTATAACATTGAAGGTTGATAGAATGCTTTTGACCTTTTATTGTAATGTTGTTACTTACGAGTTACGAGCTAGGCCTTCTTTATGCTTCTCCCGAACGTTTTTACACGAGCAAACGTGTGTATAAGTAACATATACATATATAAAATTAAAAGTTGGAAAGTGAAAAGTTTTTATGTTCGCGAAAGTGCGCAGTATCTTAGAGCACCAACCCGTTGTCAAGGCATTCCTTACTAGAAGCAAAATGAATGAAGAAAACATGAAAATAGCCATAAACATTTTTGTTATGACCAATATCTAAGCAACAAAATAATGTATATTGATTCGATGTGTATGTGATATTGTTTTGTTACAGAATTGTTTCGACTTCCCATGAAATTACCTGAATGTGGATACTGTATAAAAGAAATATTCGTGACAGTTTGCTATTGCTGCCTAGCTGTTTTCTACTCTTTTGTGCGTAGTTTCCTGTACCGTACGTGTATTGTCATTCAAAAGTTCAGAATTGATAAATAGGTTTGAAAACAACTGTCAGCACTTCTCGTTCCTTTGTAAGGAGTTCGGTTTACCAAAAGATCCTTTAAATTTTTATTCTGTCCGTCCGTCCGTCCGTCGAGAAGACAAAATCTCAAGAGCTACTTAGGTTATCAATTCTTACCAGGATGTAGGAAGTTCGGAATCGAGTTGTTGATAGATCCATTCAGTTAATCCTAACACATAGGCAATCAACAATCGAGTCTCCATGTATTCCTAAGGGAGTGATTATGTATATTATCCTTACTTGGTAGACTACCCGCAGTATGTTTAGGTTCGGGGGTTAGTATAATGCTCAGGATGCAAATACTAATCCGTAAGTGGAACACGAGCCAGGTAAAAGATTCAACCGTCACAAACTTTAGTTCCGTTCACATCTCATCTTAGAAGTCAGTTATGTTGTATATTCTACGAGGGCATTTCCAAATGTTTCCGCCTAACAGTCACCATACCACTAATAATAAGGCGTTCATAATAACAGAAACAGTTGGTTGGAGGTAATCATCCGAGTCAGTGGCTGTATGTTTAACTCGCAAACTGCATGACAATGCTTCAGTTCACACGGGTGTTGTTATCAAAGATGTAGAAAATAGTGAAAGACTAGTTTCGAAGAGATTTAACACCCACTTTACAGCCCAGACTGAGTGCTGTGCTGTAGCTTTGACAACAACCGCTAATGTCTCGATAATCAATAAAATAAATTTGCAATATATATATAATTCTGTTCAGAGAAGAGTGAGTGCTAAATGTATTTTTACCCGAGGACAAATCACATTAATGCAAGAAAGTCAGTCTATGCATGCCATTTATCTGGGTTTTAATGTATTTTTTAAAGGCCTGTATCTATATATTGCAATAACTCCTTCTGAATACAGGACATGGCTAGTTACAGTGGTAATAACTTGAACACGCTATGCTTTACAGTATCGCACAGTACTCATTGCTTCTTTTAACCATTTCGTTCCAGTTCCAGCATACCGACATCTTCAGAACGAATCTCACTGTTTCATGTTAATCCCTGATCTTTCAGACATAACGTAAAACGTAATAATTCTCTTTATAGACAGCATAACTAAAAGATGTATCTTCCACATTGTAATATGCGAACTTGATAAATTATAGTTGGTAGGAGAGGAGGTCAGAAAGTTCTTACCCTTGCCAGTGCTAGTAACATAAATAATTACAAAATGATAGGTTGGGATATCTCTAATATGTGCGCTAATTTGTTTCTATAGATTCTCTAGAATTGGTGTTGCAGTCAGACTAGACGGCAACAGCGTGTTGGATATAGTAGAATACGGAGCTGCGATTAGATTTTCCCATCTTCAAAGTAAATCGGCAACGATATATGAATAGATGGCAGCAGTGTATAGTGATGGTGAGGAGTGACTATCTTAGTATGAGATTAATTGTTTAGCTAAGGAGCGGAACCATTCACACAATATTGTATGACATTCTGCGTATCAAACAAGGTGGGTTCACCGATTCTTGCCAGCTTTTAAAAAATAGCAATGTGCACACAACGTGCATAAGTATTTTGGACCTATACCATAAGGGCAAGGATGTTTTTGTAAACAGATTAGTGACTATATATGAATTTTGACCCTGAGACCAATGAAATTAGTAAATCACAGGAACATAAAAAATCCGTCACCTCGAATAAGGTTAAATACCAACATTTATCCAGCTATGTTTTCCGTGTTGGTATGACCTTAACTGATTAACTCCAAAAGAAGCTACGATCACAAGAACACATCACAGCAATAATGGCCGCGGTGGTTCAGTGGTAGAACGTTCACCTGGTGCTTGGGGTCCCTGGTTCGATCCCAGCTTGCGCCAAGTGAACTTTGTAATGGACAAACATCATGTGCGTGGGTTTCCTCGGGGTTGTCCAGTTTCCTCCCACTTTCTTCATTCCACCATTTCACTCATTTCTCATTATCACCGTCCCCTTTAACCTAACCGGCATAACCGCGGGACGTAAAACTCAAAAGATTTCATTTCATTTCATTTACATTACAGCAATCTGCTGCAAAAGTTACAGGATGTTATCAAAGCAAAGAGACGGGTTTGCTTTTGCAAGATGTGTTGCTTCCGGTGGACCAGAAATACTCAGGTAGGAAGGAATGTCAAGAATTTGGGTTGAAAATAAATATTAGACAAAAGCCATGGTGATTAGAACGAAGGGGAGAAAATAGAAGAGGTGACTAGTCTTTTTATTTCAACTGTACCCTTTCGGCGCTACTATCGATGTGTGATTTCCCGTACCTCCCTCGAAAGAAGAGGGCCAAGTTGCTGCGGCCGAAAGCTTTCAATTGTTAAATGCAGAAGCGTTGCCACAATGAATTATTTCACGGACTTCGCTTTACTCTGTCTTGTTAGTCATTCTAAGTAGCCTACGATCTTCACTCGTCAAGACCAAACGACAGAATGGCAAATTGGCAACACAGCTGAGGTCATCAGTTCTTTTCCCTAAACAAAGAAAGGGTTTCATCCGTCAGAGAATTTCGGGGGTGGGGCCGAAGTATAGTTTGCATATTTTCCGAGGGCACACCCGAGATAAACTGGCTCTAGTTTTCGATACCTGGGTAGCAGTGGCGGCTCGTGGAATTTAAATGTGGTGGGGCACATCCAAAATACCTACATACTAGGGCGTCATATATACATATATATAGCATTAATAATCTACTATAGTAAAATACTAATTAAAAATTTTAATTATGTCGGTGGATAGTCTTGCTTCCCGCCCCCCCCCCCCTTCCCACCATAATCTGAAATAATCTACTGCTACATACTAGGGTAACATTAAAAGCCAAACAAAGCAAAGCTTCCTTTATTTTTTGTATATCAGTTCCAGTCTTCTATTTTTGGCTGTAGAAAACTCCTCTATCACACGCTTATTGAAGTCCGGAATGGCATTTACTATGTTCTTCTCTATTGATAGTATGGCCAGTGCGTTCAACCTTTCGTTATTCATGGAATTCCGCAAGAATGTTTTTATTCTATATATATATATATATATATATATATATATATATATATATATATATATATATATATATTTACAAATGCAATAATCCTGTCTAAATAAATACCTGAAATTTCCAAAGCTGGTATTTAAAAAAATGGTCTTAGAAAACTCGCCGAACCAGGCCATGACCCATGTTGGCCCATGTGTAAAAACGCCCCTGATTGATATTTTGGGTAACGAAGTATTTATTTGTTTTCAGCAACAATTTGTTTCAACTACTATATGTCCATTTCCTTCAATTATGTGTGGTTTCTTAATTACTTTTCTGGGAAACATTATATACGTAAAGTGTAGCTCGCTATTTGAAAATACGATTGTAGATTCCGATTGGTAACTTATGTGTGTAAATTTTAGAAGGTCAATGTATTGTAAATTAGCTGCACCATGGTGGCAACCCTTAATATGTCATTCACTGCACCCGGAAAGGCCAAGCATAAAACTTTACCACCCCCAAATCCTGAAAATGGCTTGACCCTCCTTCCTCGTTCCCCTCTGTACAGAGCTGAGTTTCCTTGTCGCGACCTTCTTACCGCTGTATATCTCATAAGACAGAGCACAGCGCTTCATGCGACAGGTCTCAACATTACTGTGCCCATTTTCAATGGACATAGCCATAACATCCCCTGCCACCTCTGATGATAGGGCTACTGTCAAAGCATAGAGATTGTAAGTCCGCAGCCAAAAATCAACCGTCGCTGTGTTGCCAAGTTTCGTCTATCCTACGAGAGCGCATAACCACAGCCTCCTTCACTCGCAAACACGGCTGTGGCGGAACAAACCCAACAATACAAAACAAAGAAAGAAAAAAGCTTCTGTACTGATTTAATAATTGCAGTTCTATTTAGATCATGAATGGCAGGGCACGTGACCGTATGCCCCTTAAACAGATCCGCCGCTGCTGGGTAGTAGTATTAATAATGGTATGAAATGTGAATGTGAAATAAAAGCAGAGATAGGAATGGCGAGAAGAAGCCTGTAGGAGGAAGAAAAAAACTATTTTATATGATCGTGAATAAAGAATTAAGAAAAAGACTCATAAAATGCTTTGTGTAGAGTATTGTACTGTATGGATCAGAAACATGGACACTACGCAAAAATGATGGAAAACGATTGAAAGCTCTCGGAATGTGGGTATGGAGGAGAATGGAGAGAATTAGCTGGGTCGAGCGGAAAACGAATGAGAGGGTGTTAGGAATGGTGGAGGAAAAATAACATTGTTAAATATCATTAAGAGCAGGAAGAGAAATTGGTTGGGACATTGGCTAAGAAGGAACTGTATGATGAGGGACGTGTTAGGGAGTATGGTGGCAGGAAAGAGAGGGACAGTGCGGAGGAGACTGCAACTAATAAACGATGTCAAAACAGAATTCTTACGTGAAAACGAAGAGGTTAGCTGAAGACCGTGTAGCATGGAAGCTTCTCAGTTGCAGCAAGTGACCGGTTAATAATAATAATAGTAGTAATGATGATGTACGCAAATGTAGCTAGGAATCTTTGTCCCTTACCCATCATATTCACCTAATCTGGCTTCGTCCGATCACTTCCCAAATATGAAGAAACATTTGCGAAAGATCAAGAAGTTATTAATGCGTTGGAAATCTGGTGTCCGACACAACTCTATATAATTCTGTGCAGGTGGTATTAACAAACTGATCCATTGATATGAGAAATGTGAGGCATTATGAGGTAAATACACACAGAAAGGACGCATCCGTGGACCAAATTGCAGATTCCTAGCTCATCTCTATCATTGCGAGGTAAGAACTTGCTAACATATCGTATTTACAAATTTTATAAACACCCTTCTAATCATTGTGCAAAAACGTAAAGGAGCAATGTGTGAATCACGAACCACATCCTGTGATGTGAGCTGGAATCAGTATTGTCATTGTGGAAGGTATTCCGTGAGGTGCTCTGAGCATTGACATAGTTGGCGAAGGAAACGGTTTTACAACCCTCGACTGCGAGATTGTTCGTCCCGTAGCGTGACTCAAGAAGAAGAAAGTTCTGTCAGGGAAAAAGAAAAAGAAAGAAAAGTTTTTTTTTTTTTTTAAAATTTTTTGCTGCATTCGTTGCACTGCAGAAATCATTTCATGCATATGTAATGAAAATTGTGTGTGCTCGTTACAGTTGGCGCAAGGACGTCCTGTAATTTGAGTGGAACGTCACGTGTTAATCGAATGGTAATGTATTGATTGTTTTCAGAGAAAATTGAACAATAAATTTCTTTCAAGCGAGCTAATTTTGCGTCGATAGATAATAGGTAATTTTTATTAAACGGCTTTTATGGTTTCAAGCAAAATTACATAATTTAAAATGAATTGACCATATTTGTACTATTGTCTTGTGCAAGTAAATGTTTTTCAGGAATATATATACACGGCATTTCAAAATGATTTGAACAATAAAAACACGTTCCATGAGAAGTAGAACGTTACCACTGATCAAATATGATGTGTAAACATTCTGATTCATCCTCAGGTTTATTTGGGACGTGTTCAGATAACTTCAAAATACTACAGTTAGGTGATAAAATGATTTACTTGCAAAGCAGTAAATGGAAGTTAACATAAATAGAGACAACACAGTCATATTGGAGCTATCTGGGAATTGTTTCGGACATCTTGATTGTTTAGTTGTCTCTTTCAGAGTTCTTTATTAATCAGTCCATTCTCAATTACAGAATGGGTTAGTATTACTCGTTCCACTTCAATGTACTCTGCTGCAAGATATCCTCCTCGCCGGTCTTTGGGGGTACGGACCCACCGTTGCAGATTCTGAAAAAAAAAAAAAAAACTTTGAATTTCTCTTCGAACAAGGACGTGGTTTAATATGTCACACGACCATGTTGCCATTTAAACTTTAAAAAAGTTGATTACAATATGGTAGGGTGTCTATCGGTCACGAATGTCACGAAATCAGAAAACGGTCATGAAAGTCACGATGAAAGTCACGACATTTAGCTTTTGAGTCACGATTTTTTTCAACTGTGCAAATGTAAGTACAGATTGGAAAATTTTGTTTTGTGAACCGTCAAAATTCACCACCAAAAATGTCTATGGTCGGCTTTAGACGCTACCTAATCGCAAGTAAAATATGTTTGTATCGCATGGATGAAAATTCGCACCCAAATTCGCTCTTGAAAATGTTGGAAAATTGTATGATTTGGTAAAGAAAAGGTCACGAAATTTCATTTTGGAATTTTAGTAGACACCCTGTATAGCGGCCACCAAGATGACAGACAACCACCTTAACTACGTCATAATGTTTCCTCTTTCCTCTACCATCAACATTGATCCCAATTAACTTCAGATCGACTTCATGTCCAGTGTCACAAACATTTAGCACGGTCCAGACCTTTGGCCACACTCACTGTATATTCGTTAATATCACTACTTAGCCGATTTTGCTAAATTTCTTGTATGCTCGTATTATAGAAAACAATACTCCACACGAAACCGTATCTACGAGGGTCATTGCAAAAGTCATGGCAACTATTTTTTTCGTCAAAATGGTAACGAATAAAAAAAACTGAAATATGCAAATGGAGGGAGATGAACGAACACACAGACCACCATAAATATATAGCATAGGAAAAAAGACGAACAAAATTTTGTCGTTTCAAACGTGTTTTATTGTCAATTACAACAGTACCCAATAGTACAGGGCAGAATCACATACCTGTAACATCTTAATAGTCTCCCAAAGAATCCATCACACACTGTAAACGCTGTGGAAGACGACGAAAGCGAATCTTCGGATCTCATGCGTGACTGCTGTGGCAGTCTTCACGTGTTCGAAAGCGTGTTCCACGCAATGGCTCTTTCAGCTTTGGTATGAGGTCATAATCGCAAGGTGGTAAGTCTGGCAAATATGGCGGATGCTCTAAGATGTCACAGGTTACTATTCCTGCCCTATTGTGCACTGTTGCAATTAACAGTAAAACACGTTTGAAACGACAAAATTTTTTCTCCCCATTTTTCTCGTGCTGTATCTTTATGGTGGTCTGTGTGTTCATCCATCTCCCTACATGTATTGTTTACAAATGAACTAACCTTTCATTTACATATTTCAGATTTTTTATATTCGTTACCATTTTCGAGAAAAAATAGTTGCCATGACTGTTGCAATAACCCTCGTATTTTCTGTCTTATTTTTTTTCTCAAGGACCCACAAATTAGTTTTTTTCTCCCTAAATACCTATTTCGTCATTCATGTTCTTGCTGCATTTCACGTTTGCACTTTGATAATATTGGGTTTCATAATTTCTACGTTTAGAGATAATTCATCATTGTGAGCACCCGTAATATGGCCGAACAATTCTTATGATGTAGATTTATAAACAACGTATGTAAATTGTGTACCGCACGTGCATGTATTTGTTTCGTAACACTTGATGGAATCCGGAAGGAATGAACGCATAAAACGATGTAAATTACTGCAGTGTTGCGCGTGATGAATCATCAATATTTATGGTCGTTATATATTCCAAGTAATATTTCCATCTACTTTTTATATGTACATATCTATAAAAATATAACTAACTCGCTCACCACGAGATCTCCGAAACCGTTGAGCCAGGAAACTTAATATTTTTGTATATTGCAAAGATGGTTAACTATAGATCGTGATTAAGGCTGGATTTTGCGAAGTCCTCTTCAGATGAGGAAACGTTTCTCATTCTTCACTAGATCTGTGAAAGCATTGATCCTGCGAACCTATAAATTTCGTACAGATGTTTGGTTTCCTAGCTGGTCTTGTGACTAGCGCTCGCGCCTTGAATACACAGCGTCCCAGGTAAGATTTCTAGTGGGAAAGCTTTTGAAATTAGAACTCATTATCGTGACTCGGATTTCACCTTAAAACTGTAGGTTTACGTCTCTGATAGCTTCGGTGTTGAAAGAGACGCTAAATTCCAATCCAGCGAATCGTTAGGTTAATGACCCACATTTATGCTCTTTGGCTACAGAAGAATTGTGATAAATGCAGTGAATGCTTATGGAAGATTTAATAAAATGAGAATGTAGGAGAAAACGGAGGATCTGGAGAAAATGAGGTATATGATACCTGCGATAAATTCACGAGGTCTATTACACCAGTGGTGAGCGTGAGTGATGAGTGGGTCGTGGACCAAGATTTGTTGGTGGGTTGTGGGTCAGCAGGACGTGATCCAGTGCAATCCACCGTGACTCAGTGACCTACCGACCCTCCATGACCCACTCTGACCCACCGTCCCACTCTGTTCAATGCATTGTAGACAGCATCTTCTGAACACTGGTGAATTTGGTTACGTTTTACTTTCAAGGCTTCCGTTTTTCTTCCTTTTTCATTTATTTCTATTTACTTACTTGAGACACGTATATCTTAAATGAAAAAAGAACTTCAGGCGCTTTTGGATTTTGATATTTACAATAGTAAAAAATATCAATAGGTAATAATAGCTGTTTAGCTTTCGAGGCACAATCGAATTTTACTTTTTCTTTCCTTACGTTGGTCTACTTTACCTTGATTTGAGACTTCCATATTTCATTCTATTTTCCACTGTTGGAAAGTATTTGTAATTCAACAAGGAAATCATTATATATGATTATAAACTTTAAATTTGTCGTAAAATAGCCCATGACAAACACTTTACCATTTTATATCGTAAAGGTCAGATCCACCGCTATTTTAACAGAGCGTTGCTTGAGGATTGACCGTATACATTCAAACTCCGATTAGTGGTAATTCCATAGCTTTTTCTTTATTACAAAGTGTGAACTCTTTAGTCAGTAGAGAGGAGGGCGTGGATCATGGGTCACAGTTGATGATGATGGATTTTGGTGGTTGGTGGTTCGGAGTGGGTCATGGTGAGTGGTGGGTCAAATTTTCATTGACTCACGCCATCTCTAGTGAGCGCCTTACAACTAAGTCGTCGTTTTCTTTTATAATAAGTTGGGAACTTTTTTCTCTCTCGAAAAACAGCAGCGCTATTTAATATTACCTGACCAGCGAACGAGTGCGAGCGCCCGGTTTTGGAACTAAAATACAAACAACAGTGTTTTGAACCGGATTACTTGTAATTAATCTATCAGTTATTTTTGTCATGTTCGTAATAAACCGCTTCACACATATGTTAAGACAAACACAGTTTCAAAGTTATGGAAGTTATTTCAAGAACATTTTGTTACTGAAAAAAAAATAAAAACTCCATAGGGTACATATTAATTTGGCAATAACTTGCGAATAAACTAACCTTAGTGTTGTACTTCGTAGCATTCGAGTGTAAGGAATTCCTACTTCTATTAACAAAACCTGGAAGTTCATCTTTGTGAATCAAAGTTATACTTTGGCAACTGCACTTTCATTATTTAAATCAAGTTCTGTTGTGTAGGTTTGAGATGAGACGTCTTCGAAATTGTGACCAAGTTGGACCATGTGATCTCCAATCGATTGCCTAAACACTGTCTTACGTAACAAAATTCTTTTGCATTGAGATTATTTTCGGATGTGCTGCAAAAGTCCGGTCAGAGAGAAACTGATAATCTTTCACCGCCTCCGAAAGAGACTTGGATCCGCACCTGATTGAAATGGTAGATGTCTAACCTGTCATTATTTTATTTAGCATGTTTTTATATTTTAAAAAATCCAGTATTTCTGCCATATTTTGAAAATTTTATTTAAAAGAAATATACCCAATATTACACTGAAGGTGGTAGTGGAACGATTCAAGTTGGGTGCCTGACAATTGAAGGTTCCTTATAACTCCAGTGAAATTGAGAGAAAAATGAATTACGTATTAAAAAAGAAATACAAAGTAAATTTTCATTGTATAGAATGCTCAGGATGGAAAAAATACTAATCTTGTTCATGGGGATGCAATGTTAAAATTAAACTAAATGACCTTCTACTCAACAGATATAAAGATTCAAATACGAGGCAGTATCGTGAAATTTTAATTATCATAGTAAAAAAAAAAATTAGGATACAGTGATTATTCTGATTTGTAGTTGTTAACCCCTCTCTTGGTAGTCACCACCCAGATTTACATATTTCTCTCAGCGTTCCGTCACGTTACGAATACAGTCATTGTAGAAGTCTATAAAAGTCTATACAGCTCTTCCACGTTATGACGTCATCTGTGTTATCAAAATGGCGACCACGTAACGAATTCTTCATTAGGAAAAACAAGAAAAAGTCACTCGGTACGAGGTCGGGAGAATAATGCGGATCTGCAGTACCTGGAAGCCACACACCCTTGCTTTGTCGGCAGCAACTTTGAGATGAATGACGTGGTGCTTCTGAAAAGGTATCATAAAACGAGGAACCCAGTGCGCAGATACCTTAGATATGTAAAGTCCGTCATGGATAATTTTCCACACATTACCACAACTGAGACCAGTCTCATTCATACTTGTTTGGATGGTTAAACGTGTCTTCGAGGATTAAACATTCTACTTTCTTCACAGTGGCCGCATCGTCCGTCAGGAATGTGTTCCAGGTCTTGAGTCGTTTGTGAGGGACATATGATCAGTTTAGAATTTCCTTTTCCACTTTACAATGGTGTTATAAGATGGCCAATCATCGCCATACACAGCCTTCATCTCGTCATGAATTTGTCTGACATTATTACCCTTCAAATGCAGGAACTTGATCACAATGCAAGCCTCAATCTTATCCATCTTGTACTTCGGTTGCTTTTGGCACACCCTGTAAAAAATAATCATTAGGAGCTAGTTTCCGTAACATCGTGCACATAACAACCAAACATAACACTGACAAAATTTCATCATCGTAAAATGTTATATATAACCCTAGGCTTGGTAAACTCGTTAAGGAGTTTGGTTTACCAAAAACAGAACCAAACTCTTTGAGTGGGGTACAGTGCCTTTTCTACTTGATCTGATAACTGTCGACAAACAGACGGACGGAGGGATATAGTCATTCTGTATGATCTACAATACTTACACAGGGTGTCTTATCAGTCACGAAAGTCACGAAATTTAGCTTTTGGGTCACGATTTTTTAAAATTGTACAAATGTAAGTACAGATTGGAAAATTTTGTTCTATAAAACATCAAAATTCACCACCAAAAATGTCTACGGTCGGGTTTAGACGCTACCAAATCGCAAGCAACGTACGTTTCTATCGCATGGATGAAAATTCGACGTAATTCGCACCCACGTAGCATAATTTAGATATCTGGAATTGAATTAAACTATTAAAAAGTTCCATGTTGTATCATTGTCTGTACGTTTTCTGTGCGAATGATAATGTCATACATACAATAGCTATTAGCATCTCAATGTCTGCCATACGAATAAATGTGGGTCAATCACGTGAGAGCATGGCCTGAAGGGAGATTAAATCGTTGGATTCGCTGACCGATCAAGGAATTAAAATACAGGAGGAAGAGCAGATCGGTAGCTACCTTAACAGGAAGCTTTGATAAAGGCGTTTTAGAAGTAATTCACAATTCATAGGTATTCCGAAATGCAGATCACGTGCTAAGTGTAGTTGAAGGTAGAATACTAGCAGTATAAGGTAAGTTTTCTCTGTAATATTTCTTTTAAGCATCTCCACGAATCATGCGCTTTTTTGTTTGTTGTATATATAATTCTTGCAATTTTGTAAATAAATAAAAAAAAAAGAAAAAAAATTAGTAATGCTCGTGCGTGTTAGGCGGACATTATTTTTCATCCCTTTTTCTCGCTGAGTTTCATTCCTGTCCATCTTCGATATTGAATACACACAAATTAATAGGATACACAATTTATGGTTCTGCCTTCAAATAGTTTCGGAGACGTGGTGAACGAAAAGAAATTAAAATAGGAGGATCTAGGCGCAGATAGGAGGACATTATTAAGATGTATCTCGCAGAAATAGGAATACAAAGTTGGATCCAGTTGCCTATGGATAGAAGTCAATGGAGAGCTTTGTTGAGCACGGCATTGATCCTCTGGGTTCCATAAACCATAAAGTTAGTTTAGTTAGTATTTGGTTAATTGTAATGAAATGTGGAATTAACTTGGATTAATCTTTCATTGGTATAATGAAGGATAAGTAAACAAAACACGAGTAGTATCTGTTTAGAAATGCATTTCTTATGACTTGATTATGTAAAAGTAACGCGTTACGTAACAAAACGTTACATGATATACTATAAGAAAAGAAAATGCATCCAGTCATTAGATCGTTTTAATGAATGAAATAATATGTCAAGAAACCCTAACGCTTCAATTCAACTGATTGCGTGGGAATAAAAATTTTCGTCTGGGAAGTTGTAGAACACGTTATTCATCCGCTATTTTCCTTACATTCAAATGGCTTTAAGGATAGTTGTCAGGCACTGCTTTTTTTTTTTTTTTTTTTTTTTTTTTTTTTTTTTTTTTTTTTTACAGAGCAATGTGTGGTAAATAAAGTATATAGTAGTCATTGATATGCTGTTAGTTGTTTGACCGTTCCGTCGTTGTGGCGTCATATGAGAGAAAAAAATACCATAGATTTTTAGAATATAGGGCAGTGATTGCTAATATGGAATATTTAATAGTCGGATTCGATACTCCGTTGCAGCATTTCAGAGTGTTTTCAAGAGTGTATGGAGATTAAAGTTTTGCTAGGCAAGGGAAGGGGATGGAGAGTACTTCCATGGGCAGGAGCGTTGGTAGATTGTATCAAGTATAGGATGGAACCTGGTTCATTTACCTCGGAGCTGTTGCAGTTACCAACAGATCTTTTGAAAGCAATACCGAAAACAAGAATTTTCGGTGTAATTTACATTTTTTTTTTGTATTTGTCTAGTTTTGTATTATTATACAGTGATTAAAAAAAAAAAAACTAACTCACGGATTTCATTTGGGCCTAAAATTTCTAACTGAAGTCCGATTTTCATGCGGTTTGTGGCAAATGATCTAGGAAAGATGGGAGGTTTATGGAATTTTGTTTACTGGTTTAAATTAATCCAAGGTAATATCGGCCACACTTTAAGAAAAGCAGCAGATATTCGCCAGTGTACCTTATAATCGAAATGAAGTGCGGTGCGGTGTGGAAATTTGAGTTTCTTCGTTAGATGGCAATCTCAACCTCGCCAAGGTCAATAAGAAACAGGAAACTGGGCCGCTGTATTGGGAATTTTTGTGCTGTACACTTCTGCGCAACTGTGTTAGTTTGATTAGGACAGTGAAAATAGTTTTCTCTTTGGAGCAACATCTACATGAGTTTAGCGTTAAAAGTTTGTGGGCAAAATAATCTGTTGTTGCTACGCAAGGGCATTTAGAAACAAATTTGCCTCACGTTCTCCCCCAGACAGGAACATATAGTCGGTAATGAATAAATTGGAAGAAATGGGATCGCTTCTAAGTGAGACAGGGAAGCATCGAATCCCGCAGGCGAACGTTGTGGAAGATGTCAGTTATCGATTACTTAGATCGCAAGAGAAATTTCTCCGTCGTTTGTCGCAAGAAACCGGCTATAGCTATTCAACATGTGATTTATGAGTGTTACCACTTAATTTGTATTCTGTAATTTCGCTTCAAAAATCCAAACTCATTCCAATTGTAAGGTACACTGGAATATTTGCTGTTTTTCTTGAGGTGTGGTCGATATTACCTCGGATGAATTTGAGCCAGTAAACATACGTAGTTCTATAAATCTCCCATCCTTCCTTGATCATTTGCCACAAACCGTATGAAAATCGGAGCTCAGTTAGAAATTCTAGACCCAAATGAAACCCGTGACTTAAAAAATAAATCACCCTGTATATAACAGCCATGAGTTTATGCTTTGTGGTCCTTTTATGTTTCTCGAGTTTGTTTGAACGTTTCTCAATGAATTTGCTAAATTGCAGCGTTTGGAATATAATTATTTGTTCAAAGTTAAAACCTACTACATTATCGCTATCCATTAAAAGAATTGTTTAATTATTGTGCACTAGATATAGTAGTAAAGAACTCAGGCAGCTCGGGCCTACGAAACATATATCACTTCGGGCTCGGGCTGCACAATTTTAAACATACAACTATATGTCTCGAGCCTTTTCGGGCTTAACTTCGTGAATATACTGTACAATGATATTTATTGGACTGTTCTCTTTGGAGAACGTTCAAACTACAACTGCAAAATTATAAACTTCAAATTGCTGTAAATAAAAATACAATTTTGCGTTAATTATTAAGTTTCTGTAATTCTGGCTTATTTTGGGTTCATTTAATTATTACACGAACTCGGGACTAATGGCTAAAGCATATTTCGAACTCGGGTCGGGCCTCACAACATACATTTACGGGCCGGGCCCGGGCTAAAAATTCCGGCCCGTGCAGACCTCTTAACAAGGAGGTAACACTCAACATTGGAGAAAATCAACTGCAGGAAGCATGTTGAGCGTGACTACATCAGACTGCAGTGAAAAAGATCAAATGTCGAGAGCCACTCGACAAAGGACCAGAAAAGGTTAGCTTTATTAACCGATTAATAAAAACAAAGGTTATTGCGAATGTTGTTGAGATTTGTGATGCTTCAAATTACTGTAATGGATCAACTGAGTTGAAGAAGTAGCTGAAGGCTGCTAATAAAAGTAATCATTACCAGGGCCCGGATCTTGTTGACCTAAAA
Organism: Thermobia domestica; assembly: GCF_964235325.1. Taxonomy (NCBI): domain Eukaryota; kingdom Metazoa; phylum Arthropoda; class Insecta; order Zygentoma; family Lepismatidae; genus Thermobia; species Thermobia domestica. The sequence goes on from NC_137467.1 coordinate 18,075,287, forward strand.
TTTTCTAGAAAGTGACCTATAAAATGACACTAAAATTCCTGTAAAATGCCCCTAAAATTCACAAAAATTGACCTTAAAACTTGCGTTTCCTTAAGTGTTTATTTCGTAAAACATTGACAGTTTTTAAAATATCCTTTCGATTTTAATTAACGTTTGTCACTCATGTTCAAAAAGTTTTGTTTCAGTTAGTTGCAGTCCATTGATCATTTATGTTCATTGATCAGTCCATTGTACGGCATTGTAAGTATTGAAAGCATCAATTCACTCCCGGGTTGAAACTAGGAAGCACTTTTAAACAATAAAATTTCGCAAGTGTAGACTACATGAGAATAATAGTTAAAAACTCGGTTTAAGATCTTTGTAAGCCTTTTAGTTCATTTTTAGTTATTCATGTGATCACATCTTTTGAGGTCAACAACCCAAAACTGTTTGGACACCTACCAACCCCCACCTTTCGTTAACCAGTTACAGTTTAATTTACATTAGCTTGTTAAGAATGCAGTTTTTCCACCCCCAATAGTTAGGAAGCAAGAAAAGAGATTATTCAACTTTGTCTTTTCCACAACTCTAAACCGTGTTTATTTAAATATTTCCTTATGTAGAAGAAAAAGAATAAAAAGACCATAAGTGACCTAAAAGTTACCTTAAAATATTAAAAAATGAAATGAAATTTCAAAATGGCAAAAAGTGACCAAAAGTTGACCCTAAAAATATATATTTTTAGAACCTAGAGTTGATGGATAACGTTTTTATTAGAATTTGCCTTGTCTTATGCGTAACAGAAAAAAAGTTGACTTGTCAACAAAATCCGGGCCCTGATCATTACATATATTTAGCCAGATATTTTAATAAAAATGTATAGTTTTATTCTTTTAATACAGATATTTTACGGTAGTTGGCATTCGACCTGGCAACGTTGGTCGCGCTTTGAGTGAGCATTTGTTTTGTGATGTCGGGAATCAAGCAAGGTGGCACACGATTTGCAAATGAGAAAAATTTTGTTGCAAATTGTTTCCCCTAAGATTTTGTCCGGACAGTAGCAGAAAACCTGTGTTGTCACCAACTGTTGTATCTGTGGAGCTTGAGCTTGATTGGACAATGTTGATAAAACTGTGATGAAATTTTTTGGTGAAGCACTACGTGACAACGCTGCCTCCGCTTCCAGACCTGGCTGTACTGGACTTTCTCTTTCCTTGGATGTAACAGAGCTGAAAATAGACTAATATTGGACGCTGGAAAAAAGTAGATGAAGCTTCGAGACAGAGCCTGAAGGAGATTTCGGTTGTAGACTTACAGGCGGCTTATGGAACGTGGCAGAAGTGCTAGCGGCGGTGAATTGACTTAAAAGGATTTTATTTTAAAGAATTTTAACCCATTGCACATCTTTTCGTGAATGTACTCCCAATGTATTTTGGACAGACCCTGGACAGCTGCTGATATTGACTCAGCTTCCAACTCTTCTACTGACAGGAGCAAACTGTAAATTTCGCTTAAGTACAGACGTTGTTTATTTTCCTCATCAGAATTAGTCCAAGGACTAGCGTTTCCTAGAGGAAGAGGCATTGGAATGACAATGCGTTGTTTTTATAGTAAAGTTTTGGGCTAAATGTGTGTGGTGACCTTGCTGTTCTTCTGACAGCAGACTTTCTTTTCTCTGGCTATTTCTGAGACAGGGTTCAGGATTTTCTGTTTGAATCACCCAGATTAGCGTTGGCTTCACGTTTTGGAATTTGGAAAGATGAGGAAATATTAACCCTTTCGGCCCTGACAGTAACGTATGTGTGCATCATATTTTAAGAATAATCTAATTACTCTGGAGGATTCAAAATGGCTGGCACCAGAGAAATAGTGGAAAGTGATGTAGACAAGTTCAAAGAATACTGACGTAAAAACCCAGCCATTTTGAATCCTCCACAGTAATTAGATTAAGGTTGGTGTAAACGAACAAGCTTTGGCGGTAGATGTCACTACAGTCTTCGTATCTCTCTCATGTATCTTTTACCTTTCATGAAAATTCACGATTTCTCTTACAAATTTCGACCTAGAGACTTCAAATTTTTACAGAAGAAACTTCATAACCTATTGGAGACAACAATCTGTGCCGATTTTTTTTATTTAGAATTTTATTCATTGTTGAAATAGTTATATTATTAAAGGTTTGGATATCCATTTCAACAATCAAGCAATTTCAACAATGAAGAAAATTCTAAATAAAAGAAAAATGGCACGGATTGTTGCCTTCGATAGGTTATGAAGTTCCTTCTCTAAACATTTTAAGTCTCAAAGTTGAAATTTATAAGAGAAATCGTGCATTTTTGTGAAAGGTAAAAAATACATGAGAGAGATACAAAGAATGTAGTGACATCTATCGGCAAAAGTTGTCCCTTTAAACCAACCTTAATCGTAAAATATGATCTACACATATGTTACCGTCAAGGTCGAAAGAGTAACGTAATTGAGTATTTGTACCATCATTACATTTTAGTCCAGTGATTTGTGTAGAAAATAATTTTCCTGTTTCCTTTTAACTGGATTTGTAAAGGTAGGTAGTGTTTGCACACGAGTCGAGACGAGACGAGACAATGTTTTCTCATCTCATCTTTCATTTTTTTATGGAATTCTCGATTCTCGAAGCTTCCTCGTTTCGTCTTAATTCTCGAAAACCCCTTTCTCGTCTGATTTTGTAAATTTTATTTACAAAATTTGTCCTGATTTTTAAATTAATTTCGTTTACAAGTTGAGCAATACTTTTGTGTAACAAGAAGTCTACGGTGTGTGCTACAACTACATTCAAATCATATTTATTGTTGGAGTATATTGTGTATCTTGAAACGTTGATAAATGCTTTTCATTGTGTTCGTGCAATCACGTAAGCAATGTATAGTTTTTAAATATGAATTGTGTAACACTAAAAGAGTGTTTGAGATATAAAACTTAGTTGAACTAGTGTTGAAGACGGGACTCAAAGAATACCTTATCTCGTCTTGGAAACGAGTCGAGACAAGTAAATTTTCAGATATGAGACGAGAGGAGGAATTTCTCGTCTCATGGCCTTACTTAATGGTTTGATTTTACTGATTTCTCTCAAATATACTTCCCTTAACTTCGTGAAAAAAAAAAAAATATACGGGGGTGATCCAGAAAGAAATGCCTCCAAAGGCGATATCTTGATTTGTGTTTGACCGATTGCAGCACCGATACAGGTATCAGTGGGAAGCTTGCACTGTCAGCTACAAATTGTAGTATAATTTTTCAACGTAGTCCCAATTACGGGCAACACACTTGCGCCAACGCGAAACAAGGTTTTTCATGCAGTCGGCAAAGAATTATGGTGGTTGCTGGCGACACCATTGCTGAATTGCTACTTCTACCTCCGTGTCACAACTTTGTAGCGTTGTCCCTTAAGATAATCCTTAAGTTAGGGGAAGAACCAAAAGTCGCAGGGCGCATGGTCCGGACTATAGGCAGGATGAGGCAGAGTTGCCAGCAGACGGGACAACTTCGAAATTTTGGCGGAGGAGAGGACGTGTGGCGGTACTTCATCGACTGACGCTTCGTTTCCCGGTCGTAATGATCTATCCATGACTCGTTGCTGGCGATGAATGTTCCTGGGCGCACAACCTTCCGCAATGACTCGTTGCTGGCGATGAATGTCCGTGGGCGCACAACCTTCCGCAATGACTCGTTGCTGGCGATGAATGTCCGTGGGCGCACAACCTTCCGCAATGACTCGTTGCTGGCGATGAATGTCTGTGGGCGCACAACCTTCCGCAATGACTCGTTGCTGGCGATGAATGTCTGTGGGCGCACAACCTTCCGCAATCAGAAATTCAATGAGAGCCTCTGTTTCAACGGGACCTCACCACTGGATGCTATGGATTGCTTCATTACTCTGCAACGAGAAGAGAGAGGAAGATGAAACAAGTGACATTCTATAGCTTAAACATCAGTGTATAAATGATAAACAGTTCAGAGTAATTCCAGTGTTATTGACCAAGTACTGATCTTGAAGTCATTAATTTCTGAATAACCCCGTATAAATTAGATTACTAAACAAAAGCGCCATATGCATATATTTTATGCACATGTTGGTAATCCTCACGAGAGTAAAAACTCAGATTTTGAGACTTGGCACTTGAATTGTTAAATAATCGAATTTAAGTTTGTTATTTTTAATGCAAATTCTTTTTTTTTTTTTTTTTTTTTTTTTTTTTTTTTTTTTTAAAGCGAAGAACATTCCAGTAGACTCGAAGGAGAAATCAGTAAAATAAAATTATGAAAATCCAGCTTCATTTCAATGGAAAGGGAAAGATAATTCCTTGTATCTATAAATGAAGGGACTAAAGAGTGTAGATGGTACGGGTGCACGTTTACTTGTTGCTTTTGTTTTATGTACAAAGATTACAAAAAGTATTAGACGAGTAAATTGAAATGAAAACGACAAGTCACGATTTTCTGTGGCGCCCCGGTCAGTGTTGCCAACAGATAGCTAAGTTTGTGTAGTTCACAGAATTTAACAGTAAAGCAAGCAAAGTGTGTGATAGCTTTATTCTGCACTCTAAAAACGATATTGTGGAAAGAACTGGAAGCGTGATTGAATGCAACAATACGGCTTCAGCAATACTTACAGCTAGGACAGGGTGTCTATTGATACTGGAAATACTTGCATTATACTGGAATTTAATTTTGATACTAAAGCCTGTGACAAACATGTTGGCACTTCAGCTAAACGAATAAAACGCAAGCTCTGGGGCGAAGTTGCCAACTGTTAAAGGGGTGTGGCTATGGCTAAGCAGACAAACTACAGCGCGATCAGGTGGCAGGGGATGGACGTGAATATGTACAAAATAAATGTGGCAATATCGCTGGCCTCTCATTTGCTAGCAGCATTTAAAGGGAACTTGGAGCGCCGCCTTCAAATGCCAAGATGTTTGTCACGCCGTTTAGAAATACTGGAATTTTGATCCACATACTGGAAAAATCATGAAACTAGTAATTTGTCAACAATACTTTTTTTTTAATTGTTTTAGTAGTTTTAGAAACAATTTTGTATCCATTGAGATTGTAAATTTTTCCAGAACAAGAGTTGTATACATTTTGTAATTAGACATGTAAAGCAATGGATGGAGGGGAGCCTTCAAACTGTTCTGCTAAAAGTACACCATCCACACCTGAAATACACTCAAAATTCTCATTAAAATTATCGGTGGGAAGGAATACAATAGTATCTACTTACACACCTACACACTTCAGACGTGTTAGTAGAACCTTTTAAAAAAAATTTATTCTTCTTCAATGATTCCAAACCAGGCTGTAGGTATGAAAGTCCTATAAAATGATGTTCTGTTTGTCCTTGGACAGATATCAGCAAAAACGATAAAACAGAACGATAAATCATATTTATGAAAATTAAATGAAGCTTTTATTTTCCATTCCTGTGACCTTTAGGAATGATCATGAAATAGTTGGTTGATTGGTGGTGTGGTAAGAAACATAGAACCTCGAGAAAACCTACAGAAATAGTGTTGTCCACCAGAAAACCACTTACCATCGAATCGAACCAGGATCTTCCAGTACCTGAGATAAGCGCTATACCCTGGACCACCCAGGGATTCATATATGAAGAGTTGCTTTTCAAAAAGGTACATATCAACCTAAAACAGTTTTTCGCAGCCCTCTACTTCCTAGCATAGAAGAAGAAACCCTCTACGGCCATGATAGGATTACATGCAAACTACAATTTTTCAAGTGGTAAAATAAAGGGAAAAGTATTTTTCTGGTTGGAATTATGTATTGTATTCGATAGAGATCAATACGAAAAATATCAATTGAAATCTTTAGTTTGATATTTGTGTGAGACACGTACCCTTTTGGTTGGCATCTCCTCATATATGTGGATTGAGCGTCCGAAGAGTAAGGTTCCATCCTTCTCCCCTCTATTCAAATCGGAAATTATGGTAGAAATTAGTATTTCCGGTTTCAGCATTAATCTCCGGTGATCAAGTAACTAGGAATAGATAGCGAGAAAAGTGTTTGATCTGAACTGAGCTTCCCAAACGTTCCATCTTTTCTCTCTCTCTATTTTAACAGAAAACCGTAGAGATTATCATTTCCAGTTTTTGTATTGATCAAGTAGGGCCGCAGTGGGTCAGTGGTAGAGTACCCACCTCTAGTCCACGAGGTCCTTGGTTCGATCCCAGCTCACACCAGGGAAGCTTTGTGGTAGACAAACACCATGTGTAAGTTTTCTCGGGGTTCTCCCGTTTCTTTCCACTTTCTCCGTCCCCCTTAGCCTCGATGTATAATCGTGGAACGTTACATATTTCATTTTATATTGATCACTGTACGCTAATACCTAGCGGAGAAGGTTTCAACAATAGGTTCCACTTCCAGCGTTATCCACTTGTGTAAATCGGAAATGGTAGAAATGTATTACTACTTCCGGTTTCAGTGTAAAATGATAGGGAGATCTTTAGGTATTTGATTAGCAGCTTGCAGATATTTTAAAAGTTCAATGTTGTAATGAATTAATTAGTGTTAAATATTCAAGTGTAAGCTCAAATAAGAATAACAAACCCATTTATTTGTTCAGTCCCAGTTATGTTTCAATATTCAGGTAGCATATGTTTTCACATTGAACCGTTTGTCTTTGGGTGTTTTTCATTCTAATCACATAAAATATCCTGCAGAGACGTTCATACTGATGAATGTTTACTAATGTCGCAACAACAGGAAACTGCTGTATCATTGTTTCCTTTTACATGTAGGCAGGCAGTCAGCTACAAATGCCTGGGTGAATGTGTGAAGCAGATAGGAAGGAAAGCACAGCATTGACAGTAAAACATGCGGATCGGAAGTAAAGAAATTACGTATACAGTAGAATTCTTCTTTGCTGTTTACGTGAAGTAAGAAACAAAGAGTTATACGTGGGCACAATAATGCAATTCTATCGTTTATTTTGCTGACGTTAGTAAAGAAATAGTTGTGCTAGTAGTGTGAATAGAATGTTCTCTCTGTTGTGTGCCATTTATTTATATTTCTGTTAACCTATAGCATTGTTTATTCACTTTCCTATGGTAAAGTAGTCCAGTTTACATCGCGAGAATGCAATTATAATACTCTGTTTACAAGTATTGAATCAGGGTGTCTGTCGGTCACGAAAAAGTCACGAAATCAGAAAGTGGTCATGAAAGTCAAGAAATTTAGCTTTTGGGTCACGATCTTTTTTAAAATTGTAAAAATATAAGTACAGACTGGAGAATTTTGTTCTATAAAACGTCAAAATTCACCATCAAAAATGTCTGTAGTCGCCTTTAGATGCTACCAAATCGCAAGCAAAGCACACTTCTATCACGTGCATGAAAATTCGGCCTAATTCGCACCCAAATTCGGTCTTAAGAAAATCAGCAACTACCTTAACTACACCATTAGCGAGACACATGTCAGCTGTCAGGTGTGTACCTCTTCTGTAGCATCAGGCTTGCCAACAATACGATAATTTATCATAATATACGATAACTCAAGCTTTAACGCTATATGCTGATCAGCCAGAACATTTTGACCATCTACCTAATAGTTGGTATGTCCACCTATGACACGGATAATAGCGGCGACGCGTCTTGGCATGGAAGGAGTGAGGTCGTGGTAGGTCGCTGGCAGGAGTTGGCACCACATCTGCACACACAGATCACCTAATTCAGGTAAATTTCGGGGAGGGGGCGATACACTCTGACGGCACGTTCAATCACATCCCGGAAGTGTTTGATTGGGTTCAGATCCGGCGAGTTGGGGGGCCAGCACATAAATTGAAACTCCCCACTGTGTTCCTTGAACCACCCTATCACACTCCTGGCCTTGTGACATGCCGCGCTATCTTGTTGAAAAAGTCGTCATGAAGGGGTGTACATGGGCTGTAACTAGTGTACGGTACGCTTCGGCCGTCATGGTGCCTTGCACGAGCTCCAGTGAACCCATCGATGCCCACGTGAATGTTCCCCTCAGTCCCGCTGTACATGTGTCAAGGACCTGTTCCCCTGGAAGACGACAGTTCGCACCCTCCCATCGACATGATGAAGTGGCGAGGTAACGTGGTCATTTCAGTCGTAGTTGCCGATGTCGTGTTAACATTCGCACATAGATGGGTCGTTGGCTGCGGAGGTCCATCGTTAGGAATGTTCAGTGCACTGTGTGTTCAGACTCACTTGTACTTTGCCTAGCATTAAAGTCTGATGTTAGTTCCGCCACAGTTCGCTGCCTGTTCTGTTTTACCAGTTTGGACGTAGTTTCACCTTACCTTGCTTTCACCACTTGTTGAAGGCTCTAACCACAGCACTCCTCGAACATCCGACATGTCCTGCAGTTTCCGAAATGCTCGTGCCGAGCCTCCGGGCCATTACAATCTGCCTTCGGTCAAACTCAGATAGATCAATCGCCTTCCCCATTCTACACACGGCCAGCACGCTCACTGATACTACATGCGCCGTACATGTGTCTGACTAGCAGGCATTCCTCGTCAGGTGACGCTGCTATCGCCTGGATAGGTTTATATCAATAGTAGCTCGTAAGGTTCTGGCAATGCCCTTGCATAATGGGTGAATATACGATAACTTTAGAACGCACAATTTTATGCAGTTTTTGAATGTGTAAATAAATTATAGATGTGCATTACATAATTATTAAACACACATACACACGGATGATTTTAATACATAAATAATGATTTGAAAATTGGCAAATGTTAATCCTGCACCCATTCTTTAAGTTCCGTTACCTTTACGAGAGGATGAAAGTATTATTCACAGTAGTGTTAATAAGGATTTTTAAAATAGTGAAGACAGTAATGCGGATTTGAAGTTCGAAACAGAAGATTACTAAATAAGTTTATTATATATTATTGCTATTATTACTAGTATTTATACTTGTTTCTACAATTGGGGCCGCGGTGGCTCAGTGGTAGAGCGTTCACCTCTGTTGCATGGGGTCTCGGGTTCAAACCCTGCTCCCGCCAAGTGAACTTTGTGGTGGACAAACACCGTGTGCGTGGGTTTTCTCGGGGTTCTCCCGTTTCCTCCCACTTTCTTCATTCCACCATTTCATTCATTTCTCATCACCGTCTCCTTTAGCCTAACCGGCATAACCGTGGGACGTAAAACTTAAAGATTTCATTTCATTTGTTTCTACAATTATCGCGTGTATAACGAATATACGATAATTTTGAAGACGAAAATGGGTAATTTTGTTCTCTGAGGTTGGCAACCGTGTAAAGCACTCCGCTTTTGTGTGAGGAATCTCTTTCGATTCTAAAAGATGTGTGGTTGTGGTTGATAACAAGAGATAGCCGTTTTACAATCGGCAATCTCAAACGGACTCAGGATCACTTCGCCCGCGGATTGAGATGGAAACTTTTTTTTTTTTTTTTTTTTTTTTTTTAAATAATATTGCGGCCTTATCAGTGTGCAGCGCAAACGCCTCACTATTTTAGATTGAAAAACCACCTACTACAAATAACTTCGTCTTTCTTTCCAGTTTTTTCCAGCTTTACTCATAACGAAGTAAGCCATTGGGCCCGGACTTTTGATACACTCGGTACAATATATCATACACGTTCTAGAATACGTGGGTAGTTCTTTCAGCTGTGTTTGCGTTTCTATCTGAGTGGTTACCTTTTAATACCTATTGAAACGTAGATGTATTCAATTGTGAGTATGAGAAGAACGCAGTATCTTGGCACATGTTCTTTTATTGTATATGAAGCGTTAAATATATTGTATCTTTTGAAAACATACGAGACACGGAAATTTCCATTCCATCTGTACTCGTCGCATTAGTCATGATCACCAATAAGCCGTAAACATCATATTAAAAAGGAAGTCCAAGATCATTGGATTTTATGACGAGTATAAATTATTTTACGGCATATTGTTAGTTTTTGTCATAAACCTTGTTGTAGAAATTATTATTGAATGTAGTTAATACTATGTATGCTTTATTTCCCGCGATTTCGAAGCTTTATTTGTGGCAATATTAATTTGTTTCGTACAATGCCCCTTGTCTTTGGAAAGTAAATCTTACTTTAGTCGCGTCCATAATGTGCATAGTTTTGTTTCCATTGTGTACAAAATCGTCACCGTAAATGTTCACGATCAGCTATTTTCTCTTGCTACTGTTTTTCCACAGTTTGATAAATTGGATTTGTTTTCTCTGCTATATACGAGGCGTGTTTTTAAAGTAAGTACCGTTTTGAAATTCGGCCGCTTCAGCGCTGCGGTCTCGCGCATGCGCGCTATGTACACTCATGTCCAAAATTATTGTCGCATATCTATAACTGTCTTCTTGTAAGAATATAATTTGATAATGATTTTGCGGGGTAATTTTAATACTGATACTATTTGTATAATCGGGAAATGTATATTTGTGGCAGATTTCATAGGCAAAGAATTATAAATACGAAAGTTAGAATAAGTAAAACAAAATGTTACTAAATGGACAAGAAAGTTTTATTTTTGTTTTATTGTTCTTATTTTCTGCTGTTTTGACATGATTTTTGCCACACCCATGTCTTTGCCGATTATACACATACTAACATTGTAAGAAATACCGGGCGAATTCGTTATCAAATTATATTCTTACAACAACATATTTATAGACATGCGACAATAATTTTGGACATGAGAGTACCTACATGTATTCACAAGCACAGACGCTATTACGGAAACATTCGAATGTATTTACGTTTGTTAGTAATTAAAATACCTCCGTCGATTGAGAATCAGCCGAATGTGCAATACGGAAATAGGTTAGGTTAGATCCTTTAAAGATAGCCGAACGAATGTTCATTATGAGGAACGAAGTGGGCGACCTTCTGTCATCACTAAAGACTTTGTGCAAAAAGTAACGGAAAAGTGAAAGGAAACAGACGCTTTTACTATTTCGTCGTTATCTCATAAATTTCCTCAAGTTTAAAGGTCGGCGCAGCGACGACGATGTTGAGATCAGAGCGGGTGTGTTGCAGTGGTTGTCAAATCAGGCGACAGATTTCTATGAGGATGGTATTGAAAACCAAGCGCCTTAATGTTTAAAAAGAAAATACAGGTACAGGTTTTCATCTAACAATAAAATTTCGAAAAGAGTACTTTTTTTATTATTATTATTTTAAAACAGTACTTACTTACCCGTAAGTACTCGCGCCCTTTTTTGTGACACCAGTACTCGCGCGGGTTCCAATAGAGCCCCAAATTGATGTTTTTTACAGTAAAAAAATATATATATTTTTAATAATTAAGAAAATGTAGCATAACTCTAGACGTTTTTTAAAAAGTATTTGCTGCAATTAGATTTTTTGAACTTGTTTTGAGAATTTTTAAAAAATATTTTTTCATCTGGACTTGTGGCTAGCAACTCAAAAGTTACCTGTTTGGAGTCTGTGAACACCCCGCGCGAACACTTAAGGGTTAAACAAGCCTCTTATATTGTTTTTATAAGGTTACTATTCTCTTTGTTAAATTTGGGATTATTATCGTACATTTCAGGCGTGTATATATATTAACAGTTCTACACCTGGAGAATTTAAATCGAATTTCTCCTAGATTTTTGGAGTCTGTAATTAACTTCCATCACATACAAGATTTCATGTATACCTAGGGCCGTCATATTTGGTTTATTATTATTATTATTATTATTTTATTATTATTATTATTATTATTATTATTAGTCTATTATTATTATATCAAAACGATCCATTCACATGCATGCATAAAGGTAAGAAAATCTATTTCTTAAAAGACTGTCAAAGACTTTCCCATTTTCAGTATGGCCTTCTGTATCTTTACACAGGGCTGTACACAGGAGAGTCTCCGGATTCAACTTCCCTCTCCGAATTTTTAAACTTCAAACCTAATGTAAAAAGGTCGTATGTACTTAAAAGGATGGTGTTCGAGTTGTGAAAGAATCCTTGAGAAGTTTATACCTGATTCCTGCGTAAGGCAATTACAAAGATCTCTTGTACTTACAGAATGTAAGCTTCGTTATAGTAATTAGTTTATTTACAAGTATATAACTGTATATTGGCATTTACGCTTCCATAGATGTGTGTTCTATTTTAACACGAGGCCGGTGTGGAGAGTGGAGTGGGCACTCGTGATTCTTCGTTTCATACCCCGATTGGAAAGAGAATCTGTTACTCTACTGCAGCGTTTCCCAACCTTTTTCAACTTGCGGCACACTACGGGTGTTACTTGGATTCTCGCGGCACACTTATAGATATTATTATTTGTAAATATAAAACACAGTGGTATTTTTCCTGCGATTATTGATCATCTCACAGAGAAGAAAGCTCAATCACTGGTTTTCCCCGTGGTAAATCATTATGCTTATTTTTCATTCTAATTTAAAAATAGAAAACAATTGCAGTGCAATATTGGAATCAGGGTTTTAAAATTACGCTTTCTTTTTAAAAACTATATCCAACCTTTTACTAAGAAGGAAGATCACTAAATAACGAACGAACAAACAAATCTCTCTTACTTTTAAAACACAAATGTACGTAATTTGTATGCACGTTTGCTTTGTCGAAGAGATTGAATGATATTTTAAATTTTCTAGTTACAAAATAGTCTGCAACAACAAAGAAGCAATAATGGTCATAACAATGATAACATTTTTTTTTAAACATTACAAATGTACAGAATAGTAACACGGTATGAAACTTAAAATTGTAGATTCATAGTAGAGGTTTATAGTAATGTGAAATACAAATATACATTTTTCCCTACTTTTGCAATTTGATTGCTATAAAATTAATAATTTTATTTCGATTCCTCGCGGTACACCAGCGGCCCATTCACGGCACACCGATTGGGAAACTCTGCTCTACTGGAATGAGATAAACGTAAGACTAAAAACTAGTTGAATGCAGGCAATAATAGCTGGAGTGGTCTGGTGCAGGGGTACTTTGTGTAGAGAAGAATGCATCAGGATGATGAGGAGAATTCCTTACTGGTGTGTGTATACGATGTTTCACAAACACTTTCCTTATGTCTAGTAGAGTTAATTGATGTATGAATCATGGGTGTCATGATATGGTGCGCAAACGACCGCGGAGAGTAAGTCAGTGTATTTTTGGACACAAAATTCTTAGACCTGACAGATTTGGCTCATTTTCAACATCGTTCGTGTGGAATGTACGGGTCAAGGATGCAGTGTATGTGTGTGTGTGTGTGTGTGTGTGTGTGTGTGTCAGAGAGAGAGAGAGATGTCTGTTTCTATTCGGTAGACATTGTCTTGACCGTAAGTCGACTTTCTTCATAGTTGCCACTTTCCTAGAGTGATATAATTGATGAACTGATGTTCCGATAACCACCAAGGGGAGCGTGGCAGTTCAGTGGTAGAACCTTCAACCCTTATGTGAGGGTCTCTTGTTGTATCCAAGGCCGGTTCGATCTGTCCCCGGTTTGATTCGCGGTGAGGACACTATCGAAGAAAAACGTAAAAGCTTTTTTCAGACCAGCCACCCTGAATGAGGTTTTTCCTAGGTTTTCCTCACTCTCACCAGCAAATGCCGGGATGGTACCTAACACACAGGTCCCAGGACACTTCCTTCCCCAATCCTTTCTTCCTTCCCTTTTCCTCGAATAATGTGATCGCCAAGAGACGTCATTCCTCGTACATGACGGGCTAACATCGTCTTAGATGCCGCAAGCTTAGAAATATAACTCCTAATTCTAGCCAAGACCGTAGGACATTGTGACGGATAATAATGTGTTTGTGGGTTTTCTCGGGGTTCTTCTACGTTCTTTCGTAATTATTCACTGTAATTAAGGGGGCAGACTACTAAATACTTTTCAAAGGCTAACAATTTTTCTTTTGCCCGTTTTTTTGTGAGTGAAAAGAGATATTGAAATGTAACTTACCACAATAATAGATAATGTTATTCTGCACCCGAAAATATGAATCGGAAGAATTTTCAGTGTTGCTATCCACAGAAATTATAGTGTGACCAGAATTTGAATTACCCGAAAATCTAGGTTAAGGCAGCGACTAGAGAAATGAACTCGACGGTAATTGATGACTTATGCTGTCTTTGTTCCTTGTTAACTATTTTTTAAAATAATATTTGTATTTATTTTGCAATAACTAACATAAGTTATTACAAAATAAATAGGTTATTACAAAATAAATACAAATATTATTTTAGAAATAGTTAACAAGGGACAAAGACAGCATGATAAGTCATCAGTTAGCGTTGAGTTAATTATTTTAGTCGCTGCCTTAACCTAGATTTTTGGGTAATTCAAATTCTGGTCACACTGTAATTTCTATGGATAGCAACACTGAAAATTCTTCCGATTCGTATTTTCGGGTGTAGAATAACATTATCTATTATTGTGGTAGGTTACATTTCATTCTCTCTCTTCACTTACGAAAAACGGGTAGAAAAAAAATTAGCTTTTGAAAAATATTTAGTAGTCTGCTCCCTTAATCATTTTTCTTCTAAAGATGGTTGTAGGGCACAAAACTGAAAAAAATTATTTTCTCTGAACGAATGCTGGAAGACTTAGGACAAGTTTCACTATAAATAATAGATTCTTTAATGGTCACACTTAGAATGTGTCTTTATTTCCTCATGTATTAATTCTCAGTAGTCCGTAATGCGTCGTGCGTCTTTTGCACTAACAATAGTATGCGCGTATTAAATTTTGTAATAAGTTCAAGTAGTTACATCACTGATAAAATTGTTGTGCTCAAATACATCAAAAGTGCGTTCTTATCGTCATTTCATCTCTTGTTGCTGAGTAAGACAGTGTCCCTATCTGCTGTTAACTGTTATGTATATTAAGGTCAAAATCAGTAAATTGGGATTACGCGAGCTTTTTTTTACGTAATGTTAGTTAGGTTGATTAAAATTTTTTATTATCTTTTTTTTACTACAAAACCTGAGAGGGCAAGGTTAAGAACTTCACGCCTTCTATATGTTGGGTGTGGCACTTAACGCGCGTCATATATAGAAGCACTATGTCAGTTAATGAATAATACATTCAGGATTTACTTCTAGAATTTTGATATAGCCTCAGAGCATTGTATTCGTGATGTAATTTGAAATTCTGGATTAATGATAAAATTATTTAGTGTGGTTTAAGCTGTCTATATGTTTGTTTGATTATTCGAACGTACTTTCAAAAATTCTCAGAATCCCCTTCAGACAAATGCTGAAATAATGCGTCATCAACACGCCAAAATAAATAACTTGAAATGCAAATTATAGAGTACGTCAGTGATAATTTTGTTTCGTTGGAAGTTAATTATGTTGTTAATGATTTTATGCAAAAGGGCAATGCGAAACATTCACCCCTCTTTGAACGCCTTGGCCTACCTTACTTTAAAAGGAAAAAGGATAGTCCATTAGTACTGGTTCCCTGACGAATTATGGATGCATTCGATCGTATTAACCCTTTTTAAATTATATCGTACATTTTTATACGATAGGGTAGTATCTTCATTATTCAATTAAAAAAGTACTAATACGAAGTAAAGATCTTCGGGTTTTTTTTTTTTTTTAAGCTTGGAGGCACTGCAGAACAGGTTCTGTATGGTTTCACATCTTTCTGCGTCGAGACATAGGGGGTGATGACGCAAAAACTCTTAATAAAATATTTTTTGTTAGGCCTGTTTTTATTATTTATCAGCACTTTTGTACCTAGAAGATTGAAATTTTTCACACACATTAGTGCAACCCGTAGTATTTTTCAGATTTGTTTCAAATCTGCGTTAACACAGGGGTCCAGAGGGGCAAAAAAAAAAAAGTTATTTTTAACAAAATCGCGATTTTCCAGGGGGCTGCAGTGGCTCAGTGGTAGAGCATTCATCCATGTCGTCTGGGATCTTTGGTTCGATCCCAGCTCGCGTCAAGTGAGCTTTGTAGTGGACAAACACAGTGCGCATGGTTTTCCTCGGGGTTCTACCGTTTCCTCCCCCTTAATTCTACCATTGCATTCATTTCTCATCAACGTCTCCTTTAGCCTAGCCGGCATAACCATCGGACGTAAAACTGAAAGATCATTTAATTTGGAGCGATTTCCAACGTTGTTCATTTCGCGCATCCTTTTGTAAACGTAACATGCTTCCCACTTCCACTTGACTGCTTATTGGTTATATGCACTTTTTGTCTGCCCGCTTTTGCGATTTCAGATGCAACACTGAATTCTCAAATCTCCAATAATAATATTAATAACCAATTTATATTTATTTACAGCAAGACATCTGCATACCGTTGTCGCACAGTATATTTCAGAACTGGAAGTAGTAAAAACTAGTACAGCTAATGGTGTCAATGTTGATTGCTGTATTAGTAATAATTATAAAAAGAGATCCAGAGTTTCTGGTACGGAATCAACGACCGAAGAACGGTTTTTTTCCTGTAAGCTGAAGTTCTGTCTAGTACCTCTGGTTTCAATATTTTGAATTAGCATAGTTTGTGAACTGAAACTCACTTGTTTCTGTTACAAAATTTGAATTTTGTCGAAACATTAATTAATTTACTAGCTGAACCTGCGCTCACTGCAACAGCGCTTCATTCACATATGAGCATGAATCTCCTTGTCATTCCTCAAAACATCTGTAGGCTACATATCCCTTTACACACACAAGTGAAAGATGTCTTGATGAAAATCGGCAAGGGGTGCCATAAAGGGGAGATTTTTTCAATATTTCGTATCGTTTGCAAGATTGAGCCTACATGCGGTTGGAGTTTCTAATTCATGTATGATCAGTGTTTCCTTTCTTCTTGCGTGCAGTATGTGATAAGCAAATACGAGTGCCAGACACACACACACACACACAAAAAAAAAAAAAATCGAGACTGGTCCAATAAATCATTGTACTGACAGAATCAGTTCTCCGTGACATTATCACCTTTATAGTAGTCCTCTTCAACACTCACTTCTGCACTCAGTGCTGCCATTCCTGGTAACAGTTCCGAAACGAGCTTTTGGGAAACCCTTCAGGAGATTCTCCGTTTTTGCCTGAACCTCTTCAACAGAGGTAAAATGGGTTCCCTTTAACCAATATCTAACTTCAGGAAATAAAAAGTCGCATGGGGCTAAATCAGGTGAATGAGAATGCCCCATCACAGTAATGTTTTTGTTTTTGCTGGTCAGAAACTGCTTGACAGATAGTCGTGTGAGCGGGTGCATTCTTCTGGTGCAACAGCCATCCATCACTCCACAACTGTGGCCTTTTTTTCCCTAATTTTTTCACGGAGTATTTTTAGTACTTCAATGTAGTATTGATTAACTGATCACTGGGAACCCACTCAATCATTACAATTCCACTAATATCGAAGAAGACATTTAACATTACCTTGAATTTTGATTTTGACATGCGTGCTTTTTGGGTCTTGGGAATCCTGGAGACTTCCACTGCATCGACTGGTGCTTACTTTCTGGGTCATAGGGAAAAATCCAGGTCTCATCACATGTTACAGCAGATTCCAGCAAATTTGGCTCGTTCGTAGTGTATTCTATCGTATCCACACACACGTTTTTACGGCACTGTTTTTGGTAATCGGACAGAACTTTTGGAACAATCTTCCACAAATCTTTCTCATGTGTAATTCGTCAGTTAAAATGCGTCGAACAGCTTCCCGATTCAAGTTAACCAATTCCGCCACTGCACGAATACTTAAAATCTTCGGTCACTCCGGATCACATCACGAACTTTGGTAATGTTTTCGTCTGTAATCGCTGACATTGGATGCCCAGCACCGTTCATCATCTTCCACACTGTCCCTTCCCCCCCCCCCCCCTGAAAACAGCTTATGTCATTCAAACACATGTCCACGAGACAAAGTTCCATCTCCATAAGCCTCGGTTAACATTTGAAATGTTTCCGTGGCTGATTTCTTAAGTTTCACAAGTTGATTTGCTGTTCGGTTTTTACATTTTTCCAGTAGAATACAGTTGCGTGTTCACTCAATGACGCAGTAGTCCCAACTGGCGTGATCGGTTAAATCGAAACTGGCATGGTTAGAGGTGGTGTGTGGGATGACGTCACCAAAACAGTTGTTGCCAACTCCACTCTTTTTTTTTCAAGCTACACACTTAGTATATTTTTTTGTGTCACAATTGATTATAATGTCAGTAATATATGGTGTTCATTGGGCAAAACACTCCAAACAATAAGGATTCATCTTAGCCTGGAGAAATGGTTATCCTTCGTTTTATATTACTAGAGCAACCAACTTTATGCTTTATACAGCTGTAAATTGTGCTTTATTTTTCCTTACATTATGCTTTAATATTGTATTTTTTAAATTATGTCTTAATACGCTATTCCTTGAATTTATACTTCATTTTTAACCCTTTCTATTACATATTAGTTTTATTTTATTCGTTTGTATTACACAAGCAAGCATTAAAAACGTATATGAAACTATTCATTTTTCCCACCAAAAATTACATCAACAACATACTACCTCATTTTGTGCAGTTCTTCTTAAGCGGTGTT
Organism: Thermobia domestica; assembly: GCF_964235325.1. Classification (NCBI taxonomy): domain Eukaryota; kingdom Metazoa; phylum Arthropoda; class Insecta; order Zygentoma; family Lepismatidae; genus Thermobia; species Thermobia domestica. Next base: position 18,093,785 of record NC_137467.1, read on the forward strand.
GAAACACGTAGCTGCACAGAAGACTTGTCATATTTAATGAATTCAGAACAAAGAGTACAAATTAGATTACCGCGTTCCACTTTGAAATGGTCAGTTGGGAATTCTCTTAGTCTCTGAGATTGCATATGCTCTTGATTCTGGCATCTTGGAATAAGCACAACCAGTCTTAACTGCCTTTTAACACAAAGTGAGGAGACAAAAAAAAAAAAAAAAAAAAAAAAAAAAAAAAAATCCTGAGCGGAAGGTGCGGCGAGAGGAGGAATTCGAACTTTCCATTGTTACGAGTAAAGGCAATTGGCAGTTGATTTAAATTGTTTGCGTCATTCATAACAGCCTTTGATGATCATTTTTTCTTTGGCACAAAGTATATTAACGTATTTTTCTTCGTTGTACGCATATACAAGGTTCTGGAATAAAAAAGCATTAAGCATTATGCTTTGTGCTTTATTTCTGTAAATTATGCGTATAAGACCAGCAAATTTGGATATGTATGGTCAAAATAACAGGGATAGTACCAGCCATAGGTGAAAAATTCCACTATGCTTTTACTGCTTTTTATGCTTTATGGTTGCCCTATTTATTACCATTTGGGCATGAAACAAACACCTGAGAGATATATTACTCCCGTATACAATTATGTGGTGTTGGGATGTATAACTCGTAGGATATGATGTCTTATTTTTAAAAAAATCAACACTTCCTGTGAACCCCTAAAAATGTAATAAAGAAGTTACGGCCATTTTAAAAAAATATATTCAGTTAGAACTGGACAATCTACACAAAATTTTGAATAGCATTTGTGGTTTTCGAGGTCTCATTGTCGAAAGGATTTGGGACAAACACATTTTTTTTCTTTGGAGACAAACATGTAAACCTAACATTTTAATACTGTATATAGATTGTTGATGTATGTCTTTCACTTATCAGTTAATGATTATAGGTTTTGTTATTTCATTTACTTTTACGTAATCTGATATCAGTGGAAAGATTAACGTGAATATAGTGTGATTTTGATTGAAATTATTATTTCTAAAGATACGCTACTTGAACTTGCGATCAAACAAAATAAATAAAATACTTGATATTAAATGATAAAAGAGAAGTATTTAATTGTTTTGTGGGGTGTTAATAGAAAATACCAACTCAGTCAGCTTATTCTGTGAAGTAGATCTTAAAATTTATTTATTTATTCATTTTACTTCATTCATTAGTACAGTTGATAAAACCATATTGCATTAAGAACAAAGATAAATGATTGCGGTAATCTTAAAAAGCACTGGAAACGCCTTGGGTTATCTGTAAAAGAAACTAATCTGGATGTATAGAGAGGGGACCATTTATTTGAAAACACCCTTGTAGTTTTTATTTTAAACTAATAAATATAAAATTCTGAAATTGTGTACGATACAGATACTGACAGTGGGCATTGTTTGACACTAATGGACAGCATCACATTAACCATACGTATAACAAGGGGTTACACGTAACACCGCACACCAAGGGAGGGTTAACCTCCTCGGACCCCGTGTCGCCAATAGGCGACATGCACTTAGCGGGAAACTGAGAAAGATACGAAAAGAATAACTGAAAATTGGCTAACAAGGTATATAACCGAAGGTACTTATAATATTGGAACACAAAATTTCTACCCAAAAAAAAAAAAAAAATGCTGGGCCCGAGGAGGTTAAAAAAAAGTCCACCACATGAATCATTATTTTGTATCACAGAAAATGTAGTTCTTCTTTATTTTGCGCCTTCAGTTGTCTTAATTTATAGTTGGTACATGTAGTTACTGGGTGCTAGATTGGGACCGCGCGGACGGTGATAAAATTATTCCCAGTCAAATGATGCGTTTTTTTTTTTTTTTTTTTTTTTTGAGTTGGCAGCGTATAGACCAATCCCCTTACTTAGCATGCCTCGCCTTTTGTTTTCGACTGTACAGTGGAGTTTTTGTAAGGTGTTACAATACGTCGTAAAATTTGTGTCACTACGAGGCCAAAAATCCACAAGCAATACTCCCTTCCTGTCCCAAAACACAGTACACATGACTTTCCGGGCTGAAATTGTTTGTTCGAGCTTGAGTAATGTTAAATGCCATTATTCCATGGATTGTTGCTTCGATTCCGGTACCGCTCAAGGAAGGTCAACACACTAGTTAAACCGTTTGGTTTTGTGCACTTCGGTGAGCATTTTCGATACTCAGCGTGAGCACAACTTTCGATAATTTAACTGTTGAGTCTCGATTTCATAGAGATTTCTTGAAACTTGAGGAAACTTGTTAGATAATGACGAAATCATAAAGCGTCTTTTCACGTTTTCGTCAACTTTCTGCCAAGTCTTCAATGATGATAGAAGGTCTTCCACTTCGTTCCTTACCATGAACGTTCGTGCGGCCATCTGTAAAAGCTCTAACTCATTTCCGTACTATTCCATTGCTCATAATGTTCGCTCCATAACTAATCTAACGATAAATTTCAGCCGCTTTCATGTCTTCAAGAAAACTGATCGCAGTGCGTATTTTACAATCGGCGGATGCGTTTTAACTACTCACAAAAAACGTGAACTTGTGCCTTGCTAACAGATGTAGGTGCACAACGCGCATGTGCGGAATGCCGACCGCAGCACAGCAGCGCCCAAATTTCAACATTGCTTACTTACAAAACACGCCTCGTAGAATCATACAAATCTGGATTTTCTTTGGCCAATTGAGATCTTTGTTTAGACACAAAGTATTAGAATTCGCTATGTGCGGTTGCCAGAATATAACCTTAAGCAGAGTAGGGGCCCAAGATTTTTTTAAAGAGTGTACATAAGAGTTGACTTCATTACACTGGTAGTCGCTTGTATACATCGGTTATTGTTTTTTGATGTCATGTAGTCACCTCTCGCACAATTTTTTGAGATTGTTAAGCTCTTAATAATATTTTTGTAACAAAATATATGCCTGAAAGTGAGAATGAGTTGTTACATTCATCAAGTAATCTAAATCCCCAATGAGATAAGATTATCGAAATCAAGACATAAATCTTAGTTGAAGTTCAATTGATCATTTTTGTTTATTAAAATATTGGCATGTTAATGGTTTCTATAATAACGTAGGTCGTATGTTATTATAGACACTTTCAGTTCCTCTTCACTTGTGCATCGCTGTCCATTTTGATCAAGTTCACCGTAAATTGGAACGAATATTAGCATCGTTGTACTGTTTTAGTTGAAAGGTGTTCTACCGTGCCACGGTTATGCTAAAGGAGACGGTGATGATGAATAATGAACGAAATGGTGGAATGAAGAAAGTGGGAGGAAATGGGAGAACCCCGAGAAAACCCACGCACACGGTGTTTGTCCACCACAAAGTTCACTTGGCGGGGGTTGGGATCGAACCCGGGGCCCCAAGCACCAGAGGTGAACGCTCTACCTTTGAGCCACCGCGGCCCTTATGATATTTGACCATAATAGTACAATGCTGATCAGTAACAACACATAAGACTTATTTTATGGCAACGTTGGTTTGAAATAAACATCCTGTATTTTGTAACCAAAGTACAAAAACTACTTTAAAAATTACGAAATTATGATCACGAAGACATGGTACAGTCCGCAGCAAAAAGCCTGCAAACATGAGCATGTAAGTTTATTGTGAAACCTGCGCCTAACAGCGCAGGGAATCAACATAACGTCTAAGTGGCACGAATCTCGCCAGAAAAACCTCGGCGTCGTCCCCTGCACACCTATTTTGTAGCAAAAGACTTCGTCGTTCACAGTAAACTAACATGTTCATGTTGCAGGTTTTTTTATTATTATTATTATTGCTGCGGACTGTACAACCATAAAAACAAACTAAATATTTTAAATGTAATGCTATCAATGCTTGCCAATTAAAGGGTTAAAACGGACAGACTATACTCGCACATGTGAACACAGTAGCTCGGTATTTAAAGGATCCCATATGAGTGTGTAGTATTTTTTTAGTTCCCCCACCCCCACTTTCCTTCCACATTTTCATTCATTCCATCAATTTTGTTAGTCATTCATTTTCCTTAATCATCCTTCACCTACAGCCTACAGGTCATAATCGAAATACCTCAACTACAGATTCCATTTCATTTTTACGATGGTCGCACCGAAGTCGTTGTTAGCAATAAACAGAGGTCGAAATTATGATGGGACGATAATTACCTGTAAGCATCCGTCATTAGCATGTCTTTACGCTAGAATTAACCAGCCCGTCTCTTGACATGTCTAGTACAAGAGGGGGGGGGGTAAAAATTTCAAATGATTGTTACACTATTGAATTTCAGTTATGTGAAACTAAATTAATAGCAAGAACGTTTGAAATAGTTCTACTTTAAATGTATCATAAATGGTTACATTTATGACATTGTTTCCATTTTTAAAGCACGGGATGCTACAATCTGAAATTCGGTTTTGTCTTGGCGGTGCGAGCATTTACATCCATCTTTAGAGTAAAATTTAGCATGCTTTTGTGAGCTTCAGTGTTAGGTAAGATACAGAAATAACACTTTAAAAAAAATAGTGTTTTGAAATAAAAAGAAATCTTTGGGAAAACAAAGATAGGTTACACGTAGTACCAACAGGGGGTCAAATTTACCCGCAACCAATGGATTACTATAAAAATAAAACAGACGATATTATAAAAGTAACATTACATTCAAACGAACATTCTAATAATAATAATAATAATAATAATAATAATAATAATAATAATAATAATAATAATAATAATAATAATAATAATAAATCTCGCAGGTGTCTCTTTATCCTGCAAAATATTGAGGACTTGAACGCGCAGGCAAAATTCCACCCCCCTCCCGCCATGGTATTTCTAGAGCTAATTCAGAGCCAGAAAAAAAATGAAATCTTACTATGTGTATTACAATTATGCCCTTTAGGCTAAGGTAGACAATGATTAAAGCAAGTGGTTGATGCTTGAAGAATTGGTGGAACGAGAGTCTGGGAGGAAACGGGAGTACCCCGAGAAAACACACGGGCACGATGTTGTACACCACAAGCTTACGTGGCTCGGGAATCAAACCAGGGACACCACGTACCAGAGGTATGTATACACTCTACCACACTGAGCCACCGTGCCCCCCGTGGATGAAGAGAGAGGAAGAAAGCCCACAGTCATTCCTTTGTCCGCGTATTTTAATGCTGTTATGTAACCCCGCATAATTGATATGTAGTGCAGGTTGCATACATGCAAGGTACTTTTAGAAACATCCATAGGTGTTCACCCCCTGTAAATCCCCACGAGCCGAAAATAGAAAACTGCTTCGTACGCGATTAGAGCAGTAAAGATATGTCGGTGTACAACATTTGGTGGTTCTAGGCGACTTCTTTTTATCGGGAAAAAGCTGATGAGACTATTACTATTATTATTAAAAGTGGATATTTATGAGGTGGATAATAATAAACGTAATCGAGTTAATTTGGAACTAGCGAGATTGGGTTGCTGCGGTCATAACCTTTCATGTTCTTCAAAGCTGCTGGTATATATATATATATATATATATAATATGTGTGTCTTCCTTAGCTTGTGCTGTACCCTGAATAATAGATTAAGTAAAAAGCAATGAAGTACAGACTTATAATCAGTTATTTTCATTCAAGTTCCTTTATACTGACCTTTGATAACCTTACATGCATCGTAGCCAGACATTTGATAACGATGTATTTAAACATAAGGCAAGGAGATAATTATGTTTAAAATTTCTGTCAATAACTATAATAGTAGACTGTATAATTGAAATTTTAATGTGATCGTTTGCTTTTAAAATTAAAGTTTATTATAGATGGTAAAATTAATGAAAATTAATAGTAGACATACACAAGCACTGAAATACAATTATTATTTTAAGAATATTTTATGTGTAAAATATGCGGAACAAATCACACATCCCAACATACAATATTTACTTATTCACTGGTAGTTACGTGGCAACTGTTGTTTGAAATCTGATTGGTTTAGAACTTACGGGTCTTCACTACAGCGAAATTAAACTACCGCTAATTTTAGAGTTTTTCTGTAATATCTTCAAAACAAAAATATTCAAAAAGCAAAACCGTAATGAACTAGACAATACGATTTTGCATGTGATACCTTTATCACAATTCACCTATCTGCTTTTGGTATGCCGCTATTTACAGAATCCGCAAAAAAAAAAAAAAAAAATCTATACACAGTTGCCAATCGCAAACAGGTAGATGAGTTGTGATAACGGTATCATATGCAAAATCGTATTGTCTAGTTAACTATGTTTCTGCTTTTCAAATATTTTTAATTGTTTTGAAGATATTACAGAAAAACTCCAAAATTAGCGGTAGTTTAATTTCGCTGTAGTCCAAGAAATGAGACAAGCAAATAAAGTTAAAATTCACTGGTCAAATTTTCCGAGCACTTCATTATTTTTTAAAAATACTTTATTTATATTGAAAAACATAAAGACAGAACCAGCATGTATCAGCACAACGTGTTTTATTTGAGGAAGAGGCAAACAGATTGTCTAGTTTTTTTTTTTTTTTTTTTTTAAATGCGTGCAGAACAAATCTAATTTGAGGGTATATCAGATTCCATGTTTTTTCTCCGCATTCGATTTCTCAAACATCTACAGGCTTAATTTTATATATATACAGTATATATATTTATAACGGAGAGATTATATTTCATAGAGAAGTGCTGTTGATATTTTTACCGTGTAAATATTGAGAATATCACAAAGTTGCACTGAGTAACATATAATAAAATATGGAGGCTGCAGCTAATACTGCCAAGTAACATGTATTCACAACAGACAAGAACTGTTTATGTTATCAGTATGCGGGTACTGAGCTCAACAAGGGGTCATCATGCACTGATAACTTGGCAGCATATATAGTGCTGTGGTGAAAGCTCGTATTTCAGATACCAAATGCTTAACAGAAGACGTGCAGAAAGGTTAGAATACCAGATAAATAACGGCATTTGGCGTCGTGGAAACAGTCATAAATAACAAAATTAAGAATTAGCAATTAGCTTGGCGAGGTGAAAGTAGTAATTTTACCGAATGGCTGAAAGGTTCTGTCGTCGCTTCGTAATTTGAGTTCATAACTAGTGTTAATAAGGTTTCAAAAAAATTGAATCTTTGAAAAATAGTGTTATTCGAATCTTAAAAGTAGTATTCCAATGTTACAACAGGGTTCCTACTGGTCAGAGAAAACTCAGGGAAAATGGTACATGTCACGAAACTCAGGGAAAAGACTGGAAATCAGGGAAAGTCAGGGATTTTATATTTTTTTCTAACATTAATTGTACACCACTTTCATCGTAGCCAATTAATGATCACAGTATGGAACGTTGCTCAGATTTTTATGGGTGGTAAGTGGAATGTACACTCATGTCCAAAATTATTGTCGCATATCTATAACTGTCTTCTTGTAAGAATATAATAAATGATTTTGCAGGGTACTTTTAATACTGATACTATGTGTATAATCGGAAAATGTATTTTTGTAGTAAATTTCATAGGAAAAGAATTATAAATACGAAAATTAGAATGAGTAAAATAAAATGTCGCTAAATGGACAAGAAAGTCTTATTTTCGTTTCATTGTTCTTATTTACTGGTCTTTTGACATGAAATTTGCCACATGCATGTCTTTGCCGATTATATACATACTAACATTTTAAGAAATACCGGGCGAATTTGTTATCAAATTATATTCCTACATCATCATATTTATAGACATGCGACAATAATTTTGGACATGAGTGTACGTATGAGCAATTGATTATTATTTGTCTCATATACTAAAATAAATGTTATCATATATAAATATTCACCGTTATTTATTCCTTATTTATATATCAATTTTATCCGTCACCTGTCATGAAAGTCAGGGAATTTCCTGCCACAGGTCAGGGAGAAGGGAAATAGAATTCTCCAGATCAGTAGGAGCCCAATAGAATCCCGATGTTTATTCAGATTTTTTTCCCCTCGATGTTTTAGATGTCCAAACTATGCTATACACAAGTGTCGGAAGTCTTACAGAATGGGTCTGTCCGTTCATCTGTCTGTCTCTGTTTACAGGTATCAAAGTAAAAAGATAAGAACCAGCAGGAAGCGATTTCTTCGAATCGTTTTAGCGTCCCCAAAATAGGTTCCATCTCCTCAATCAACTTTGTTCATACCGGAGGTGGTTGAAATCTATAATTTCCTGTTTCAATACATCGCCATTAGAACAAAAACGGCAGTAAGTAGTGAGAAGCGGATTTTTGGAATCGATTCAGCGTGCAAAGGATAAATACCATGTCCACCTTATCTTTATACTAGATTCGAAAGTGGTTAGCGTTTCCTATCACTTCTCAATTTAAAAATTAATCTGCATAGTGAAAACGATAAGAAAGGACGAGAAATGGCCTTTGCTGTATATTCAGGGTTCTAGGAATAAGTTGTGCCCCGACCTTTATCCATTTATTGAAATAGGAAGGGTTAAACTGTTTCTGCACTAATTGCCATAGTGAAACAATTTTAGGAATAATTTTAGAAAATGCATTAAAAGATTATTTGGCCAAGAAATAGTTTTTGGATCAGGGGACAAAATTTTTGAACGGCCCGTAAATTCGAGTTTTCGTGTTCTACGGAAAAAGCACGTCATACTCAGTTAAGTGATAGTTTGGGTCTGGCTACAACATTATACGTATGTAATTCTCCATTTTTGATTGAAATATATTGGATCTTTTGATTCAAAAAATATGAACCAAAATGTAGTGGAAACGCAGCGAGAAACTCGTTTTATTCAACCAAACAGCTGTCTGCTGTGGCTTATTTATTGATCGTTTCGTAATAAAGTTTGCGCTGTTGATAGTAGCTTGCCAACCAGTCAAAATGATCCAAATACGTTTATGAAATTGTTTCAGAACAAGTAAAGTTTGGTTACGTTGTTTAGGAAACATGTAAAGCCTCTGCGATAACCTTTTTCTTTCTTTCTCTCTCTCTGAATCCAAGTGATGATCTATCATGAGCAGGAACAAACAGTTTGTGTGTGTGTTTTTTCTGCCTCTGCCATGTCATCTCTCGCCTGAGAAGAAGAGTTTTCGTCCTTGGCCTTGAAAATGTAGCGCTGTGACCTTGACTCAGAGAAGAGGAGATCTCGTCTGTCGCGGAGTAAAGATCCTCCTCTGCTGCTCATGAATTGTTGATTGTTTCGTTGCTTGGCGATTGTGTAATGTTTGCCTTTCCACGCCGTTTTCTTTCGTCTCGTCTTTTTCTTTCTTCCGGTACTGAGAAATATGATTGTAAACATAAATGTTTTTTTTAGTAAAATAGTATGTTATCAGTGGCGCAACCAACTAGAGATCGGAGTGCCCGGCCCCCCCGAAACTAACTAGCCTATCTTGTACAGCAGCGCTGCCGACAAATTATGTTGGAATTTAAAAAAAGGAAAATAATTATTGCTTGATAGTCTTCGCCCATCCCGTTGCGTCACTGCTTCCTCTATTATATGTTGAACGACGACTTGTCCATAGGTGAGATGTGTACCAAACGATAGATCTTATGAGATGAACAAAATTGTGTAGATGACTGAAAATCCTTATGCGTAGTTTTTGGAGAATAGAGAGCAGCTCAGCGTTGTGTAGGCCTAAAAATTTTATGATGTACACTCATGTCCAAAATGATTGTCGCATATCTATAAACTGTCTTCTTGTAAGAATATAATTTGATAATGATTTTGCAGGTTACTTTTAATACTGATACTATGTGTATAATCGGGAAATGTATATTTGTGGTAAATTTTATAGGAAAAGAATTATAAATACGAAAATTAGAATGAGTAAAACAAAATGTTGCTAAAAGCATAAGAAAGTTTTATATTTTCGTTTTATTGTTCTTATTTACTGCTCTTTTGACATAAAATTTGCCACATAATATTTTTGCCGATTATACACATACTAACATTGTAAAAAAGAATATCGGGCGAATTCGTTATCAAATTATATTCCTACACAACATATTTATAAACATGCAACAATAATTTTGGACATGAGTGTACAATAGCCACGCTACCTGTTAAGATCCTCATTAAACCTTTCGTCACTATGATGACAATACATAGCATGGTTAATGCACTATTCGTAGTTTGAGGGAAATTTCCCTAATCTAGGGAAATTTCGTGGGTAAATTTAGCAAAAAGGATTTTTTTTTTTATAAAACAAAATCTAGGAAAATTCTCGCACTGACTGAGTGGTCAATAAAAATGGTTTAATTTTTTTCTTTGTTCTTCAGAAATAAACCAATACATAACGAAAATGAATGAAGAAGGTGGGAGGAAATGGGAGAACCCAGAGAAAACCCACACACTCGGGATGTTTACGACACTGGTCGTATATGCAGAATATAATAATATTTGTAACTTAATTTCAATCATGTTCGGAGAACGTCATTTTTTTTTTTTCATCTGATTCCGTTGTAGGCTTCCAGGTTGCATGTCTTTCTGTAGTGTGCATTATTTAACATAACTATTTCACTAGTGGCCAGTTGATACAAGAATCTGGAGGGGGAAAAAGTCAAATACTGTACATAGTGAAAGAAACCCAGTGTGTGTTTGTAAACTCTTAGTTTCGGAAATCATCTACGCATTGTTATTACCAGGGGCGGATCCAGGACGGACTTCTGGGGGGGGCGGTCGGCAGTAATACTGCTACTTTTAAGAGCTCCAAACTTGTTATGGATGGGTTTATTTATATATAAAATAAGAAAGTTTCCTCTTGTGGGGGGGGGCGATCGCCCCGATCGCCCCCCTCTGGATCCGCCCCTGGTTATTACTGATGGAATTTAAGAGAATGTGACGCTCTGATCCTAAATAAACCCAGGAAATCTGTGCTGTTAGTCACAACCTCTCTTTAGTATCAAACTACAGACTCTTAAATCAGAGATGAGAACCGGTCTATTAATGTTATATGGTAGCATGTTTTATATATGTTATGTTTGTCCATTAAAAGTTTAAAGTAATTTTACTTTTCCTGTTTATTTACAGAAAATGCGCCTTCAACAGTTCAGCCTACAGTAGTAAGGGATAGAAGAAGAATAAATCAGAAAGTAAGTACCTAATAATAATTACACAATCGCTGATGAATATAGACTCTACAAACAGGGTTGTAGTAGTAACGGGAGCGAAAATGTTTTGAGTCTCAGAGTATATGAGTCGCAGCAAGTCAAACCTAACGTCATTGGACAGGTGACAGTTACAGATAGTAGATGTGAAAATAGTGTTAAAAATCTTATAACCAGACGTAAGGTAAGTGAATTTTCCGCTAAGCTGTGGTACACTTTAAATTTAGTTTCGATAAAGGGGAAAGTGCTGCGCATGCCGGTGAAAAAAAAAATATATATATATATATATATATATATATATATATATATATATATATATATGCTGCGTATGGACAAGATAAGTTACGAAAAGCAACAGCCAAAAGATTATTCTGTCGCTTTCATTTGGGAAATTTCGATGGCCAATACGCATTTCGCAGTGGGTGACCAATCACAGCAAAAGTGGATGATATTCAGTCAAATTCGCGCAAAACCGGGATGCAAGCAGTCATAACATCGCCATTCATCGAAGTATACGTTACCAAACATTGTTATTGGGGGAACCTGACTATCTAAAGAAACTAGATTTTTGCTTGCCACAGGATGTATCTAAAAAATATTTATTAGTTCGAATTTTCTGTTTCCGAATCTCGACCGAAACATATCGAGCTTGAGTCATTGCTAATTACGACCAATGTAAAGTGGATAGCCTGTGGTGCGAAAATGATCGTAGTCGAGCGAGGAGCACCACAATGTGTGGCAAAGTCCACACTAACTTTGTTCAGTAAGGCTATGCTGTATGTTTGGTAGGATTGGAAGGACGTCGTGCATCATAAGATCCTGCCACAGAACAGAAAGAGAGACTTGGGCCTGACTGTCGACAGTTAGCATGAGTGCACCTTCCAAAAGAAACGGCCGAACTAATCATCAGAACTGGTGTAATATATCACGCTAATAACACCAGACCGCATACATTTTTAATGACCAGTGAGAAATTGGCTGGAAAGTTCTAATATTTCCCCACCACCGTATAGATCAGACTTGGCTCCGTCCGACTACCATTTGTTGTGGTTTCGGCAGAACTCCTTGAATAGGGTTGTTAGTTAGTTTCAAAAGAGGCCTGTAAAAACAATGTGTCACAATTTTTTGACCAGAAAGCGCGAAAGTACTGTAGCTACGGTGTTACTGAGAAAATGAAAGGTTATTGACAGGGTTGCCAGCGATACGATAATTTCAGCCATAATGCTACGAGGGCGGGGTGAAAAGTTCTTGTCCTGACCCAGAGATGGCACTCCGATCAGCAAAATTTTATTATTGCCTGAAGGGGGGGGGGCTTTTCAGTTGTTCATATAACAAGTGTGAACTTGTTCTCTCAAGCAGTTTGTGTGCAGGCATTGGATGGCATTGCGAAATGGATCCTGTTAATTGATTACCTTGCAAAAGGGAGAACAATTACAGGCGAATATTACTCCAACCTTCTTGACCAGCTGGTTGCCAAAATTCGCGAGAAGAGGCCTGGCTTGAAGAAGAAGAAAATCATCTTTCACCAGGGCAAAGCACCTGTGCATAAGGGTGCATTGGCGATGGGAAAACTGCGGGATTTGGGATACGATTTGCTCGGCCATCCCCCATATTTTCCAGATTTGGCGTCATCGGACTTCTGTCTGTTCCTAACCTTGAAGAAATTTCTTTTTTACCCCGCCCTCGTATATACGATAATGCCCTTGCAATAATAGTTGAATATACGATAATTTTAGAACGCATACTGTTTTGCAGTTTTCGAATGTGCAAATACATTGTAGATGTGTATTAATTTTAAAATATACACTGAAGTTTTTAGTCATTCCCGCTAAAATTAATGAATAACGATTTGGGAATTGGCAAATGGTAACCCTGCATCCATTCTTTAAATGCAGTTACGTTTTCGAGGGAGTGGAAATGTTGTTCGGAGCAATAAGGATTTTTAAAACTGATGAGGAACAGTGATGCCGATTTGGAAAATGAAATATTTAAGTTTAAAGTTATACCCTTTACGTTATGCCCTTTAGGCTAAGGGAGTTGACGATTAAGACAAGTGATTGATGGTGGAATAATTAATGGAAAGAGAATGTGGGATGAAACGAGTATCTCGAGAAAACCCACGGACACGCTGTTGTGCACCACAAACTTACTTGGCCCGGGATCGAATCATGGACCCCATACAGCAGAGATATGCGCTCTACCAGAGTGACCGTGTCCCCCAACGCTTATTTGGTGTGCGAAACTGAAGATTACTAGATAAGTTTATTATTCATTATTGGTATTATTATTATATATTATTGCTATTATTAGTAGTAATACTCGTTTCTACAGTTTTCACGTGCATAACAAATAATTAGATCTTTTTAAAAATATATACGATAATTTTAAAGATAAAAATCGATAATTTTGTTTTCTGAGGTTGGCAACTCTGGTTACGGAACAAAGGGGTGCATATGTGGTTTCACTCAATGTTATTTTCAAATCACTAAAAATATATTCTAAGTTACCTCCAAAGACAATGCTTTTTAGAGTTTTTAGACGTATAATTCTCTCAGCTATGATCGGAATAAACTATGGAAGGAATACAAGAATTAATGTTTAATTATGGAATCAATTCGTCTTTGGAGGAAGCAGGGGCGGATCCAGGATCGACTTCTGGGGGGCGGTGGGTTGTCATACTGCTACTTTTAAGGGTTTCAAACTTTGGGATGGGTTTTATTTATATATATAAAATAAGAAAGTTTGCTCTTTTGGGGGCGATCGCTCCCCTTCCTGGATCCGCCCCTGGAAGGAAGTTTATCGTCTATATCTTTATTATGATTGAATTATTGTGAATGTATGTTACTGCTCCTAAAAATATATTAGGAAAATAGATAAAACGTGTTGCCATCTACTGGCGAGAGGGTCACCTTTACCCTTATGACATGCAGATTTTTTTTCTTTCATGTATGTGTAGAAAAATGATAAATGACCTTAACTACATATTTTAAAATGAATAACAATATAAAGTGCGACATTTCCGGCAGCAAAGCAGAAATTTAACGGAATAATGCCTCGTTCAAAGAAAATGATGCATTAACTTTGGTCCTGTTGCGTTAGTGTCAGGTAAAGCAGCTTAACATAAAATACAACACAAACATTTATTCCGATTCATTAATATCTACTTATGTTAGTAACTAACATCTATCTATATATATAAAAGAGAACGTACAAAATTTTGTCCGCTCATCACGCTAATACGGCTGAACCAATTTCTTTCATTTTTGGGGGGTTATTAGGATTTGGACCCTAGATGGTTTTTATCATATCACTTTAATTTTTAATTACCAGTGTCTTGAGATAATTGACCATTCAAGTGTCCATAACGTACAAATCCTTTGTTATTAGTTCATCATAGGTAAAAATAAACGTATTTATATGCAACCCGCATGACCGTGTCACTCGGCGGGTTAACATAAATGACAGGCGATATACAGCGGAAAATAGCTTGAATCTTCTGTTTAAAATTTTTTAATTGATTTGCTTATTTTTACAGACACTTTTACAATATGCCAGCACCGGGATGACCGCAGCGAAGCGGGGCGGGTTAACATAAATGACAGGCGATATAATGTTAAGATTTACTGCAATCTTCTATGGTTTTTATCATATCACTTGAAAGCGAAAAAGTAAAAATTATCTAAGTAACAAAGTTTATTGCGTTCCGGGGTGACCGCAGCGAAGCGGGGTGAACGCTGCTAGTACTTCAATATGGCTTAAATCAGTTATTGAATTAACGTTACTGCACAGTCTGGATTACACATGAATACACGGTGAATTCATTGAAAGAAATTCGTGATATTCAGTACCATTTGTTCGAAGGATGAGAAACAGGTCTAAAAATGAAAATAAATTTATTTTTTATGAATTAAACTAGCAGAAGTGATAGGCTTCGCACAGGAAGAGTGGTCTTTTAGCACAATATTTGAAAATAAAGAACTATAGCACGGCCAACAAGAGATGGTCTCTGACGTTTCTTACCACATGCGGTGGGACATTGCAGCCCCTATCTCGAAAACTATGGATTTGCCACTAATATCGGTCGTTTGCAATTATTTTTAGATGCCACTCTCTTCCCACACCTAAGGGTGTTGTCTTGTAGTAGTGTTTCTCAACCTTTTTTGAGCGATGAACGTCCACTACTTCCCGACACACTTGTTTGCTGTGTTATTATAAAATGTAAGTGGTTTAAAACTTTACATTTCTATAAAATAGTACAGTAGGACGTCGATAATCCGAACGTCAAAAATCCGAATGCGGTCCCTAGAAGCTTTTTACATTTTGTCTTAACGTTAACGATAAACAAACAATAGTGTGTCCGTCGATGTTGTGTGAAGTCAAGTGTTTGTACAAAAGTTCATTCATACGTAATTGTTTGTCATACATATTTTTATTTTCTCTTAGGCCTATACTAGTTAAGTTTTAAGTGTGAGTTACAAGAACAGTGTAATTTAGTGTACGACCAAGTTCTTCAGAAACATTAAATGTAAGTAGTCTTTGAATAACCACTGTATCGATAGAAAAGCATACTGCACAATATATGTAAGCCTAAATAGCATTTTTTTTTTTTTTTTTTTTTTTTTTGTCATTTTCGAAAATCCGAACTACCTGTGGTCCCAATTAGCTCGGATATTGACTTCCTACTGTAATTCTAGCTGCTACTGAGCATGGTTGTTGCTCGTAAAGCCATTGACTGACACAGTCTGTTTTAGGATTGATTTTAATTCTTAAATGTTCCGTGACTGAAATTTTAAAATTTTGCGACACATCGGTTGATAATCACACCATTTTTTCCAGATTGTAAGTTATGTATGTATCTCAATTAGAAATGCGTTTACACAGTTAATTGAACATATATAGATCGCCACTTTCTCAGACCCTAATTTGTACTTGGATCAATTTATTAATGAATAAATGTAAACCAAAAACACACAAAACAGAAAACTCAGCGTCAGCTTGGCGGTTAGTTGAACAAAAGTTTTGAAGCATTGAATCGATGGAAACGAAGATTTAACATCATTGACGTCGATTTCACTGTTGACAACATGAACAATTTGTACCGAAACAACCATACTTTCATCTCGATAGTCGCAGGTACACTCATGTCCGAAATTATTGTCGCATGTTTATAAATATGTTGTAGGAATATAATTTGATAACGAATTCGTCCGGTATTTCTTACAATGTTAGTACGTGTATAATCTGCAAAGACATGTACTGGTATGTTGCAGATTTCATGTCAAAAGAGCAGTAAATAAGAACAATAAAAAAAAAAAAAAAAACTTCTTGTCCATTTAGCAACATTTTGTTTTACTCATTCTAATTTCCGTATTTATAATTCTTTCACTATGAAATTTACCACAAATACACATTTCCCGATTATACACACAGTATCAGTATTAAAAGTGCCCTGCAAAATCATTATCAAAGTATATTCTTACAAGGAAACAGTTATAGATATGCGATAATCATTTTGGACATGAGTGTACATATTACGGGTCGAAGTTTATAAATGTCACCTAGAATTTCTGCCTTGTATTTTGTAAGTGTTCTAGATAATTTGACGTGCCGCTTGTGTCCCGCTTGGGTGTAATTCAAGACAGGTGACAACCCTAATCCAAGACGATATTTCTTTCAATGACGTTCAATTTTTTTCCTACTATTAGTAGCACTTTTTTTTTAATTTTTTAAATATATAAATCGGTTTACCATTCCACCACCTCAACTATCTCACTTGTCCTCTACTCCCACATTTCGAAACCCTGTATTCGTTTCAGCGCAGTGTGTCTAGTGCAGTATCCATGTTTCCGTATAGTACACTTCAGTTTAAAAAAAAAATAAATAAATAAATAAAATAAAATAAAATAAACACAAAACAATGCTTTTTTCTTCCTTAATATTTCTTATCTTTGCGAGTTTATTCCTTTTCGGACTCGCGTTATGTATTACTAAGAGGCGCGTACCCATTTTTTTTTTTTTTTTGTTCAGAGGGGTCTAAGCTTTTTTTTTGGGGGGGGGTTGTCCAATACTACGAGCCATTACATCCATGTAGTATTGAACGATTATTATTCTGCACCCGAAAAGACGATTAATAATTGTAGAATACCTTCCACTTGTATTTTTAGAAAAGAAAAAAAAAATGATAGAACTAAATTGTCTTTATAAGCGAAAGCGTACATATGAACTGTAAGATCAAATTTTTATGGTACGTCAGTCGTTTTCCTGTTAAGCATTGTTATATTGAGAACGTATGCAAGTGTATTTTAGAAAGTTCTGGAGGGGTTCGGACCATATGGACCCCTCCCGTGTGTGTGCTCCTGATTACTAATAATAAGCAGAGGCACGAGTTTTTCGCAATGTGCAATAAAACGAAATGCGTGAGAATTGAGTAATTTTCAGTTTCTTGACGTTTTATCATATTCTGTGGTATTTTCATTAGTTTCCGTTGCGCGATAAAACGCAAAATTGGCAGTTCTGCGCTAAATTTCTAACAATACGCGAAATAACGCGAAATTTTAAAAATAGATTTTCTTTAATTTAAACACACTAGTTTTCCGTGACGTAACGGTAGAGCATGGTATAAACGGTGCATTTTGAGTGATTCGGACACTACTATAGAAGACATGTTGCGCGTTAGCTATCACCATTGAAGCTGGATGAGAAGTTCCGAAGTGTTGATTGTTTGAAGCTTGGTGTAAATGCACCTACATATGTGTGGCTTCCCACAAGCAATGCCAGTTTTGAGAGTTTTTTTTTTTCTTTCTTTTTCGAAGTGTGGACTGGTGATAAGTGACAAACGTACAACAATACAACAATGAAGGAGGAAAATTTGGAAACATGTACCATGCTTATGTATAATGCTTAAATGTAACTTGTGCGTATGTTTTTTCAGATGACAGCAAAATTTTCCTTCTCATTGCAAGTTGAGTTACTGATTTTCCTTCAGTTTGGTTAAATATAATTTTCTATAAGTGAAATTTACAATGTCAAGTGAAATATTCAACGTGTTTTATTTTTTAGGTAATTAATGGTTTTATTTCTGTAGTGATCTATAAATAAAAGAAACAATTGTAAAATTGTCAATGGAAGAGTCTTTTCCACAAAAGCTACAGAATGCGGAACTTTATTTGAAAAAATGCGACAAAACGCGAAATATGCAAAACGAAACGCGAAATTTTCAAATTCTTAAGTGCGAAAAACTCGTGCCCCTAGTACTGGGGTGGTACCATTAAAATACCCGTGTGACGTGTGTCCTTTTTAAAGGAAGTTGAGCGAACTTCAAGAAAGAAAAAAAAAAAGAAAGAAAATTACCAGGACCATACTAACTCAGTAGTGGACAAAGCTTCTTAACAGGGGGTCCAAGACAAAACATAAAACTTTAGGCGGCCCAATATCATTTATTAAAATCAGCAATGGTATATTTTACAATTTATTTGTAATGCTAACGCCCAGTTAATAACTGAAGTTTCTTATAATCGGATTTGAACTGTGATGCACTGATCCTCAATAATAAATGCTGATCTTTAGGTCTGTTTCTAATACAGCTCTTTCGAAGTAACAAATATTATTTTAAAATTCGTCTGATTATGAATCATGTTGCGAACCGAAGCCTTTTAGGAGGACACGTCTGTCCCGCGGACTGTTGTTTGCTCACCACTATACTAGCTGATGACAGCGGACGTCTTTTTCAAAAGCATCGTTGTACATACACAATTGCTAAGCACTGTTGGCCACACAAAACTGCAAGTTGACCGTCATGAATATAATTTGCGTTAATAATGGTATGCCAGGTCATCTGGAACACAACTCTCATATAATGTTCCTTTCTGCAAGAATTGTTTCTGCAAAAATAAACGGTGGCCTCGGAAATACTTTTGTCAACTTCTAATTGCTACATTGTTAGCTTTTTCTTTATTTACTTACGTATTCACTTGTAATTACAGTTAACACAGCTGCCAACTAATGAACTAGGTGTGGGATGATGAGATTGTAGTACCACGTTATTGTTAAAGTAGAACAATTTGTACATTTTGAGCGTCTCTTTCAATTAGATAATTTGAAGTGGTGTGTTGGTGTGCTTTTATTTGAATGGAAGAAAACAAAAGACTGCAAGCTTTCGTTGTAGAAACAACTGGATGTTTGATAAGTTTCCAAATCAGTCTTTATCCTAACGTCCCATAATTATGTTCTTTAGATGAAAAATGAAATGAAATCTTTAAGTTTTACGTCCCACGCTTATGCCGGTTAGGCTAAAAGAGACAGTGATAATGAGTAATGAATGGAATGGTGAAATGAAGGAGTCGAACGACTAGGAAAAAGGAAGGAGGATGATAAAAAGGAAAATGTACAGGGCTGCCCATAGTTTTCAGGGGCCCTCACTATTGCCAACTCTATTTTTATAAAAAGAGCCAAGTAACATTTCAAAAGTCGCAAAATTCATAATTTAAAATGGTGGCCTGGGCCCAAATTATCGAATACAATAACATCTCAATAAACTGAGCCTCGGGAAGCGTTTTAGATTATGCGCGCAGAATTAAACTAGTGTGTTCCACATTAATGAATTATTTAAACAAATACATAAAAAAAAAAGAGATGGGGATTTCGTAATACAGAATTTCACCAACCTTCAGGAAGTGATTCATGAATTATTTGACCAAATATATACTAGGGATGATCAATTCCGGACTTTCTACTTTCTGGAATACAGAAAGTAAAATCTGAAAATTCCGGAAGGACCTATCTGGTTTCCCAAAATTAAAAGAATGTGTCATGTGATCAGGTCAGAAGTCATGTTGCGTGGTAAATAGTCTTGAGATTTCCAAGTCAAGATGAGAGATTTCAAGCACGTAACCTTCGCATAGGTCGCCCTGGCTAATTCGCAGAAAATGCATATATTTTGTCATTATTATTGATTTTACTCAAGTAACTTGATCCTTGAAAATGTTCTACCCATGTTTGCCTTACGTGTTATACATAGTTTTTAAGCTCTTCATTATATCTTTGCAATCAGCTTTCAATTAGCTATATCTTTATAGTTTTTGAGATATATATGGACGACTTCATTTTTTTACTGATTTTCCATTGACTTTAATTATATATATACTATGCTCCATCATTTTAAGATAATTTGCTTTTAAAATATACAATCTACATAGTCTGTTCTACATTTAAGCCGAATTACAGCAATCTCCCTCTTTTGGTTTTAAGATGAGTTTAGGAATTATTTTTTATTGATTTTCCATTGACAGTAATGATTCTTGCTTTTTTGATTATGTTCCATCCATTTTAGAACAATTTGCTTTTAAAATCTATGTGGTTTTCTCTACATTTGAGCTGAATTTCAGCTCTCTCTCTTTTGGATTTTGAGGGTTTTTTTTTTCATTGATTTCCATTGACTTTTTAAAAATAATGTTTCATTTTTTTTTTTTTTGACTATGTTCTATCCATTTTAAGACAATTTGCTTTTCGAATATAGAATCTACATAGCCTCTTCTACATTTAAGCTGAATTTCAACCATCTCCTTCAAAACCTGTTCACATCATTGCAACCGGATAGGCTCTTTTTCCGAATTCCGGATTTTTTTCGAAATCCGGAAGGTGAAATTTCGGACAATTTTAATCATCTCTAATATATTCATAAAACGGAGGAAGCAGTTCACTAACACGGGATTTTACCAACTCTTGTGAGTATCATATCCGCAAGGTCACTTGGTCCGGGACTGAACAAAGAACCCTTTGCATCTGAGACAAGCACTCTACCCTAAAGTTGTGTTCCGTTCAGAAGTTCAGTTGTGAATGAGAGGTTTATATACAGTACGTGAATGTTAATGCTGTTCGAAGTTAAAACCTGTGACATACATTTTGGCATTTCAGCTAAACGAATAAAACGCAAGCTCTGACGCGACGTTGCCAAGTGGTAAAGGGTTGTGGCTATGGCTAAGCAGACGAATTACAGCGCAATCGGGTGGCAGATGATAGACGTAGATCTGTACGAAATAAACGTGGCAATACCGCTGGCCTCTCATTTGCTAGCAACATTTAAATGGAACTTATAGCGCCACCTTCAAATGCCAAGATGTTTGTCACGCCGTTTAAATGACATTTCTAGCGTTACATCTCTTGGTTATGTCATGTAGGTTGAAGGAAATTGATGATAGCACGGTTATGAAAGAATTTAAGTGAGAATGTAGCAGAAAACGGGAGAACCCACAGACAGGGTGTTATTCGCTACAAACTCTCACTGTCTGGGATTGAACTAGGGAACCCTTGCGGAAGAGGGGAGCGCTCTACCACCATGACCCGTTTAGTCCTGTTGGCTCTTTAATGTAACAAAACAATTAACATGTTTTAGATATGCAGTGTAGCTTCGGGTTTGATTCTCACTGGTCTCATTGAAGTTAAAGTATCAACTTAGCGTCTAGAGGCAATAGGAAAGCCGCTTGAATTAAATGGTGGGACACTTCGGTCAAGGAAGCCAGAAATAACCGCGATGGAAGCCAGCTAATATCACTGTATTAAAACCTGTCTAGTCTTCGTAATTCTTCATGGACTCAGGGGGGCGCGGTGGCTCAGTGGTAGAGCGTCACTTCCAGTGCTTGGGGTCCCTAGTTCGATCCCAGCTCGCGCCGTGTGGACTTCGTGGTGTATAAACACCGTGCTCGTGGGTTTTCTCGGGGTTCTCCCGTTTTCTCCCACATTCTTCATTCTACCATTTCACTCATCTCTCATCATCACAGTTTTTCTTTAGCCTAACCGGCTTAACCATGGCACGTAAAACTTAGATTTAATTTCATTTTTCTTCATGAACTCATGTTACCAGCAGTGATGGAATGAGTCACGAAATCCGTGACCCGAACTGACCCACGACCTGTTATGACTCGGAAATGACATGAGTGGTGTGTGTGAGGCTGCTGGTGCAATTCTTTCGTCTTCCTGTCTTCTTACTGAATCTGTAGTTGCCTTTCTCTTTTGTTGTTCGCGTCACTGTCAAAGCATTGCACTGAAAGATAACTACAAGGTTTATCAGAAAGTATAAGCGCGTGAGAATCATAGAAAAGGTAAGTAACTTGTTTTTCTTAAGGAATCGTCAAAGTTTAATCGAGAGAACTTGTAAAACTTGTCTCTTAAAATATAAAAGATGCCGCGGAGTTCAGTGTTTTCTTAAATTCTTTGTGTAAACTGTGTTCAAAACTATGGATTATTTTTTTAGTATGGAAAACGAATAAACAGGATTTTATACTTAAAATATTCAAGGCGTGGTTAACTTGAATTTCATGGGCATTGGAATTATCGCCAATCAGCTCATGGACCCATAAAACTATGAATTCGACACTGATCTCGGTCGTTTTTGATCATTTTTGTCTCCCCGTCCCCCTAGGTTTGCTATGGGTCCTTACCCCGACAATACTCTTTTTCAGACTGTAAATAATGTGTGTATCAAGTTCGTGTAAAATTCCTTCAGACATTCCAGAGTTACCCTGGAACATACATACATACACACAAAATCATCGATATATATATATATATATATATATATATATATATATATATATATATATATATATATATATATATATACGAGGGCAAGTCAAGAAAGACTTGGACTGATTTTTTTCCCGGCAGTTCTGTTAACGCTGGAGCTTCATAGTTCGGCATACAAGTAGGGTGGGTCTTGCTGTGCATATATATAAAATGTTGTTAAGGAATCATTGCATGTTTGGTAACCACGACTTTTTATTGCAGGTGATGTTCTGCGCCGCCTCTAGAAGTCGCCTGTAGAAGAAATGGAGTCATTACGAGATGAACAATTTGCAGCTATACGGTTCTGCTATCGCCTGGGGAAAAGTGCAACAGAAACTCTAGGAATGTTGAGAGCAGCCTACAAAGATGACGCTCTGCCACGAAGTACCGTGTTCTGGCGGTTCAAAGAGTTTAAAGAGGGCCGAATGACAATCACGAAAGCTGGTGGACCAGGTGTATCAGCGTCAGCTGTTACTGAGGTGAACATTAACACGGCAGCAGTCATTGTTAGAGAAGATCGCCGCATCAGTATCGACGATCTGGCAGCCGCACTACGCATATCTCATGGCAGTGCCTTCAAAATTTTGCATGACCACCTCCACATGAGCCGAGTGTGTGCGCGATGGATTCCACGACTCCTGCCACCAGAGCAGAAGGCCGTTCGAGTGGAGACTTGCAGGGAGCTGTTGCAAAGGTTTGAGGATGGTGGAGACGCCTACCGCACCGTGCGACTTTTTTCTATTCCCTGCCCTAAAATCCAGACTGCGTGGACGCCGCTTCTCCGATAATTCCGAGGTTCTGAAGGCATCGGAGGCGGTTTTGAAGGACCTCTCAAAGAATGGCCTGCGACACGTGTTTGAGGACTGGAAGACTCGAATGAAAAAGTGCATTCAAATGGGCGGGGACTACTTTGAAAAGGATCATGTGCCTGTTGCTGAGTAATAATAAATTGCCTAGAAAAAAAAAATCAGTCCAAATCTTTCTTGACTAGCCCTCGTATATATACCGGTGTATATATTGCAATCAGTGGTTATACATGTAATGTATTACGGTTTGAGTATTAAATGCCATAGTTTGATAGTCTAATAGTCTACCGTAATTCCACAGTGTGAAATGAACCTCACTTGTTTACAATACATTCACTCATACACCGTTCTTTAAAGTTACGTAATTGAGCTAATGCACGTTGTTTCACACAATAATAGGGAAATAGAAGAGCAAATCACTGACTTTTCTCTAATAAAGCTGAGAATAGTAGATTCACCGGTGTCCTGCAGCAATTTGCGTCGTGTTTACTTGTGCGAGCGAATTGAATTACTCTAGAAATTGAGGAATCGATACTTTAGCCACTAACCGCACAATCAATTATGCTGCTGCACCTTTGATCATCAAGCGCGTTACTCTGTAATCGAATTGTTTGCCATTCTCTTTGGAACAATTAGAAAGGTTTGTGTGTGTCTACTGTTAAGTTGTTTCTACCTTCCATTTCTTATTAGTATAACAAATGAGTCTCTTAGAATAGCTTTATTTCGCAAAGTGGGAATCCGTGTATACGTATTGAGCTCTCCTTCGCCTACTTGTTTGAAAAAAGGTATTAAAGTAATCCCCTCGATTTTTCTAAGTACGTAATCACTTTGTTCTTAATAATGTAACAACTTGGGATGTGTCGTTTGGATCATGACTTTTGTCCAGAGCTGGGTCTTGCTCCACACTCAAGACTGATTATGTGACCTGTATAGTCAGATGACCCGTAATTGGGCGAAATATCAGCTCTACACCATTACAGCAGAATTTTATACAGAATTATCCTCTTCAGTCCTGTATTTGTAAGGATAATTTCTGTATTTGTTTCCATTTATAGTCTTAACGTGCATGCATGTGGTGGGAAGAAACGGGTTACAGTGTTGGGGGGGTCTATGTCTCCTCTAGGCGACATAGAGACTCAAATTATTAAAAGATGTCTCCTGCCGGTGACGCGGGGACCAATGAGGTTAAGGACTTCACTACTTCTACTACCCGAGCTTGCAGAGGGGGTGGTGCGGTGGCTCACTGGTAGAGCGTGCACCTCCGGTGCTTGGGATCCCTGGTTCGATCCCAGCTCGCGCCGTATGGACTTTGTGTGTGGACAAATACCGTGCTCGTGGGTTTTCTCGGGGTTCTCCCGGTTCCTCCCACTTTCTTCATTCCACCATTTCATTCATCTCTCATAATCACCGTCTCCTTTAGCCTAACCGGCATAACCGTGGGACGTAAAACTTAACAGATTTCATTTCATTTTAATCTTCCGCCCCACCCCTCCCGGCAGAAACTTATTTCTCAAACAAGGAAACAAGCTGTGATTTTGCAAACATACCAGCTCTTATTGAGTAGCAGTTTAGGTATTACAAGTTACAAAAGTTACAACGTAATTTTAAATGGTCTAATTCTCTCAATGATTATTATGATGGGATGTTCTGCCCGAATGTCCCTGCGCAACGTGAACCCATGCTAGTTTGCCATTGCCTTCCATGGGATGATGATGATGTACTAAGGACGGGACCTACAGCTTATTTTGGGACCCGAATCACTTCTATCCCCACCGGGAATCGAACCCGGGACCCCTTGATTACAAGGCAAGAGCTTAACAACTCATCCATTGGGAACACATTCTCTCAATACTGGCATGTAATTTACTCATGTAGGTTTTAAGTTACTGTTCGAGAAAATGCATTCTATTTATTCTTAATCAACCGTTAAGTTATTCCAACGAATAACAGAAACTCTTTCCAAAGTATTTCCAAATAAACTTTTTTCTCCTTTTCTCATGTTTGATTACTTGATTAAACACATTGACACATTTTCTCGCGCTTGTGCGGGACTTTGTGAAGGTTGCTAGTTTTAAATATTACTTTATTGTGAATCTTTAAAAAGTCCAAAATTTTGCCGCCCTGTGCTCGAACACAGAATAGCACTTAACCTAAATACAGGCCTAACTAAAACCGGAAGTGATATAAACCCACTAATAATTCCGGTTTCAATATTGATCTACGTTGAGCAAAAACGATCAGACATAACAATAAGAGTTTTTTTGGAATTGATTTCTAGCGTTCTAATAGGTCCATCTTGTCTCGGAACGCACTGTTCAACCCGAAAGTGATATAAATCAACCACTTGCTGTTTATATGGTGGTCACTGTAGAGTAAAAACTATAATAGCAATAGCTGCAATAAATTGAAAGTCCCGAAAATATATTCCATCTCCATGCTACAACTTCCGGTTTCAGTGCTGGATGAATAGCATTCCATGCAAACCAAACTTCTTCACGTGGTGACACTTCTATTTTGTTCAAGTCTGAACCCTTTCATGACCAAGGTTGACAATTACAGTCGAAATATTGCATTTCAAATAAATTCTAAAGATTTTAAAGCAAGTTTCTTGTTAGGACCAGTGTTCGAAGTGGAAAAATAATGAAAGGCGGTATCTTTTATTACGATTTTAAGGCGACATACCGGCTATCTAAATGTTAAAATACAGTAAGGGTATGTTACGTAAAAGACTGCATTTCTATTTACATAAAGACTGAAAACCATTGGAGAGCTTCTCTTTAGTTACGAGGGGGGGAGCATGGAGAGACTTTGATCCCTCGTCAACAACTTTTTTTTTTTTAAAAAAAAAAAGAAAATTAAAAATATCCCCGTATGCTGTATTATAAAGAATTATACACGAACATGTTCTAAAACCTAGTTTTTATATTAACAGTTTCCTACGGAAAGTTCCTGGACTCCACTCGATTGAAGAGTGTTCCAAACCCCAGGAAGAATCGCCCCCACGTCAGACAACCCCTAAATCCGCTCATGCTCAAAACACTACAGTTAAATGAATTAAGACCAGAAGACACACACTTACATACGAAAGAAACAAAGTAATGTGACACATCAAAATAAAAACTAGATGAACTTGTTTGAAGACAAGAAAATTTAGGAAAAATATAAGAAAAATGTCGATGTTATCAACTTAGAAATTATTTGTAAAGAAATAATATATTTTTAAGTGCAAAGTTGTTAATCAATTACTGTGTATAAAAATGGATGTATTAAAGGTATTTAGCATCTACTCTCCCGTGACGGTATGTCCTGATCACTAAAAAGTCAGAGGCGTATACCTTCACTGAAAAACCAGAGGCCGGTATGGCATACCACCGCATACCGCCTCACTTCGACCACTGGTTACAACAAACTTTGTTTCCATCAATTAGATTCAAGTTTGAACGACGTTTTTCTGCGCTGTAATAAGAAAAATGACGAAGCATTTTGAGTGTGTAACGAAAGTGAAATGCATCGGTGGACATTTTTTTGTGGCGTGTAATATTAGGTACTGAAATTTGGCAGCTGGATGAAAGAAAGTGTTTAGCCGTAGACATTGAGATTGTGTTGGCACATGCACAAATTACACATTTTGTTGGTAAAAGAGTTCATTGACCTGTAGATCGTTGTCGTAATTACACAATGCTTCATAGTAATGGCACCTTGCCTATCTGGCTGGCAGCGGTTGTAGTGTTTGCGTCTATTTTAGAGGATTGTTACCTGTTGGATGGAGCAACAGGTGACATTGTTGCGTTGCCAGTCGGTTTGGACAAAAGTAATCCCTCACATCAGTCCAAGTTCGTATAATACATTAAATTACATTTTTATAAATGAAAATATTTTAGATTAACGTCCCACGTTTATACTCTTTAGGCTAAGGGAGACGATGATTGAGGCATTGAGGCAAGTGAATGATGGAAGAATTTGTGGAATGAGCATGTGAAAGGAAACGGGAATAACTCGAGAAAGCCTACGGACACTATTGCCCACCAGACTTACGTGGCCGGGGATCGAACCAGTAATCCCACATACCAGAGGTATGTGCTCTACTACTGATCCACCGTGCCCCTATGAACATTTTGTCAGTATGTTTCTAAAGTGTCATACGAAGTTATGCATAGATATTGGAAGCCTTTGTAGAACGGCTAAATCCATCTGTCGACACGCATCAGAGCAGAAACGATAAATTTCGAGAAGCGTTTTTTTTTAAAAATCGATTCAACATCCCAACAACATTTTAGCACACTTACTGCAGAGAATGCAGCGGGTTCTTCCGGAAATGGTTCATTCGGGTGACTGGCTCTTGTTGCACAACAATTCACTATGCCACAGGACCATTGAAGTACAGACATTTTGGCAAAAGAGAGAAAAAAAAACAGGGTACGTTTCAACCATCTGCTCTATTCACCTGACCTGATTATTTCTTGTTTTCAAAGGTCAAAATGACTTTGAAAGGAAAACATTTTGACTTAATTTCGAACATCCAAGCGGCTGTGACAAAGGAACTTAACACTGTCGGACAAGAGAACTTCCTGAAAGGAATCTAGAAACTATACAGCCATCCAATTGCCTGTATACAGCAGGGAGGGTCATATATTGAAGATCAGCAACCAATCAGATTAATTCTCGTTTGTATTATTTTCTGATAATGCCAGTCTTAAAATTTAGTAGACACACTGTGTATAAACATTTACAAATATACATTAATAATTACGAATCTCAAAGTTGAAATGAAATCTCTACTTCCATGGTTATGCGCCGTAGGCTAAAGAAGGCGAATGGTTATGAATGTGTAGGTGCAATGAGGATGTGAGAGGAAACGGAAGAACCCCAATGAAAACCCCGAATGTCCACCCCAAACTCACATAGTCAAATACTCTTATCGTTGAGCCATCGTGTACCTCAAATGAGGACATTTCCCCATTTCCGTAGAAACCCGGTCAAGCCATATTTAGTGTCCGAAAAACAATACGTCTGATAACTCTAAATCCATCTTCCGTGCAATCAATCAACAGCCAGATTTTCAGTTGGCTTCAAGCTTAATGATCAGTTTTCCAGCTGACTTTTACATTACATATGCGATATAATTATATATATTCTACGTAAACAGGAAAATGGACGAATGACGTGAAATCCCTTTTTATGAAGCTGCCATTTTTCTGCCGTTACGGAGATAAAGGTCACAAATGACGCAGGTTTTCAAAGCTGCCAGCAGCTGTAGTATTGGTTGTTTTCAGAATAAACATTAATACATGTTGAAGCAGGTGTTAACAACCTTACTTATTGAAAAGTGTCACAGGAGACCTATTGTTGCTACATATGTTGAGCATTGTCTGCCGAATGCAGAGTTATTTCCTCCATTATACGTTGCAGTGGTGTTATTTGTTGAAGAAAATAACTAATGATTTTGATTTCATACATACAAACTGTGGATTACATCAACAGTTCACGTGAATCATGATGGATTATGAAATGTCTGAAAACCAGAGATGGGCATTTCTCTAAATTTTGCAAAACTTCCGACTGCACGACTTTTTTTCGTTCCTAAATTTTAACAAAGCTGAGTCTTGAGCTGCACATTTGGCATTGGTCTTTGAACTGCATTCTGCTTCAAATATTCCCCGTGTTGATTGCTCGGGTTTTGTAACCCACACAATTAGTAAGCTAGGTAAAGCTGGTAACTCGCTTTCTTAATTTGTTGGGTGAAGTTCGTAACTAACAGTCCCAATGATTTGAGTAAAATTTGAGACTGATAGTCTCAGTGAGCTGATTTGGTAATTAGTAGACCCAATGAATTGGTTAGACCCGGCAAACCATTCATAGTTTGTCCTGCAGATGTCATCTTATATACACATTTTCGCGGATCAGCCCCGATTCTGTCTGCGAATGTCTCCAGGTGTAGTACGAATCGAAATCCTGATGGGGCTAATTTATTTATTTATTTTTCACAATAGAAAGTCAGAGCTATTTTCTTACGTCACAGGCAGTGTCGTGTGCAAAGTGGGCAGGTTCGTGTTTTAAATACTCCTACTTGAACAAGATATGAAAAACATGGACATTTACAAAATTAAGATGTGTATGCAAAAATCGCACATAACCTAGAGCGATATAAACTTGAAGCTTCGAGCCTCTCCCTTGATTAAATTTTGTGTATGCCACTGGTCAAAGGAATATTAACATGTCCGTTTCCACGGGTAAATTTGCCTTTTTGAAGTAAATGCATGGATTTGTCATTAATGTTTAAAAAACACCAAATTCAAAACCATTGCAGTAATCGTCTTTTGTTCAAAATAAGTTTAACCATTTGACTACCATTTTATTTTAATGTGAATATTCTTTTATATGTACTGTACATATACGATTCCTTTAATACGGGATATTCCTGACATCTGTACACAGTTTTGGAAACTAAACACAGTCTGCTGGTCACATCTGAACCGATTGGAGAACATGTTTTTAGAATTTTCTTTAAAAAAAAAAAAAAAAAAAAAAAAAAAAAAAAAAAAAAAAAACGTCGTTTGAATTATTCGCATGGGACACATATATCTCGTTGGTAGTCAAAGCGTTAAAGAAATAGATTTTGAGATCGTAGCCACGTAGAATAATAAATCTACAAGTACAAACTTGGTAAAGCACAAATATATGCCTCATGACAGACATCTTGCTAATCGACGTGTGCACGAAGTATCGATGTAATCAAGTTATCATTTTAACCCGTAAGTACTACGCATGTTTTTTGTCACATTACTACTACGCGGAGTCTCTCAGACTCCGAACAATACATTGCGGAAAAACTACCGACACGTTGTTAATTTTTGCATATACACTCAATATAACCAAGAAGGTAGAGGAAGCGACAATTTGGAGAGGCGGTAGAACGGGAAGAAACTTAAAATAACAATAATAATAATATAACTTTTCTTACCTTTCGTCTTGGAAATACTAAAGAAGAAAAAATATTATATAGTGTCAGTGTTTCTCTGGTCCCGTTATCAATGTAATATCTGCCGCTCGCTACTACTGAAACATGGTTATAGGTTCTGTCTAGACCCGTCCCTGCTGGTCTAGTGGCTAGTGCCTGTACCTTTGATACATGTTGGTCCCGGGTTCGATTCCCGGTAGGAGATCAATTTAATTTCACAATCATTCAATTTCATGAATCATGTCTCCTCTAGCCTAAAAGTATAAACCACCAAAATTGAAAAAAAAAAAAAAACGGTTTAAAACTTGGGATGGCCACAAAGTTCCGGTTCCGCGAGGAACCAGTTCTTGGAGATCCGGTTTTCAGGACCGGTTCCAAACCTGGATTCGAAAAACCGGTTCTGGAGCCGGATCTTTTAGATCCGGGTCCGTTCAGAGCCGAAAACCGCTTCCACCCAGGAACCGCTTCTGCTCATCTCTATTTAAAACTTTGGAACCTGTCACAATCGGTGCAAAGAAATTAGACAGGAACAACAGTTGATCTAAATATCCGTGATTTACCATCCTCCCGTACCGGCGAAACGAACTGTATAAAGGAAGTTGTGGTAGAATACATTTTGAAGCACTAATTAAGTACTCGTTGCGCCGGTACCGGAGGATTCTAATCTAAAACATGGGTAGGATATTTGAATTAAGTATGTACTACTTCCTGTATAAGTGATTGCACTGCTTGTGATAGGTCCCATAGTTTTCCTTTTTAAACGTGATGTTTTGCATTTTCGACGGTTTAGAATTCTGAAAGGAGGGGGTTTTCAACCCATGTTCATTAGAACTTTTTAAATTTCACTTGATATAAGGAATCACCTTCCGAGGTTTTTCGATGGAGTTCTCTTCCTACCCTGTATAGAAGTAAAACCAGAAAGACTACGTTAGTGGATAGTATTAAAGCTTATAATTGGTATGTGAAGACAGTTTAAGTTATCTACCGACCTTTATGTAGGAAAACTTTTGAATTTGTAGCAGATGATCCACAGTTTCTTAAGTCACCGACCGACCTTCATGTGGGGGAAACTTTTAAATTTGTAGCAAATAATCCAAATATACGATGGTGATGAACTCCAATGGTAAGGAAAAACACAGAGTGTGTCGGATCAGAACTGTGTAGTGACTGAAGTGGAATCTTACTGGAAAATTTAAATATGGTAAAGGCAGTTTAAATAAGGATGACAACAGTAATCCTTTAATACGTACTCGTACATAATCAAGAAATTTGTTTGTTTTTTTAAAACTTCTTTCCAGAAAAAAAAAAAACGGAAAATTAAATCTTTTTTTTTTATTTATTTTCAGGCTAGCAATTTCAATGACATAGAGGATTGGCCTACTTTGGGAGAGGTTCACGTAGTAGAGGTAAGTATCTTAAGTATTTTCTCTTATATTGTATTTAAAAAGAAAAAATACAACATAATAATTTTGTCCATCAGTTTGAATTTGGAATCTCAGTGATATACAGGGTGTTTCAAAACAACACCGACAAGGTTTGGAAGATGATTCCTGACATCAAGATAAGATAAAAAGTATAGACCATCCTGGGTGCACAGCTTTCGGAGTTATAGGTTGCCGAAAATATGAAAAGTTGAACTTTAAAGGTCCATAGCTCCAAAACTACAAGACTTACAGTAGTTGGGTCAAGACTTCACTTCAAATATCCAAATTTCAGAATCCTGTGGTACTTCCGCAACAATGTTTATAGAGGGAGTTGGAGAGTACTTGAAATTATATGCCCGTAGCCAAACTCTCTCTATAAATATTGCTTCGTGAGTACCTTAGGATTCTGAAATACGTATTTTTGCATAGCGCACATATTAGTTACTTAGTGAAGTCGTGACCCGACTACGGTAGCTCCCATAGTTTTGGAGCTATGGATCTTTAAAGTTCGTTTTTTCATATTTTCAGTAGACTATAACTCCGAAAGGAAGCATTTGTGCACCCAGGTTGGTCTATACTTTTCGTCTTACCTTGGTGACAGGAATCACCTCCCAAACGTTGTCGGTGTTGTTTTGAAACTCTGTGTAGAAGACTGCTTTATACATAGTTCTAGACGATATAATTGTAAATCTTTCAACATGATTTTCCATTATATGGTTTTGTTGTAAATAAGTAATGGCATGATGTCACAAGTATTGAAGACATTTGTATTCGTTTCAATACATGAAGGTTTAAGAAGCATAGTAGTTGATCTTGATGACAGAATTACTTAAACAAATTAATTATGTTATCCGTGTACACTTATGTCCAAAATGACTGTCGCATATCTATAACTGTCTTCTTGTAAGAATATAATTTGATAGTGATTTTGCATTGTACTTTTAATACTGGTACTATGTATATAATCGGGAAATGTATATTTGTGGTAAATTTCATAGCAAAAGGATTATAAATACGAAAATTAGAATAAGTAAAACAAAATGTTGCTAAATGGACAAGAAAGTTTTATTTTCATTTTATTGTTCTTATTTACTGCTCTTTTGACATGAAATTTTCCACATACTTGTCTTTGCCAAATTTATCAAATTATATTCCTACAACACATCATTTATAGACATACGGCAATAATTTTGGACATGAGTGCACATCGTTTTCAGTCTATTGTCCTCTCAACTTTAGCAGAAGTTATAATGGTAAGTGAAGTTACCGTCTATAATTACCCAGAAGAATATTAATACGTTTTTTTTTCTGTTGTGGGACGTAGAAGTTATATATTCTACGAGTTTTCTTGCAATAAAAACCGTGATACAATTATGCCAATTTGGGTTGTCATCTGACCGCTACCGGTCTCTCAGTTTTTACTCGATACCAATAAAACTAATGATAAAACATCCGAAGGAAATTTCTAATAACTTTCATTTCTAATATCCACTTTATTTTCCTCTTTCTTTCTTCGCGCTGAGGTATGTATTTCGAGGTTTAAAAATGCTATTTTTCTCAATGTTTTAAGGATTGTGAAAAGAAGATTAAGGTTAGTGGGAGTAGAATAAATTTTGGATACTGAGAATAGCTTCTGATTTCTCTCGCTATGTACTTAAATCAGTGGCGTATTTACGATTTTGTTTCGGGAGGGGCTTTGCTAACTTTCGGGGGGCTTTACCTGAAAATGTGAAAGTTCTGCAAGATATTTCATATACTTTACTATAGTAAGATTTCGGGGGGCTTAAGCCCGGAAGCTCCCCCTAAATACGCCACTGACTTAAATATCCTTATTTGCAAGGCTTGAAAAAATTTTGGTTGCAAGTACTTGCCAGCCAAAAAATTTACTAGCCACATCATTTTGCAGTCAGTGTTATACAAATAAACAAAAATTACTCTGCGACACCATAAACATATCAATACTTTTTTTGTTTATTGGCATGTCTCGTACCAAAAAAAGTGACATCTGTTATTTATTCGTGAATTTACGTTTTTGATTGATCGAACTTTACTCGCCAAATGTTAAAACGTACGCGCCAATGGCGAGCAGGCGAGTGTTTTTTTAAGCCCTGCTTATTAGTGAATTTACGATTCCTTTGTTTTTATGTTTCGAACTTCGTGTGTCTATGCGTCGGAGCTGAGTATATTCTTTGAGGAGGACCCAGGGCCGGATTAAGGGAAGGGGGCTATAGCCCGGGGCTCCAGATAGACAGGAGCCTCCACTCTGATCAAAATCTCAATTTGCTATCTAAAAAGAACCATGAAGATACAGTCATCATCAGGGCCCGGATTTTGTTGACAAGTCAACTTTTTTCTGTTACGCATAAGACAAGGCAAATTCTAATAAAAACGTTATCCATCAACTCTAGGTTCTAAAAATATATTTTTTAAGGGTCAACTTTTGGTCACCTTTTGCCGTTTTGAAGTTTCAGGTCATTTTTTAAAAATATTTTAAGGTAACTTTTAGGTCACTTATGGTGTTTTTATTCTTTTTCTTCTATATAAGGAAATCTTAAAATGAACACTGTTTACGGATGTGAAAAAGACGAAGATAAATAAATCTCTTTTCATGCTTCTTGACCATTGAGGTGGAAAAACTGCATTCTTAACAAGCTAATGAAAACTAAGCTGTAGGTGGTTGACGAAAGGTGGAGATTGGTAGGTGGCCGAACGGATAGTTTTGGGTTGTTGACCACAAAAGATGTGATCATATGAATAACTAAAAATGGATTAGAAGGCGTACAAGGATTTTAAACAGGGTTTTTATCTATTATTCTCATGTAGTCTACACTTGCGAACTTTTATTGTTTAAGAGTGCTTCCTAGTTTCAACTCGGGAGTGAATTAACGCTTTCAGTACGTACAATGGACTGATCAACGGACATAAATGATCATGGACTGCAACTAACTGAAACAAAACTTTTTGAATATGAATGACAAACGTTAATTAAAATCCAATGGATATTTAAACAATGTCAATGTTTTACGAAATAAACATTTAAGAAAACGCAAGTTTTAAGGTCAATTTTTGTGAATTTTAGGGGCATTTTACAGGAATTTTAGTGTCATTTTATAGGTCACTTTCTAGAAAATTTTAGGTCAACAAGATCCGGGCCCTGATCATCATCATAAATTAAAATAGACCAAAAATACGAAATATACGCCTTTAACTTTCTGCTGTACTTTCATAGAAATATTAGGTGGTCAGAAGGGGCCACATATTTTTTCTAGCCCCGGGCCTCCATATAGGTTAATCCAGCCCTGTGGGAACTCGAAAATTTTATTTTCCAAAATTCTCAAACCGACACCGATCAGAAGGATTTGTCATCATTTTACCATTCTATTTTTTAGTAGGGTATAGCAATGTTACGTAATCTACAGTGAGACTTTTATAAGGTTGTAATTTGCCTGGAAACCAAGTATGAGTTTCACTTGTTGTATTTGCAGAAGAAGCACCCGCCACCAGCGAGTGTGAAGCAGAATGGCCATGGTCGAGTGAACGACAGATCACGAAGCTCAAGTGCTGTGGGACGACGGGAGGAGAACCATAATGAGACTGAAGAAAATCACTATCATGAGCCATCATCGTCTGTGGACGGCGATTCTAGGGAGAAGAGAAAGAAAGGTAACGTTGCCATATCAGTTTTCCAAAGGGGAACCCTCCAACATTTTGTATGCAACACTGAGTTGATTAGTAAGATGCAATTGTATGTTTTTCCATTCATTCTGAAGAGTCTACTAAAAATTCTAAAAATACAAAATTTACCATTTTTCTTTTGCTTGTTTATTCATAAGTGAAAGGAGATAGTAAAATGCAGTTTACTACAATCATAAATAATGTTCTACAACAGAAAAAAATTGAAGAATTTTCAGTGTTGCTATCCGTAGAAATTACTGTATTGCCAGAATAATTCCCTCAAAGTCTAAATTAAGGCAGCGACTAGAGGAATGAACTCAACTGCATTTGATTACGTATCATGTTGTTTTGGTATCCTGTGAACTACTTTTCAAATAACATTATTATTTAATTTTATAACCTTATGTTAAAACTATTTTTGTTTATTACAAACAAAATACAACTATTATTTAAAAAATAGTTCACAGAATTCCAAGACAACATGATACATAATCAAATGCAGTTCAGTTCGTTCTTCTAATCTCTGCCTTGACTTAGATTTTGGCGGAATTGTTACTGGCAACACTGTAATTTCTGTGGATGGCAACACTGAAAATTCTGGAGATTCATATTTTCTACTGTAGAATAACATTTTCTATGATTGTGGTAAGTTGCGTTTCGTTATCTCCTTTCGCTTATGAATAAACAAGCAAAAGAAAAATGATAAATTTTGTATTATTTTTAGTAAGGCAGGCTCTTAAGGGTCTTCACTACAGCGAAATTAAACTACCGCTAATTGTAAAATTTTTCTGTAATATCTTCAAAACAAATAAAAATTTTCGAAAAGAAGAAACGTAGTGAACTAGACAACACGATTTTGCATGTGATACCGGTATCACAACTCATTTATTTGCTTTCGATTTGCAACTGTAGATATATTTAGCATTTTTTGCGGGTTCTGTAAATAGCGGCATACCAAAAGCAGATAGGAGAATTGTGGTAAAGGTATCGCATGCAAAATCGTATTGTCTAGTACACTACGTTTCTACCTTTCTAATATTTTTATTTGTTTTGAAGATATTACAGAAAAATTCTAAAATTAGCGGTAGTTTAATTTCGCTGTAGTGAAGACCCTTAACGTCAGACCGTTTTCACTGCAGGCATAACTACAGTAGAATCCCACTAACTTGATTCTTGATTCTCAACATTCCGTATAACTCGACGATCACTTCTTGTAAAATCGGTTTATGTGGTACTCAAGTTATACGTTGAATTATTATATTTTTGGGCTTGGAAATGTTTCTTCCCCTATCTCGACCTTGAGCTTCCTCTTTTAACTCCCAACATTATCTTCTATTTTTTCAAATC
This sequence comes from Thermobia domestica, assembly GCF_964235325.1. Taxonomy (NCBI): domain Eukaryota; kingdom Metazoa; phylum Arthropoda; class Insecta; order Zygentoma; family Lepismatidae; genus Thermobia; species Thermobia domestica. The sequence continues at coordinate 18,130,664 of NC_137467.1, forward strand.
ATTGGTCAGTTGTGTTCTTTTTCTTCCTATTCCTCGTTTTCCTTCCTTCCTTTCATTCTAAGGCGATATAAGAAGGACAGTTTCTTTGCAAGATGTGCCCAATCCAACTGGCAGAGGGCCTGGTAAGAAGCATTCTCCTATCCGTTTTAAAAACATCTTCGTTTGTTACTCGCTCCATCCATTTTATGTTCTCCATGTTCCTCCAACACTACATTTCGAAGGTCTCGAAATATTTCTTTTCTCACTTTGTAATGTTCAAATCTCTAAACCAATACTCCATATATAGCACCTCACCAGCTTCTTTCTTAGTCCAGTGTTAAGCCTGCTAGTTAACAGTGATCTTTTCTTGTTGAATGCTTCTTTGGGTATGGCAGTTCTTGACCACTGTGCAACTGTTCAGGTAGATTGTAATAACTGTAATTATAGTACATATTTATGCGTATAAAGGTCATGTTTTTCCTGTTCAAAAATTTGTTACGGTACTTTTTTTTTTTCAGTTTTTGTCCCATGTTTTCCCTTTATGACACTAATTCCTGGAAGAGCTCCTCCGTGGCTAAGCGGTTAGCGTACGCGCCTTGGGCGTGGGAGACCCGGGTTCGATTCCCTGCGGGAGCTCATGTGGTTCGGATTCCACGTTAATCAGTAGGTCCACGTCTCATATAGCCTCGCTGCTGAACGGGACGTTAAACTCAAAATCAACTCAATCAACTCAACTAATTCCTGGAACTGTTGAACGAGTTTGGTTACATTTTTTTTTCTTTCCGCAGAAATTTCTATTTACCCCATCCTCACCCTAGTAAGAGAGGGGCTGTTTGAGTAAATATGAGAGTATTTTTTTTTTTAAATCTTTTAACCATTATTTTAGGATATATCGTAGTTTTGTATATTCTGTAAAACTTTGATTAGGGTAATATAGGCCTACAGTAAAATATTATGAGCTCTGAGTAATCCATTCATTCTTTATTCCGTAAAACTCGACATTTTCCGTAACTCGTCACCCTCTGAGTCATTAATTGCGAGAGTCTACTGTGTCCTGAGCTGTCCTTTTCATATTATGTCTTATTATCGTGAGAAAAACACCCATCAACTAGCTCATATTATGTCTAGATTGACATCACGCTTTCTAGTAAGAAGGGTCTTTTAGTTAAGGTTGGTTTAAAGGGACAAGTTTTGCCGATAGATGTCACCACAGTCTTCGTATCTCATGTATTTTTTACCTTTCACGAAAATTCACAATTTCTCTTACAAATTTCAACCTAAAGACTTCAGATTTTTTGAGAAGGAACTTCATAACCTATCGAAGGCAACAATCCGTGCCGATTTTTTATTTAAAATTTTCTTAATTATTTAAATGGCTTGATTGTTGAAATGGATATCCAAATCTTTAACAATATAATTGTTTCAACAATGAAGAAAATTCTAAATAGGAAATCGGCACGGATTGTTGTCTTCTATAGGTTATGAAGTTCCTTCTCTAGAAATTTGAAATCTCCAGGCTGAAACTTCTAAAAGAAATCGTGAATTTTCGTGAAAGGTAAAAAATACTTAAAAGAGATACGAAGACTGTACTGACATCTATCGGCAGAGCTTGCTCCTTTACATCAACGTTAAGCAACTTCAGCATGGAACGAGTAGGGAGTTACGGTACAATAGTCAAATTTATTTATCCACATAAATTGTGTCTGAATAAGGCAGGCCGTTTCTAAATAATGCTTGTAAAGCATTATCAGTCTGAATCTAAACTAGAATTGTGATATTTCGCTTTATATATATATATATATATAATATTTTAATAAATTATTCACACCTATTAATATCGATTGAGTATCTTTGTAACCTATAATACTAAAATCCTCCATGCAGGTCAGTAAAATGGCGTATGGCAATTTGTAGTTAATACATCTTCAAAAATGAATGAGTGAAGGTTTAATTATTTAATTGGTAGTGTGAAAAACCTGGAAAACCGAAGAAATTATTCACACGCAAACTGGTTCACCACGAGCTCAATATATGAGGCACTTTATTTAGACTCGTTAAGATCTAAGACATTGGAATTTAAGCGGTTAAATTAACATTGCAATATTGTACGGTTTGTAATTAACTTTATTGAAAATTTACCACATTTATTTCTCGTGGTAAACTTCAATAACTTATTGTGTGGCGGGTGAAACTAGACTTTTGTTGTTGTTGTTGTTGTTTTTGTTTTTTGAACGTTAATAATCGTAGTTTTGTTTAGTGCTCAAAATCAAAGAAATGCGATGTAAACAAAAATTCAGACCGCAAAATCTGATATATCTATGACATTGTTTTTTTTCTCTCTTTTTTACTGTTAACACATTTGATTTATTATTATTATTATTATTATTATTATTATTATTGTGATTAAGTTTTTATAAAGTAATGACTTTAGCACTGAGCTTTGTTGCTAGCGCTGAAGACGATGGCAGGTACAATTTATCTCAAAATTGATTCAAATTAATTACTTAATGCGTCATGATTTTTAATTTGTAAAATTATATGTCACACTAATTGGGAACCACTGATTTAAGGTCGTAGTTTATTATCAGGTGAGCTATTATTGAGGCAAAAGGTAATTTCTACTAAATTTCCTTTAAAAAGACAGAATGGTTCCCGTGCGATATAATGTGCCTGGGAGGTTCTTAGTAACTACGGATCCACTACGGATTACACACCATATTACCAGAGATTTGCCGTAAAATAGGCGACAAGGAGACCATGTGCACTTCAAATTTTATATCAAAACATCACTTTACTTTTCGGACACGAAATTTCTATTAGTACCCACTTTTCAGAATTTTTTTAACCCCTGGTAAAGAATTTATAAACGATATCTGTATTTTTTATTTTTTTATTTTTATTAGTGTATTTTTTAGGAGTTCAGAAAGCATTTTACTATGCCGCCTTGTCTCTCATTGAAATGGCGAAATAAAAGTAGTGTACCTGCGTAGCATTTGGTTACAATATAAGCTAGGAAAAAGAACATGTGTGTGTGAAATTTAGTTACTCCCCCCCCCCCCTCATAAAAATAAAGCTTGACTTTGTGAACTCCATAATGTAAGTTCTCAGTTTCTGGACAGCATAATAATAAGCTATGGACATATTCAATACTAGATACCAGTTCAGACAATCTGTAAGTAATACTAGATACCTGTTTAGACAAGTGCCAATATTAGCCTAATATGTTTTCTTTCTCTAACTGACAAAAATGCTATACAGAACCCATACATTTTAATTTATCTGTACTCAGAAAGTTGAAACTATTTTGACATATACATATAGTTTGATTCGAATTATGGATTGTGAAAGGAAGTATCACAAGTTTATTACTCTAGAATATAAAAGGTATATCATTCATGTAATTTTTTCTTCATCTTTCATGTTTGCTCACTATACTAATATGCTGATTTATTTTCCAGTTCCAAAACAAAAATGGGTGCCATTAGAACTTGATTTGTCTAAGTCGAGAGGGAAATTTGATAACTCCAAATTTCATGCTGAGCGTGGACCAGTAAAGGACAGGAATGGGGAACAAGGTAACTATATCATTTCATTATTGGGGCATTCCATGTCAAATTCAACCACTCAAGACACCCAGTGAGAGCAATCTTAATGATAATTTGACATGATTTTTTTTTATTTTATTTTTTTTTTTAAATAATAGTAAGGGAGTATTTTCAGTTGCAGTGTTTCAAATATACAGCCCATTGAAGTTTGTCAGCGATCTATAACAGCTGTGAATATTGCTAAGTGCACAGTGGAACAAAAATAAACGTAGAGAATGGGTGAAGATAGCCGGAATCAGAATCTTTTATATTTTATTATGTTCAGGATACTTTGTAATACTATGTTAACTGTTATTTATGAAATTATGTAATTTAGTTATAGAAATAAAATTCTAAAATATTTAGATTATACTCCGCATCACCCGAATTGGCGTATGGCGTCAGCCAATAAGCTCGCAGTGCGCGGTAATTCAAATTCTGATCAAACTGTAATTTCTATGGATAGCAACACTGAAAATTCCTCCGATTCGTATTTTCAGGTGTAGAATAACGTTATCATTATCTATTATTGTTGTAAGTTACATTTCACTATCTCTTTTTACTTACGAAAAACGGGTAAAACAAAAATTGTTAGCCTTTGAAAAATATTTAGTAGTCTGCCCCCTTAAGATGGAACCATTAGCAGGGCGCAAAATTTCAAAGTCAGACGTACTCGCCAATCAAAATATGATGGTCGCCAGTATTTCTCACTCACAAATTACGAGATGCGCATTGCCCTCCTCTCCCCTTCCCCCAAGGCCTTTGGTTTGACACAGAAAGAGATTGGATATCATAAAATTTCAAAACCAGACAATTAGATTCAGGATAATCAATTTTGAATTGGACAGTTCATATACATGTTATAAAATACCTTACCTTAAGACTTCACGTTTGTGTAACGCTCTTTCTCTACACTGAAGTACAAGTTGTCGATTGCAGTTTTCGGATCAGAGTCCTTAAGTGTGAAGGGCTATTGATGAAAATTGTCAGCAAATCATCCAGTGTGTCAGTCTTCAGTGAATTTCTGTAGGCAGTCTTAACTCTATTGAGACTACTGAAGTTTAGGTAGAAACCATTCCTACTGAACACTGGTCGCCAGCTCTAAATTTTTAGTTGTCAATGGTGGTCTGGCGACCGGAAATTTTGCGCCCTGCCATTAGTGTTCCTGTACGAATCCGCGAAGCAGTTACATCGATTGTTATGCCAATAAGCGGTGCTAGTGTCAACGTCTATCGACTTTAATTCCTATCTAGAGAGAATTGATGTAACTATTTGATGGGTTGATAGATCTACTCTATGGATCTTTATGTGCTAAAGTGTGACATATAGTGCAGTTCACGTCTTCAAATGAGGACCCGAAAGATATATATATATATATATATATATATATATATATATATATATATATATATAGAGAGAGAGAGAGAGAGAGAGAGAGAGAGACAGAGAGAGAGAGAGAGAGAGAGAGAGAGACAGAGAGAGAGAGAGAGAGAGAGAGAGAGAGAGACTGGAACTGATAGAGACTATATTTTTTTGGATTTCATTATTAGGTTCCCATAGAGCAAAACGGTAAAAAAAAAAAAAAAAAAAAAAAAAGCATTCAATGTCCCAATTGTAGGCTCCATCTAATGAAACGAAAAGTGTTATTAGGTCCCAATATATACAGTGTGTTTCGAGAATAAACTGACAAGCTTCACGTACCTGTTCAGGACCACGACACTAGGAGAAAGCTGATCTGCGAAAACTTCGGTCAGAAACGCCTAATTACGGAGATGAGACCAATTTAAGGTAATTAATTAGAATGGGTCGCAGGATGAGTACATTAAATTAGCCTCATTCTGTGATTAGACTTTTCCGAAACTTTTGTAATGAGGAACGAAACGGGTATTCGAAATTGTTCGGTTTATTCCCTAACACCCTGTATATACTAATGGATTCAATCCATCAAGAATATGTTCCATCTCTGTTGTTACCCCACTATTGAAACCGAAAGGAGTAATCTCATTTCTGGTTTTAGTATTACATCCAGTTTCACAATTGGATCCGAAAGTAGTAGATTTCTCACTTCCGATTTTACTATTGGATCAGGAAGTAGTAGATATATAATTTGGTTTCACTTGAATCCGGTAATAGTAGATATTTCATTTCAGGTTTCACTATTGGTTCCAGAAGTAGTAGATATCTCACTTCCGGTTTCACTATTAGGTCCAAAAGTAGTACATATCACTTCCGGTGTCACTATTGAATCTGTAAAGTTATGGAGTCTGCCACAGTTCCACAACGTAATACGAAACTCACTTATGCTATACGCATCATTAATAAAATAATAATCGCAATTGTTATCACTAACCTTACAGTACCATGTTTCGGTGTATTTAGTTTTACTGATATTTTTACAATATGTTGGTCAACATATAATTGATAGACCCTGAATACGAGTTTACTGTATTAATCGTTTTTCGTATTCTCACTGGAATTGATCCATTGGCACTATAAAGTTATATCATTTAGATAATAAAAATGTGTCCAAAGGTTTCTGTATTGCATTTAAAAGCAATTCTTTCTTTTTTCTAGCATCCGAGGCTCACAACCGGGACGAGAGTAGTGGATGGAATGGTAATTCGGATCGACTGGAGCGAGGAGGTTCCTACCCAAGGGGCGGTGGGCGGGGATCTCGTGGCAGGGGCAGAGGACGAGGAAGAGGTCGAGGAGGACGAGGCGGAGGCAGTGGAAGAGGATCTTCGAGGGAGCACTCAGAGGACTATTTGGATTACCCAACAGAATACACGCAAGTCAACAAGTACTTATCTCCTGATCCTACCTTCATGATGCCATACATGGGAACGTATTACTTCAACAACAACTACAGTCGCCCTGATGAGTCCACGCTGCGGGAATATATCAGAAATCAGATGTAAGTACCTGTTCTCTATAATTCATATAATTAGAATGTTTTAAAAGTGGAAAGTGAATGTGCACTCATGTAAAATGATTGTCGCATATCTATAACTATTTTCTTGTAAGGATATAATTTGATAATGATTTTGCAGTGTACTTTTAATACTGATACTATGTATATAATTGGGAAATGTATATTTGTGGTAAATTTCATACGAAAAGAATTATAAATACGAAAATTAAAATAAGTAAAACAAAATGTTGCTAAATGGACAAGGAAGTTTTATTTTCGTTTTATTGTTCTTATTTACTGCTCTTTGGATATGAAATTTGCCACATACATGTCTTTGCCGATTATACACATACTAACATTATATGAAATACATTTCATTATCAAATTGTATTCCTACAACAACACATTTATAGACATGCGACAATAATTTTGGACATGGGCGTACATACATCTACAATCTTAGTTGTTACCCTTATTGTTATTTCGATAACATTCAATTTTTTTCCTGTAGTTTCTGTATCAGGCATGTTTCTTCTTCGTAGACCTTGGCTGGGCTAACCACTGTTCTGTAAATCATCGTTGTATTCTTGGTCGCGATTCTGCGGCTACAGAATGCCACATACTCTTTCTTCCAATTTCGCCATTCCTCGTGCATTGTTTGCATGTACAAATCACCATTCTTGCCAACATGTAAGCCCAAATGTTTAAAAGTTTCCACTTCATTTAGTTGTTCTTCTTGTAGCCTTATTTTTCCATTTTCTTCTTCGTGGAATCAGAGATATTCCATTTTCCTTCTTCTAATTTTTTGGCCTGTATCTTACAAATACTTTCTCCATCCTTTTGGTTTCCGTTCAACTTTCTTATTGGTCATAACACTTTCATTATACGGGGTGTTACAAGAATTTGTCAATATTTTGGAAATAGACTTTTCTCGCTTCAAAATAAGAAAAAAAGTTCATATAGACCTGTGGTCGGAAGTGCGTAGTTCCGTAGTTAGAGGGTGCCGAAAAAAATGAATTTTAAAGGTCCGTAGTTCCACTACTATATAGGACTGATCGTAGTCGGGTCAAGACATCATTGAGGAACTAGTATGTGAACTATTCAAATATTCATCTTTCAGAACCTCCGATATTTGCACAATCATTTTTAGAGAGGCAGTTTGGGAGTGCTTGATCACTCTCCACCTACCCCCGCCCCCACCTCTCTCTCTCTTTCTCTCTCAAAAAAAAAAAAAATGTTGCGCAAGTACTAGAGCATTCTTAAACATGAATATTTGGATAGGTCCCATAGTAGTGGAGCTATGAACTTTTATTAAGTTTACTTATTTGACGTTTTCGGCACCCTATAACTTCAAAACTATCCACTTCTGAGCGCAGGTCCATATGAACTTTTTTTTTTTCTTTCTTAATTTCATGTGAGGAATCTGTTCTCAAAATGTTGAGACACCTTACTATAACACCTTGTATATCTGGGGTTCTTTAGGGAAAAATTCACAATGATATAATGTGCGGATGAAAGCTTAATAGACATAACCAAGTTTAATTAATTAATTAATAATAATATAGATTCCCTAATGTGCTTTTAATATAAAAATAACGTTAATATGCCTGCTAAGTTTCCGTCGGTATTCCTGCATTAACATATCTTGTATGTTACGTTGAACTGTTGTGGCTATTTTTTAAATAAAAAATTTAATATCATGAAAAGGAATTTTAAAAAAAGGAATTAATATAAGTAGTAATCTGAAGGTACTAGGTCCATTGAATAAAACGGATTTTGGAAATCCCAACCAAGCTGAACCAATTGTTGCTGGCTGTACAAATAGTAGTGTGTTTCACATAGAATACAACTCTTTTCTGATTGGCAAGTTCCATAAACCTTTGTATCGAGTGTTCTTTTCAGTATGCCGTACTGAGAAAACTACATGCTGGTATCGAATGTTTGGTAGGTGGCAGAAACTCCCAATATGCTACACTCTTCCAGTCACAACAGATCACCTGATGCAGACGCATATTCGAATGTTTTTCCGTTGCACTTCTGCCAGGACCGTTTTCGCACTATTGTGGAATACCATGCTTCTCTGGAAGCTTGGCTAGTTCGGATCCTGGTCACTTCTCGTAGATCCTCGATGCCGAGAACGGATGTTAAACTCCAAACTAACAACAATCCACCTTCAATTGCCAGTGAGTGATAGCAAGTGTATAGCAATGCTATTCACATAGTGCTATTTTTTAGCACTTTTCGTAAGATATACGAGGTGTGTTCGAAAAGGATCGAACCTTAATTTTTTTTTCCCCGCGTAAACCTATGAAGCGCGGAAGACTTACCTCAGTGTAAGTGTAGAGGGGACACTCATGCGCAGTCGTGAATTTTTTCCTGTCGAAGAAAGCTTCACTTGCTTGCAATCGGCCAGTGAGTGAAGACGTGTAGTGAGCAATCGTTAGTTTTTTTTTTTTTTTTTTTTTTTTTATGACGGAAAAACTTGAACAGCAATATTGCATAAAATTTTGTCAAAAGCTTGGCGATACCCAAGCGAAAACCATTCAATCGGATCGGTACATTCAATTTTGAACGAGAATTCGGGCATGAGGAGAGTGTCTGCGAAATTTGATTCAGGCTTTCATCTCCAAACACAACATTTCTTCCTGTGTGTCGTCAGGCACTCTTAGTCACTCGACATGGCTCCATGTGACTTGGTTATTTCTCAAGCTGAGAATGCCACTAAAAGGGACTCGATTTGAGTCTTAAGAGAAGACGACATGCGGAATGCGACGACACGATTGCTCACCAGCGCTGGGAAAATTGTGTGCATTACCAAGGAGACCAGTTTGAAGGGGATTAGTGTTTCGGATTTCCAAATGAATCGACGTATTTTTGCCAACCGAAGATTCGATACTTTTTAAACACACCCCGTATAGTTAGAAAAACTGAAAATTTTAAAACTATGTAAAAGTAATCGACGAAATTAAAAATTAATAGAAAAGTGTCAGTTACGATTAAAATTAGGTTCAAAATTAGTTGATTTCAATTAAAGACTGCAATTTTAACTACACTATGTGATGAGAACTGGAAGTTTTGAAAATTAATGTCAAATTTAATAGATAAATTTGAGGTCTTGGGGAGACAATTATTTTAAAAAGTTTTGTTTCGTTTGTAACATTAAAATATAGTAACACTGGTTCTTGTATATCGTATCGTATCATTGCAGAACAGGGTTGGCAAAAACCATGGTTTTTATTTAAAAAAAAAAACAAAAAAACCGGTTTTTTTATTTAAACCAGGTTTTTTTTTGTTTAAACCAGGTTTTTATGGTTTAAATAATTTGCTCTATACATTCATATCATATATGGACAGAAATAAGTTTATTTCGCTTTGATGTTATTATGCAACAACCGGGTTATGCTGGAAGGAGTCACATAAGCTTAAAGCGGAATAAAAACCGCTTCTCGAGTTACATCCGAGAGAAATTGTCCTCCATTTGAACTCGGAACCAGGACTAATTGGCCACAAATGCGATACGTCTGCCGACTCACTCACGAAGGAATCCTGATAAAAAAAAAAAAAAAAAAAAAATACGTTGTACTGATCTTTACATGCTTCTTAATATAACTGTCAAGAGTCATTTCAGAAGGACAAAAAGATAAACAGTTGCACAAGTGAAACCATTACACAGAATTACATATAAACAATTTCAAAGTACTACGGAGTACAGAAGAACTAATTTAGTTCAAGTTAGTTAACAACGACCTCTATTGGTCCAAATTAAGGAAATACAACGACTTAATCTGCATATCAATAAGAAAAGTGAATAAAGATACGAATTATTTGAGTCCACTTTGGCTCAGACTCATTTATACATAAATAGATACCAAAGATACTTATTTCACTAAATGCCCCCCCCCCCCACACACACACAAAAAGTACGGCATTTTCGATGTATTTTGTCAATAGTAAACATTGAAACGAAAACAACATTTAGAATTTTTCTTCGATTGCAATCACATAATAATAACAACTACAAAAATCACAAAATAAACATTTATAAACTTATAAAAAAAAAGTTGCTTTTGTAGTATAATCTTTTTTTAGTAATGTATGGGGAATTTAGGTCTGAATATAATACGAATAATATACGGGAGTGAAACGTGATAACCCACAAATGTGTGTTTATCAAGATTTTACAAACACTTACACTTTTACGAACATTTTTTTTTGTTTTTTGGTTTAAACCAGTTGGTTTTTATGAAAAAACCAGCTGGTTTAAACCTTGGTTTAAACCACCTTGGTTTAAACCAGCCAACCCTGTTGCAGAATATCTATTTCACATGGGTTTTGAGGGTAAAGACCTCAAAATACAAGACCTAGACGTTTAAACATATGGTTTATTCTGTTGAGAACTTGCACAAGCTTATTTAGGAGATTACTTGTAATAAATAACCTTGTTTTAATTAATTTTCTCGTAAAAACCCGGACACATTACTATATTTTAAAAAGCCGCTCGCACTCATTTTTCAGGAAGTAAAAAGGGGACATGTCCTGGAGAAAGGGAACATTTGGGAACCCTATTCATAACACAGCTATATAACTGACTTTAATGTACGGATACCCTATCGCCCCAATTAGTTTGCTAAGTAGAAGATTTACTGTATGTTGATTTTAGAAAACACTAGCGTTAGTTACCCGCTTCGCTAGGTTAAAATAAGTAAGATCAGTAATACGTTCCGTTAGTCAATCACCTTTTACTATTACTGAAACACTCTCTGGTGGACAATGGTGTTTGCCTTAAAAATGTAATATTACTGTTTTGGGCTGAAATTGGATTTAAACAGCTTGGAAGTGTCACAACCATGGATTCGACACCAACCTCTGACAGGGTAACTTTATTATCAGAGTTACAAAGGGGAAACCTACTCCAAAAACGATGTTTTCAGTCTGAAGTGAAGTTTTTTTGTTTGTTTGTTTGTTTGTTTGTTAGCGGACGAGCCGTTTGGGCTACATACTTCTATGCGCCCAATGTTAAATGAAAATGCAACGTTACCATTTACCTGGACCCACGAAGAAAGTTACTGTCTTTTACGCTAACATGTCGATGAGCAGCTCCCATTTCAAACATGGTCACAGCCCAAACGACTCGTCTGATTTAAAAAGATTGAAAATATCATATTTGGGGTCGGTTTTCCTTATTACATTTTTTTGTAACTCTGATAATAACAGTTGTCCTATGTCAGGGAACTTTTGAAACACCATATATATATATATATATATATATATATATATATATATATATATATATATATATATATAAAATAAAAGTAATATCCTCCTCCCCAAGTTGCGGGGCTAAATTTAGATTTAAATGGCATTGGAAGTGTCAGTGTTCGTCTCAGCGACCCAGAAAACTATGGAGTCGACACTTAATATCGATCATTTGTAAATATCTTCCCCCTCCCCTAAGTTACACTGTCAAAGTGAAATGATAAAGACCATCCCAGGCCCGAACCTCATCTATGCTGAAAATTTGATCGAGATCGGTCGAGTGATTCTAAGGTTATTAAGTCACAAACATAGTAATTTTTATTTTTATTTATATAGATTGTATCATGTGTGTGTAAAAGTAAGACAGAAATGTTAATATTATTATTATTATTTTCTGTTACATTGCATGTTGTTTCTCTCTCTGCAGTGAATACTATTTTAGTCGAGAAAACTTGGTGCGAGACTTCTTTCTCAGGCGGAAGATGGACTCAGAAGGATACCTCCCAGTAACATTGATAGCTTCATTTCACCGTGTTCAAGCGCTTACTCAGGATATTAGTTTAGTGATAGAGGCAATTCGGGAATCGGAGCATCTAGAGCTTTGTAATGGTGTTAAGGTAAGGAACAGCCGTTGTTTTTAGTATTTACAATCCACAAGGGGTCATCTTAATTCTACATAAAGCACGTAGAGGTCTGCGCAAAATTCTAGCGTTTGAATTTTTACGATTAAGTTAATAATGCGTGAAGTAACACTTGTTAGTATGAATAATAAAGAAGGAACTGAAATACTTATAGGAAGGTGGGAGCTTGATTCCAGCTTTGATTTTTGTTACGAAACAGTTTTGTTTCTCATACTTGCATTTCTGTGTAGTGTGTATAGTAATCTTGACATGTGGAAGAAGTAGTCTTTTACTGATCAACGCCTAGCCAAACTGCTTCAGCTAGAAACTTGAAATTTGGACTGTATATAGGGTTTGTGACGTTCAGAAAGGGCTTTTGGAAATTCAGTGTGGAAGAGTTGAAGTTATTGCGAGAAGTGATCAGAAAGTAATGTTACAAATCCTGCAGTGAAACGTGTATATATTCATCAGGGCGCAAAATTTGTCAGACGTACTCGCCAATCCAAAAATGATGATCGCCAGTATCTCTCAGGTACAAATTATGAAAGGTTCTCCCCTCCCCAAAGGTTTGACAAAGAAAGAGATTACATCAGGGCATATTGGTTGACTATTCTAGGCACTGGGCTTTCCTCCCTCCCCCCAGCTGTTCTAGCTTCGAATAGTGGAGGAAACGATCTGTCGTGTTGACGCGCCAGGAGGCAAATCATTTCCACTGAGGGATGTGAAGAAAAGGGCGAATAACAACGTTGTAAAAACTTCACTTTCCATGTCCGTAGTGAAGACCTACTGACCTCTGGTCGCCAGCTCCAAATTTCTATTCGCCAATGGCGACCGGAAATTTTGCGCCCTGATTTCATACAGCCAATACAACCAACAGATACTACATACATTTTTCGACATAGTCCCCATATCGGTTGAATCACTTGTCGCATTGTGGGATAAGTTTTGAAGATTCCCTCCTGGTAAAAATCCTGTCCTTGCGTGTTCAGTCACGTTGTCACGAAGTGTCTCACCTCCTCGTGTGAAACGAAGCGACGGCCTCCTAAGTGCTGCTTCCACGTACCGGAGCTGCCATCAGATGCCGTAACGTGATCCTCCTGTTGTCCTAAATCAGTCCTTCCACGCGAACTGTGTTGAAATCTGTTGATGCTATGTAGGGTCGACCACTGCCCTCCTCGTTGATGATGTTTTCTCTACCAGCCGCAAACTTTCGACATTCTTCGACATGCTGACGAGACATTACAGTCTCTCCGTAAACCTCTACCAGCTGCCGGTGAATTTCAGCCGCGGTTACATGTTTCTCCCACAGAAATCAAATAACGATTTCACATATTCGCAACACCAGTTTTCCAAACAAGTCGCCATTTGTGTTCACCTATAAGTAGCACCGTACATGGCGGGTGGCTGAAACTCTGCACAGTTGCCAACTCCATGTATTACAATTACCACATACTCCTCATTCTTCTATAACAGACAAAACGCTAGATATATCGGTCTTGTAATCTTATTTCTTGATCCTACCTCGTATAATAAGGTGTCCATATCTCGGAATCCTTTAAAGTTAGAAAAATAAAATTTGCTGTTCAGACTTTTCATTTAAAATAATTAAACATGTATTTCAGCGTTTCACTTCGTATTATACATTTGGCCTAGAATGAAAGAGAAACAATAGGGTTTGTAATTATTATATTAAGTTGTCCATATTTCACAATTACATAAGTTCAGAGAAACGAAATTTGATGTTTACACTTTACCTTTAAAATAATTCCTAGTATATACATGTAACGTACAATCGCGATAGATAGTGTGTAAATGAATATATAATTACCATGAATCATTTACAATGATCGTACAAACCTTCCTCTTTATGAATCTAGATCTCCCTACTCCTCACTCTTAATTCTAATGCTTGAACTTCCTAAAAAATACTTTTTTTTTTTTTTTTTAAGTCTCGCTAATGATGTAGTAGTCACTTTATACTACAGTATCATGTGACGAATTTCAGTTTTTTAATAATAATAATAATATAATAATAAGAAAATAGTATTGAGATATTATTGTAAAATTCATAGAACGAAAATATAAGAAGAAAAACTAATATACGAGATATACTTCACGTGAGTCCCCGCCAGCTCAGCACCCAGATTTTCAAGGTATTAACATTTACATTATTACTACATAATCAAAACTTAAACGTTATTATTAGAGACCGGATGTTTAAGCATTAAAAACCTGGAAAATAAGTAGGCAAATAGCCACGTAAAATTTAAAAAATAGGCACTAAAATGAAACTCGAAATAATGAAGATAAATACTCAATACAATTTAAAAAAAAAAATTCAAGTCACAAATAATGTTCAAAGAATATAAAAACATACCTGTTTGTTAATATTTTGTTTTACTACTACTACTACTACATACATACATACACACACACACACACACACACACACATATATATATATATATATATATATATATATATATATATATATATATATATATATATATATATAGTAGGACGTCGATAATCCGAACGTCAAAAAGAGCTTCGTGGCTAAGCGGTTAGCGTACGCGCCTTTGGCGTGGAAGACCCGGGTTTGATTCCTGGCGGGAGCTCATGTGGTTCGGATTCCACGTTAATCAGTAGGTCCACGTCTCATATAGCCTCGCTGCTGAACGGGTCCTAGAAGCTTTTTACATTTAGTCTTAGCGCTAGCAATAAACTAATAATAGAGTTGTCCGTCGGCGTTGTGTGAAGTCAGTGTTTTTACAAAAGCTCATTCATATGTAATTGTTTGTCATACATATTTTATTTTCCCTTAGGCCTATACAAGTTAAGTTTTAAGTGTTAGTTACAAGAACAGTGTAATTTAGTGTACGAGCAGGTTCTTCAGAAACATTAAATGTAAGTAGCCTTACGTACGGTATTATAATTACTGTATGTACTGTATAACCACTGTATCGATAAAAGAGCATACCGTACAGCATATTTAAGCCTAAATGGCATTTTCTTGGTCATTTTCGGAAATCCGAACTACCTGTGGTCATAATTTTCGACTTCCTACTATATATATATATATATATATATATATATATATATATATCGAAGCTTGACATGTATTCCATGTATATTTGTTAAACACATTTTCTACAGCAGTTTATCAGTACACTTAGTAGTACAAAATTTTACGACATTTTATCACTACAAATAGCTCTTATCTCGGAAGAGGCAGAATAATAAATTATTGTGAATCCCTTCTTGAAATAATAAATTATATATTTTTCCCCAACAGTCTTATTTTGAAGAAAATGCGTAGAATATATTATTTAATAAAGGAACTATTTAGGCAGGAATGGGCGAAATAGGCAAAATAAAGTTGGCTTAAATTGAAACTATAACCCACCATATGAACTTTAAAACGTTATTTTTGATCATACCTTTAATATTAAAGAATAGGCATTTTGCCTAACATCCGGTCTCTAATAGTTAGAAATTAAATATAAACTAATTATTTACTGAGCAAAACTATATATTTTCATTAAAATTCAACACGTGTTACAGTTTCGCCAACTAACTCTTTGGCTTCATCAGACACTATGTGATACAGTATATTAGCCGTTGTATGTATATACGATTGTACAGTTATCCTGTATCACAGTGTGTGTGATGAAGCCAAAGAGTTAGTTGGCGAAACTGTATAACACGTGTTGAATTTTAATGAAAATATATAGTTTTGCTCAGTAAATAATTAGTTTATATTTAATTATAACAAAGCAAAGCTTCTACTTATGGAAAATATCATAATTAGAAAGTGAACGTGACAAAGTATAACTATCATAATAGACTTTAATTTTCTTAGTTACGGTAATAGCAACACTTTCGGAAACTTCTTTCGAGTATTCAGTAGCTTCAGTCAGTGCCTAGGGACATATAACTTTCTAAGTGCCAATTCTGCTGAGAAATTTTCTGTTATTGGTCATAAGTGGTGGTCTTTTAAATGACTTAGAATACATTTTATGTTCCGTAAAACTGAATTGAGCTTTTAGCATTTAAAAGTTTAGACTACTAGTGTTTGTACATGGCCAGTTCCTGCTGTGATGAAATTTTTCTTTCCCCGACCGAATGGTAGTTCTTGAGGAAAATTAAAACTGAGCAGGAATTGATACGTGTATTTCTGTGTTCAAAATACATACATGATAGTGTAGTTTTAGACACAAACTCACTGAATACATAGACAGGCACACGCGTTTCAAGAACGTGAATTTCGGAACAAAATAACTCAGTATCCAAGTGGTATTTAGAGTAAGGCTAGCTAAAATTCCCCCTTCTTCGCAAATTTATGTGAAATGTGAAATTTAATGAAAATAACGTGTTAAACAGCTCGAGCTAAGTGTTATGTTCCGAAATTCATTTCAAACTTTTCAGCCGTTTTTCCGTGATGAAGCAGACATCGAAAATATTATCAAAATTGCCTCCTTTCCCCTTAGAAGTGAGATTTTTCAAAAATGGTGCTGCATGTGACCGCTTCATCTTAACAAGTATTTTATACTGAAACTTCCATCTCGCTAACCTGACTCCTGAAATCTTCTGTTTTCATTTTAACCCACTTTCCCCTTAGGATCCGCACACTGACATGATCCAAACCCAGGTCGTGGTAGGTACTAAGTATGTTCCAGAATTCATTTAAACTGTTCAGCCCTTTTCCCGTTATGCGATCACAAATAGGTAACTTTAATTTATATATATATATATATATATATATATATATATATATATATATATATATATAATATAGGGCCGGATTTAGGGGGATGCACGTGCATCCCCCCTTCGTTGTAAATATACACTACCTAAAATGAGAAGCTAGCAGTGAAAACACCAATCCTTTCCGAAACTTTCTGCCATCATGCTTCCGTTTGGGGCTTAAAAGAAAGAGGAGTTTTGCAAAAGCAATAGTTTAAGGTTGAAAGAAAAGGATTCACCAAACAAAGCAATATAACATTTGCCAAGTAGAGAAGAAAACAGAACCCAGGAAGAGAGAAGAACATTTTGTTCTGCATATCACTTGCTACCGTCTTTAAAATACAACCCCCCTTCCTCCCCCGACCATTCTTGTATCAGCGTTGTCAGGTGTAAAGAATATTGGAATATTGTCACATCTCACTTTGAAGAGTTTCAATGAGATTTTTTTTTTTTTTTTGGTAGTTATGGTGCAACCCCCCCCCCCCCAGAAAATTCTGGATCCGACCCTGTATATAAATATAGTGGATTTCTCATCTCTGCTTAATGACAATTCAGTAGGTGACGAGGGTTAATTTAAGAAATCCTTCGCGCAGTTCTGTTTAAGAAGCGTGAGCTCAGTGTTTCGGATACAATAGATTATAGTCTTGAGCATAGAATCAGCATGACGGAAATGCTTTATCAAATTGCGAAAGAAAGAAGAAATATATATGGGAAAATAAGGTGATCGAGGGAAGCTTTAATACAATCAAGAATTAAAGAATAGAAAAACACGAGGAAGAAGACCAATAATAAAATAACATGTAGAATAATATTTGTAATAGCTTCATATCATGAAGCTTACCGATACTACTCTTTTTCCAGTTAGTAAGGTCGCAAGAGGGTGGTAGCGCGCATCACTTTTTGAAAACCTTTAGGCAACACTGTAAAAAGGAACATACTTAAAATAAACGGAAGAATGCTTTCAAATACTATTGTGGTTTTTGACCAATATTCAACATGATTTCGTTTGGTATGGCTCAGTTAAAAGAATTTTTGGTCTCCGCCTTCGCTCTCTCACAGTCTAAGGATCTGCACCTGCTTACTATCTCTACACTATGCACCGTGGTTCGTGATATACAGGGTGTTTGAAAAAGAACTCCCTAGTTTTAACTATAAATTTAATTCGAAAATGAATGAAAACTTACATCAATGCGTACATATTATATCTGTACTTGGAGGCTTTTTCCTCCCTTATCTTGAAGAGTACTTAATTTGTGATCTTAGGTGTTATGTAAAAGTAATACAGGGTGTACCAAAAAGGACATTACAACTTTAAAAACACATATTGATTTATTCGTTCATCTTACAGACATGATTTTGGTGTCATTTTGTAGCAAAATAATCATTTATTTATTTATTTATTTTAATTTATTTATTTAACCTTATACCTAAAGAGGCTCAATGTGGCTTCAATTGGTGATTGAACTGATCACAAAGGTTCGTCTCACTTTCTCTACAACGTCTTCAGACGTACAGGGACGACCTGAAAATTTGTTGTGTGTTACCGAGCATCCAGTTTCAATAAAATACTTATGCCACTGGTAAATAGGGAGGATCTTTACAATTCTTTGTACGAAAATTATGTTCCACAATTGTCGCAGACTTGGATTCTGCAAACCAAGAGAGACAGCTAGCACGCTCGAGACCAGTAAAGGCAGCCATTTTTGCTCCAACTGCCGCTAGCACTTGCGGTGTCTTGTTTCTGTACTAGTGTACTACGTGAGTCAAAACCTAATGTATTTTGCTACAAAATGACATCAAAACCATGTCTGGAAGATAAATAAATCAATCAATATGAGCTTTCAAAGTTGTGAAGTCTTTTTTTGATGCACCCTGTACATCTCCGGTCATACAATTTATGTATATATTTTCTTTTTTCTCTAAGTAATAGAATTCTTAACAAGACTATTTCCTTATTTTAAGGTTCGAACGAAACATAATCCTACCGAATGGCCAATTCCCGACACTGTGAGCATCCCACTGCTCTCAGGCATCACTCCATTGAATTCATTGGTTAGTGGTAGTCAGGCGCCGGCCGTGCCTGAAGGTCCACCGCTTGTGAATGGAGAGCACCAAAGAGCCAACAGTGTGGACAGCACCACTAGCATCGAAAACTTAAATCCCGATGTTCCTGAGTTCATTCCAGTCAACCACCACGACGTGGCCGAGGAAGAAGACAAAAAGGAGGGCGAGAAGGACGCTTCGGACGATGGTGCGTAACTATCTTTATGATGAGTTAGTGCATTTAGTTTGTACAATCACTACTGTTGCGTTTACCTCGTATTGTTGGGTGAAGGTATTGGTAGGAAAAACGTTTTCTGCATTACTTTGCCAGAATATAAGCACAGAAAAAAAGTAAGTACACATAGTACATTTATCCGTTTTGTGTTGTTACTGTATACGATTGTTGAAATGATTGTTGCTATTTGTAAGGAAAAACTGAAAAACACTACAAAAATAATTACGCAAAATAATTCGATCTGATTGGGAAAATTATATAAAAAGTATTGAAATTTGTAATTAGATTGAATTGGGTTCGGTAGAGTGGATTATAATTTCAATGTGGCAGCGTCGTAGATTAACTTGGAACCATTAGCACTGCTGTAGGAATCCATCAAGCAGTTACATCGTTAGGCTAATAGATGGTGCTAGTGTCAACGCCTAACGAATTTAACTGCCATCTGGAAGGAATCGATGTAGCTGTTTGATGGATTGGCGTATCTGTCTTTGGTTCTTCATCTGCGACATTGCCACATAATGCAATTTGCGTCTATACACGAGGACCCGAAAGGTATACAATTATATATATATATATATATATATATATATATATATATATATATATATATATATATATATATATATATATATATATATTTCGCTTTATTTTGACTTGTAGAATAGTGCTCTATAGTCCGTAGGCGTCATTTTTTTTAGAACACCCGATATAATAATCTCGAACCCTTGTTAGTCGAAACCGGTGGCGTACTTTTGTAATCCACCTGTGTTAAAGGCAAGATGCTGTGGTTGGTAATGGCCAGCATTGTAAGGATTGATCGTAAACTTGATCTGCGCAGGCGGCAACTTCACCGGATTTAAAACCCGGTCGTGATGCAAAGTATTGCACAAGAGCGTCTCAAACTCGAAACACATGTTACCAGAAATTTAAGTGTTAGAATCTGATGTTTGTAGTCGTGTATAGGGACAAATAGTATACTTTGTAATTGTAATAGTGTATTGTGCTAAGTAATAACTGTGTTATAAATTGCGTTCTTTTAGATGGTATCTAGAACACATTTTATATTCTGTAAAGTTGAAACAATCTTCACTTTCATTATTAGGTTTGAAACAATCCATGTACTGCTTGTACACTCATGTCCAAAATTATTGCCGCGTGTCTATAAATATGTTGTTGTAGGTATATAATTTGATAACGGATTCGCACGGTATTTCTTATAATGTTAGTATGTGTATAATCGGCACAGACATGTATGTGGCAAATTTCATGTCAAAAGAGCAGTAAATAAGAACAATAAAACGAAAATAAAACTTTATTGCCCATTTAGTAACATTTTGTTTTACTCATTCTAATTTTCGTATTTATAATTCTTTTCCTATGAAATTTACCACAAATATACATTTCCCTACTATACACATAGTATCAGTATTAAAAGTACCTGCAAAATCATTATCAAATTATATTCTTACAAGAAGACAGTTATAGATATGCGACAATCATATTGGACACGAGTGTGCATGATCAGTTCCTGCTGTGATGAAAATATTCTTTCCCCGACTGAATGCTACTTGAGGAAAGTTAATGTACTGAGCGGGAATTATTACATATGTTACAGTGTATAAAAAGTACATAGTAAGCCCTTGAGCTGAAACACTTCCATCAGTTACAGAGAAGACATATTAAAGAACAGAAAATGCTTCGAAGCGTCCGTATGGATGTATTCAAAGTAGGAATAAGTAATTACATGATACTGTAGAGTTTAACACAATTAGAATAATCTGTGTTTCAAGTATTTTATATAAATTCACATTAACGTCCTGGTGGGTCGATGCCTTTTGTTTTTTCGATATATCAAGTTTATGTTGGACACATTTTAATCCTATGTGCAGTATCTAATAGATAAGTTTGTGTTGCCGTGAATTTATGGTAATAGAAATGCTTTGCGGTGTGTTTATGTAGGAAATCGTCTTGCATTAATATATAAAATATGAACATAGAAACCTTCTCTATAACTCGGAGGGTTTGATTATATTGCTGTTGTTTGTGTAACACTTGTTTATTGTTGAGTAAGTATACAACTCTTTCCACGTGAACTTTCGCTATGTGTAGATATTTTTTTTTTTCAATCCAATGAATATCGAAAGATGTTTGATCAACTTTACTGGTTAATTATTTAGTTACGTATAATCCATATCAAACCATCCAGTGATGGTTGCTTACAAAATTTATTTTTTAAATTTTTGTACACCAAGTTACACTATGTTTAGAGGCTAGAAAACAAGCATGCATTCATTTTTAGATGTTAGTTTTTCATTCGAGCGCCATAGGCTTATGAGCAGTTTACAAAGGTTCGCGGTAAACGGTACAGTTGCGTTATTTTTTTAGATGTTGATTTCAAACTAAAATTATTTGAAAGCAAATTAAATGTTCAGCATTTAATGTCCACTTCACATTTAAGTTTACTGGAGTACAATACTAGAATAAAGAAAATAGAAGATTGTATTTTTGCGAAAAACAGTTTTAAAACTAACAAACGCACAAGCATCTAAATGGTACCATAAGTTATTGCATCCAAAACGATCGTGTCTGCTTCGAGACATGGAGAGCTGATACGATTGAGTGAGAACTTCTTGTCTTTGCTCGTGTAACTGTTCCTCGAATTCTTTCATAGTAAATAGAATTCGCATTGTGTTTTCGTGAGCTGTAGAAAATGTATTTAAAAGAATGATTGTCAGTTTTTTAAATGGCCCCAAGAATTGTTTTTACAGTGCATAATTTGAAAAAGAAGGGCAAGGGAGAGATTCGCATCAGAGGAACAAAAGAAAAAACTTAAATTTCCGAAACTATATAAATAGAGGATTTAGAACTTACTTAGTTTGTGTGGTTCATCCGAGAATGTTGTAAAATAAAGGATCTGCCTATACAACAAAATCGTGAAGCCATACGTCAATGTTTCTCCACCCTACTCTTCCCGCTCCGCCCAATAAGATCGTAATATTTTGAGCTAACATTCATGGCGGAAATGAGAGTAGACGTGCCGATGCTCGTTTTTTGTTTGCTTCATTGAGTTAAATAGGATGAAGATACTTATGAGCAGATCCTCTATTTCATAACATCCTTGGATTCATCTGTGCTGAAGCAAGAAAGACCTCTCTAAACCAACGAAGGAACTAACCACGTAACAGGAAGACTGGGGATGATCCTTTGCATAACATAGCAAAATTACAATAGATTTCATTAAATAATGATTACAAAATTTGTAACTCTGCTATAATAAATTTAAGACAGGCTAATACAGCAACATAATTCAAACTATAATAGATGATGGTGATAGCAGGATGAAATAGACAAGTTTTTAGCAGAACCAGTGGAATAAATTAAAAGACAGTAAATTTAGTTCATATTTATATTTCTAGCACGAACAGTAAATATTCTAAATTTTACTGAAATCACATTTTTAACATTATGAATGTCGCTGTCAATTCATTTGGGATAACGCTAGGTGGAGAAAGGACGACTCTCAATTTAACAATGCAGTGCTATACAGCATGAGCCATCTAAAAATATCACCTGAAATACCGAAGAAACGAAAAACACTGGCGGTATACAATTTGCAGTAAACAGCAATATCAAATGGAGCTCGTCAAACGGAGGTATGGTATGGTAGGAAAACTATCGACAAATCGGGCATCAGGAGCGAAGTGAATTTTTGTAATGGAACGATAATAATAATAAAAAAAAAAAAAAAAAAAAAAAAAAGCACACGCCGGAGAAATACACGCCGTTTGTCTGGTGCTCCTACTGTAAACTACATAGTTTATTCTGGTTGGAAATGCTGTACTGGAACATTCTCTTGTGTGAAATCTTTTGACTGTGTACACTCATGTCCAAAATTATTCTCGCATGTCTATAAATATGTTCATGTAGGAATATAATTTGATAACGACTCACCCAGTGTTTCTTATAATGTTAGTATGTGTATAATCGGCAAAGACATGTATGTGGAAAATTTCATGTCAAAAGAGCAGTAAATAAGAATAATAAAATGAAGATAGAACTTTCATGTCCATTTAGCAATATTTTGTTTTACTCATTCTAATTTTCGTATTTATAATTCTTTTCCTATGGAATTTACTACAAATATATATTTCTCGATTATACACATAGTGTCAGTATTAAAAGTACCCTGCAAAATCATTCTCAAATTATATTCTTACAAGAAGACAGTTATAGATATGCGACAATCATTTTGGACATGAGTGTACATTTTAGTCAGTACGCATGCATTTGTTCTCTAGTGTTCCACAAGACAAAAGAAATACTGTGTGTTTGACATATGCATCGTTTAACTGGTAAAAACCGTTCTTGTTCTGCTCTGATTAGACTTGAAAGACCAGAAAAAAAAAGAAAGAAAAGACACGTAGATAGGGACAAAACCTCTTTCCAAAACGAAAAACAAGTGGAATTGTTAAAAACATGAATATTGAAGATATAAGATTGAAAGTATGTATAGTGCTTTCAAAACTAGAAACAAATTGACATTTGGAGAAGTACGTGGTATGCTGTTGCCACTTCGTGCACATTCCAGTGAGTCATCAGCTGGAACTGTCCTGTGAGTCTTAACGAAAGGGAAAACTTCTAAATATTGGTTTGTTTGGATGGATGAAAGGATATGTTTGTCGTCCAATTTGTGTGTGTCAGTAGCGGGGGGGGGGGTATATGTGTGCTTTTTTTTTTCTTTTCAAATCACTTCCACGGACAGAGAAACGAAAGACGCTTCTTTCCTTCTGTTAACGCGTGTTTACTATTTAGCGGCAACATTGGAATGTTGAGGTCTGTTGCCAAGGAAACTCTCCACCCACTGTTACTAAAATGACTTTATGATTCGGCCCTCGCTGAGTGACCGCAATAACAATGTGACGTAGATTCCCTTCTTCAAAACAAATCTGCACATGTTTTTGAGCTGCCAATTTGTTTCTAGTTTAATAGTTGACTTCCTTATTGAGATTATTCTGTGTTTTATCATCGAGATTAAATTATTTAATACACACCTTTTTGAGAATGCTGTTTGAATAATGTCTAATACGAACATTTCTGTGTTGTTGCTATTTCAGGTTCCGAAGTGGAGAAGACGTTAAACCGACTGTCAGTGCCTGCACAGAAGCCTTCACATTCACACGAGACTCAAAAGTCATCAGAAAGGCATAAAAACCCACCTCTTGCCAGACAAGTGCCATCTCCTATACCAATGCCAAGGGTATTCCAAACTAACGGGAATATCAGCAGTGAAGACGACTCATGGAAAGAGGTAACTTGTTTAATATTAGCAGGCTAATCCACAAATTAACAATTTTAATTAGTTGTTGTGGTTGGACTATAACTGGAAGATTTTAATGTAAGCCACTTGAAGATGAGTCCTGTCAATAAACCCAAAAAGCACTAACACCTTTGAGACTGGCAAAGTATGATGTGCACTGGCAAGCAAATTACAACCTTATAAATTAAATCTGTCTGAGGATGATAACACATACGCCATCTTTTAGCCATTTTCTGATTGTTCACACTTAAGATCTATATGCTAGAAGAAGTTGACATTGGCTTAATTAAAAATGAAATTTAGTGAACAAAATTCCAGTCACCTGTTGGGACTTAAGTTATATTGCAAACATACTATCGGTGTAGTTATGCTTGCCGATAACACGGTGAAAAATCTTAACTAGTGTTTTATTTTCATTTGTTATATACAGTGGCAGCTTTGAGGTGTGATTAGAACAGCAGTGTATTTATGTAAATAAACTACGCCGCTGACGATGGCAAGGGTTTCCATTGAAAATTTCCCCACGTCCCATGATCATGCTTTTTAGGCTAAAGGAGACGCATGATTAATGAAAGTAAACGATTGTGAAATTAAAATTTTTGTGCTCTCCCGCGGGGAATCTAACCCACGACCACGTGCACCAAAGGAGCATACCTATCCACTTTATCAGCGAGGAGGGCTTGGCTTAATTAAAAATTCACTATTCAGCAGTATATATTTCGTTTTCACCAGTAAGCTGAAAGTATTGTAGTTTGCTTGCCTGTATAGTTCGCGGCTTAGAAAATATTAGAAGTCCAAATTACTAACAAACTCTTGCCGCTATGCTCTTATGCATTCAGAAACACGTGTCTCGATCGACTATCTCTTTCTGGTGTTCAATCGAACTCCACCTTCCTTGTCTAAGGCAGTCCGTATGACGCAATATATTCGTTGCATTTAGACGGACCTTCTGTTTCTATTTCTAACTTGAACTAACTCCTTACTACTGTAGATACCTGCAGAAGAACAGTTTAGTGATTAGTTTAGTGATTTCAGTGTTCTTGAAGTATTTTATTTCGAGGATTATCAGGTATTTTATTCATACGTTATATTCATCTCTTGTGTGTTTCACAAAAGTTTAAAAGTGTATGTTCTTTCAATGATGAAACTATTTCTTTCCCCGACTGAAGTTTGCTGTGAGGAAGAAATTAGCTGAGAAAGAACAATTTTCAACTCTTAATGAGATCAATAAAATCGGCAAAGTTTAAATAAAGGATTCAAGTATTTACTTGGAAAAAAAAGAGGGGAAAAAATACTAATTCAGTTTCAGTACACTGATTCCAGAATGTGCTTCAGAGTTTGGCGGTTGAAAATTCACCAGAGCTTTCTTGTTAACCAGTAAAATGTCATGAATCAAATACTTAACACAGATAGTTACGTTCTTTATAAAGTTATTAAGGTCTCAGGTATTGCCATGTAGCAATTAAAGCTTTAAGTTAACATCTTAAGATTATGCCCTTTAGGCTGTGGTAGAGCGTTCACCTGTGGCGCATGGGGTCTTTGGTTGAATTCCAGCTCGCGCCAAGTGGACTTTGTGGTGGATAAATACCGTGTGCGTAGGTTTTCTCGGCTTTTTCCCGTTTCCTCCCACTTCTACCATTTGATTCATTTCTCATCATCACCGTCTCCTTTAGCCTACCCGGCATAACCATGGGATGTATATCTTACAGATTTCATTTAATTTTCTTGTGTTGCCTAAAGGCTTGTAAAGTCAGTGA
Organism: Thermobia domestica; assembly: GCF_964235325.1. Lineage (NCBI taxonomy): Eukaryota > Metazoa > Arthropoda > Insecta > Zygentoma > Lepismatidae > Thermobia > Thermobia domestica. The sequence goes on from NC_137467.1 coordinate 18,157,112, forward strand.
AACGATTGTTGGGACAGAATATTAAAACACGACGTTGAGAAACCTAAAAAGTATTCCTAGTTGCTTACTTAACATTGTAATCGCCGTGAAATCTCAATAATATTATTACTATTATTAATAATAATATAGTTTTGAAATCTCGAAGTAGTATTTAAGTTGTCTAGGCATTTTCATTATTTGCTGGATGCCGAAAGTGTCACTTTTCCATTGTCCATATAAAAACCTGCTATATGTGTGTTTATATTCCTATATTCATTTAATTATGTTCAGTAAGTTAAATTGCGGAGATTGTTTATTAGTATTGTTACTCGTACATTATGCAGAAGAAAATCATCTTAAATAGAGAAATCATCTTAATCATCATTCTCTTAATAAATAGAGAATCATCTTAAATTTAGGAATGCATTTTTCTCACCTTCGACAGCGATTTACATAAATACACACTGTTGTTTTAATCACGTCTCAATTCTTCCATTACATGATGAAAATACTTTTGAGCTATGGTTAAGCTTACCTTTGATATTTTTATGCATAAAACAACAATTAAAATGCGTAAACCATACTATAGTTAGTTCTCAACAAATATAATAGCTTCAAATACACCAATGTTTCCGTTCCAGTCACCTGTTGGGACTTAAGTTGTATTGCAAACATATTATCGGTGTAGTTATGCTTGCCGATAACATGCTGAAAAGTCTCAGATAGTTTATTTTCATTTGTTATATACAATGGTAGCCTTGAGGTGTGATTAGAACAGCAGTGTATTTATGTAAATAAACTAAGCCGCTGACGATGGCAAGGGTTTCCATTGAAAATTTCCGCATTCATAAATATTTATACGCATTCCTCACTTTGAGTTACTTCTAATTAAGCATGAGACTTGTCACCCTCACCGTGAGTTCTCGTGGAACTACTCTCAAAATACGAGGGCAAGTCAAAAATTATTCGCAATTTTGACATAACTCTGTTTACATTGTTCCTACTGACTTCTGTCCTGATGTATTTTATTGTTATGCTGTTGTAGTCATGCTATGAAAGTTTTGATCCTAATTCCTCCCATTTATTTTCCTTTTGTTTCATTTAGATCATGGCCGCTCCATTAGAAGTTTACAACAAAGAGCAACAACGAGCACTGATCCGGCTTTTGTAGTCGGAAGGTGTGTTAGGAGCCGCAGTACATCAAAGACTTTCGGCACAATAGTCACTCGTCTATCTCTAACAGAAGCATGTCACGTGCACGCTCAATGTCGTAATCATATATGGCCGTAGATGTTCGTCCGGCTCCCTTCGCGTGCGTAACACTTGTGCGATCATTTTTGAATTTTTCAATCCATTCGTAGACACTCCGTTGCGACAAGACACTGTTCCTGTATTGTGCCGAAAGTCTTTGATATACTGCGGCCCCTGATATACACCTCCCGACCACAAAAACCGGATCACTGTTCGTTGTTCCTTTTTGGTGCAAACTTCTAAGGGAGCGACATGGTTTATCTAAAACAAAAGGAAGACAAAATGGAGGACTTAGGATCAAACTTTCATAACATGACCACAACAGCATAACAATAAAATACAAGAGGACAGAGGTCAGAATTGTGTCAAAATTGCAGATAATTTTTGACTTACCCTCGGATATATAAATAAACCTCCAGTGAATCTAAGATCTAATATGTATCTTTGTATGATGTGTGTCCCAGGTGAAGCGGCGAGTGAAACCTCCACCAAAGGAGAAATCGGAGGAACGTCGAGACGATGAGAGGAAGGAGAAAGACGCTTTTGAAGATCGTGAAGAGCTGGACTTCCAATTTGACGAAGAGTTGAATGTTCCAACCGGTAGACACAATACCTTCACTGACTGGTAAGTACATGCAGCAGTGGAATGCAAGTTTCTCTGTTAATTCAGTCACACACTCTCCATTCACCACAGACCAAAGCCAATATGTTCTTTTTCCTTTCTTCGTACTGTAAGACTTTTTCATTTGGTAAATAGGCACTCGCCTTGTACCCAGAAGTTAATCTGTTTTGTTAATGATTTCGATTTCGGCTGTCTTTGGAGCCTTTTCCAGTAACAGTTTCTGTAGTTGCCCTTTTCATTCTTAAACATATTTATCTTAAAAGAAGATTTCTTGAATATTTGAAGATGTAAGATGGTTGTTAAAGTTCCTGAGCATGTTAGTATAATGTGAATAGTGCGTGTGGTAGCACAAGTTTTAGGTCAGGAGTGATACTTTTGGCACTTTTGAGCAGAGCTTGTGCTAGAAAAACTGGAGAGGTTTTCGCTGACACCACAAAGCCTTAAAGGCTAATGAGTGGCGTTTGATAGTAGGCCTCTCTACAAACAAGTATAATTAGCCAATTGTCATCATATAGCACAGGTTACATAATAGTTACATGATATATATTTAAATCTTCAGTACATTGTACATGTCTCTTGTAAATGTTTTTTCTAAAGGAATTATGAGTCTTTCGTTGCCGAGACTGCAAAAAGGTTCAGAAAGGGTAATGTAATTTTCAATAAACAAATGAATTGTATGATAAAAAAAGCGTTTATTCTGCTTCAAGATCTGTATTTAACTCTACATAAAATATCAGCAAATTAGGTACGTAGCTTTTTTTTTTTTTTTTTTTTTCTCCTCTATTTCTTGCTAGCATATTCATCAAAATTTATTGTGGGTGCAAATAGATTTTCTCTTTTTAATACTCATCTCCTGCCCTGCGCTAGTATGTCAGAATTAATGGCAACTAGGAGGTGATACGGCGACCACGCATCAGACCGTTAAACGAGCATCAACCTGGCGGACCATAGCTCTTTATGACCTGTAACGAAACGAAGTTTAGTTTGGAGGGGACGCGTTGGCTCAGTGGTAGAACGTTCACCTCCGGTGCTTGGGGTCCCTGGTTCGATCCCAGCTCGCGCCGTGTGGACTTTGTGGTGGACAAACACTATGCTTGTGTGTGTGTGTGTGTGTGTGTGTTTTTTTTTTTTTTTCGGGGTTCTCCCGTTCCCTCCCACTTTCTTCATTCCACCATTTCATTCCTCATAATCACCGTCTCCTTTAGCACTTCCTTTTGCGTGTTACAAGGTCTGTATGATAAGTAATGAGACTCGCCGCGCCGCGGCGCGCGTGTCGCTGGAGCGGGTTTGTCGGTGATGGAGGATGTAGGGGGGGGTCCGAGCAAAGCAACGCACCGCGCGTCAGTTGGCTCCGAGCCTTAGTGGAGCGCGGACAAGCCTTGGACAAAGCCCTTGTGAACATTCTTGTCACGGCGGAAAATCAACAAACATGGAGGGTTCCATCGAACAGCGTTATGCGATCAAATTTTGCGTTCGCCTGGGGAAAACGGCTACTCAGACGCTTTCTCTCATCACGGAGGCCTACAAAGAGGAAGCCCTATCCAAAGCCCAGGTGTTTCGTTGGCACAGTGCGTTCCGGAACGGCCGGGAAAGCGTTGAGGACCTGGAGAGGGCTGGACGCCCGACAACAGTGACTACGGACGAAACTGTGGCAAAAGTGAGGGATCTCCTGAACTCAGACCGTCGATTATCGTTGTGATTGATTGCTGATGAACTCGATATGAACCACACAACAGTGCACAAGATTGTGACGGAACAATTGGGAATGAGAAAAATCTGTGCGAAACTGGTGCCGCGAGTGTTGACTGACGAACAAAAGCAACGACGTGTTGATTGTTGTCAGGAACTGTTGAACCTCATGAACAGTGACCCTAACTTTGAAGATGACGTCATAACAGGTGACGAGTCGTGGGTGTTCCAGTACGACCCTGAAACGAAACGTCAAAGCGCGGAGTGGCACACTCCTGCGTCCCCGCGCCCCAAGAAGGCCAGAATGTCGAAGTCAAAGGTGAAAACAATGTTGATTGTTTTTTTTGACAATGTGGGGGTGGTCCACAAGGAGTTTGTACCCCAAGGACAAGCCGTCAACGCCGCCTTCTACAAACAAGTCCTTGAGAGACTGCACAGGAGCGTCAAGCGGAAAAGACCGGCGATCGCTAGCCGGTGGAAGTTGCATCACGACAATGCCCCTGCCCACACCGCCTTCTTAGTGACCTCCTTTTTGACCCGGATTGGGGTGGAAGTCCTTCCACAACCACCCTACAGCCCAGATGTGAGCCCGGCCGACTTCTTCCTCTTCCCGAAGCTGAAGCCACGCTTGAAAGGAACCCGTTTTGCAGACGTCACAGCCATCCAAGCAGCCGTGACCACATTTCTAAAGGACATGCCGGCTGCTGACTTCCAGGGGGCGTTTGCAGCGTGGAAACATCGATTGCAGAAGTGCATCGACGCAAGAGGAGAGTACTTCGAAAGCTTTTAAGTCCCTGTACAGATCAGATCAATAAAACAATGTTTCCAGACCTGGTCTCATTACTTATCATACAAACCCTGTACTTAATTTCATCAATATTTCAATATCGTGTAACTAAAGAAAACTGACAAGAATGCTCCTCTGGCCGGCCATATGGTGCACCCTACAGCCGGTGACGTGTGGTCATTGTATTGCTTTCCAGTGCCAAACTTCGACCTTCCCAAACCAAAATAAGTAATGGTAATTAATGCCACATAATACTTCGTGCACATAAAATACAGCTTTAGCTAATATATTAGATATTGCACTGTATTTCAAAGAAATATAGTTAACTTGTTTCCTTTTTAAACTTTATAATATCTTTCTTGCATGGAATATATCCATTCTTGTGATTGTCACAGTCTATATTAGTTTCGGAAAGTTGACATGTGATTTCTCGGATTTTCTGTTGAAGTAAGTCTTTAGAGAACCTCCATAGTTCCTCAGGGAGCACCAGGGTTCGGAAAATACTGGTCGCCAAATCCCAGTGGCGACTGACAATGAAGCCTAGCTAGTTTAAGGCTGAAACGTGTGGGTTTATGTATCAAATTGGATTTGTATTATTATGACGCCTTGGTTTTCAGAACTAACGCAAAGATCGGAAGATTTTTTTTTTTTCCTCGAGTACCTCGGAGAATGATGGCCCAGTAATAGAACTGCTTATCCTAATGCAAAGTACATAATTCAATTCCAGGGATTCCGGATATTGCATAATAATGAACACTACTTTTTTAATTATTTATTTATTTATTAAATTTCAACCGTTATTCTTGAGGCAATCCTTTCATTCACTACAGTTACCAACAATCTCAATTACAGTAGGACCCCGGTAACTTGAAGCTTAAAGGAATAGAATTCGAGTCACCAAAGTTGCTACAAGAAAAATTCAAGATATCGAGTTTCCGCACTCCTCATTAAAAGTGACTATATAACCTGTATAACTCGAAGTTTTATTCATTCAACCTCTGAAACTCGAATTTGAGGAAGTTCCTTAAATTAAATAAGATGACTAGTAAAAACAGGGCGTCTATCGGTCACGGAAAAGTCACGAAATTAGAAAACGGTCATGAAAGTCAAGAAATTTAGCTTTTGGGTACATTTTTTAAAATATGTACAAATATAAGTACAGACTGGAAAATTTCGTTCTATAAAACGTCAAAATTCACCATCAAAAGGGTCTGTGGTCAGCTTTAGACGTTACCAAACGGAAGCAAAGTACGCTTCTATCACATGGATGGGAATTCGGCCTAATTCGCTCTTGAGACTGTTAAGAAATTTTATGGTTGGTAATGAAAAGGTCACAGTCACGAAATTTCATTTTGGATGTTTAATAGACACCCTGAAAAATGAAGTACTGTACATATATTGTTTTGGAGAAGAGGTTTTCGTGTCTACAGTGCTGGAAATTGGTATAAAGGCAGAGGGACATTTGAAAATAGCAGGAGGCAAGAATGCCGAGGATGGATCTAAGTGATATATTTACAAAGTAATATTGTATACTGTACAAAATCAAAGGCATATCGCTTGCTAATACGTCACTGGCACACGTAATTTACACAAAAAGAGAAATGAGATGATTGTCGGGTGGAAATTGGTATAAAGGCACCCATGGTTACTTGTCGATTGGCACCCTCAACACGTTCAGCACTACCCCTGATACGCCTTTAAGAAACAGCTGACACAGTGCGATAAGAGAAACGCGGGTGTGAACGTCTGTGAGCTGTTGTGTGGGCCATGCCTCGTGGAAAATTGTTGTCGAGTGAGGAACAAGCATGTGTCTGTGCGTACAAGGACATGGGCCTGTCAAATCGGCAAATTGCAAAACGGTTAAATATTTCAAGTTGTGTAGTTGATAATTACGTTCGGTTGGGTGCACAATATGGAAAACACGGGAAGTATGGTAGAACGAGAAAACTCTCGGAGTCCAGGAAACTATTAATTGTGCGCAAGGCAAGGGCCAGAAATATGTCATTTTCCCAAATTGTTGCTGATTGCAAGTTACCTGTCACATCCAGAAGAGTGCGTCAAATTTTGAATCAAGGTCCACATCTTACATTCAAGAAACGGAAGTGTAAACCACCCTTAAGTGCGACGCACAAGCAGGCGCGACTCCAGTTTGCGCAAACACATATGTCGTGGACATCCAAATGGAATCACGTTGTGTTTAGTGATGAGCAGAAGTTCAATTTAAATGGTCCGGATGGTTTTCAATACTATTGGCATGACCTTAGGGAAAAAGAGCAAGTGCAAAGGAGCAGAAATTTTGGTGGAGGAAGTGTTATGATTTGGGCAGCGTTTTGTGTTAAAGGTACAACAAATATTGCATGGCTCAACACCAAGATGAATTCATCGACATACACAGAGATGTTAGAAATAGAATTGCTGCGGATGTATGAGGAGTTGGACGATCAAAACCTGATTTTCCAGCAGGACAACGCTGCTATCCACAGGGAAGCAGCAACTCTACAGTGGTTTCAAGACAAAGACATTAAGGTCATGGAGTGGCCAGCGAGAAACCCTGATCTTAATCCGATAGAAAACCTATGGGGCATCCTTGCGCGCAATGTTTATCGCAATGGACGGCAATTTGGGTCCATTGCTGAGTTGAAAAGCGCGATACGAGAAGAGTGGTCAGCGATTCCACAGCAACAACTAACAGATCTCATAAAAACAATGCCGAAGCACATATTCCAACTCATTTAGAAGAAGGGAGGTACACTGAAGTACTGAACACTCATTTTCCATTCTGCACTTTAAATTATACTTTCATTTTTGTCAAAGACACTGGGTGCCTTTATACTAATTTCCACCCGAAAATCGTCTAATTTATAATTTTGTGTATACTACACGTGCCAGTGACGTATTAGCAAACGATATGCCTTTGATTTTGTACAGTATACAATGTTACTTTGTAAATAGATCATTTTTTTCCATCTTTGGCATTCTTGCCTTCTTCTATTTTCAAATGTCTCTCTGCCTTTATACCAATTTCCAGCACTGTAGACATGAGTAAAACACACAGTACACATGAGCAACAATGACAGTTACGTAACTAGCAATCTCCAAAAACAGCACTTCTTCCACCTGATTCTGTTGGACTTTCAAGTTGTCAATACTGTCAATAACGGACAATTTCTTTGTCAACTTCATCCTGTGTTCATCTACCTAGTTTGTGATTACAAGTATTGTGACTTATGGGTATTCTTGGAGTCTTATCAGGTCATCCATCAGTCACCTATATTTATCACCAATGTCTCTTATCGTGCGGTACATAACCAAGAGTTTTTAAAGATTCATGGACCCTCGTGGGTAACGCACTCGCTTTCTGTGTGCGTGCTTCTGTAGATTTAAATTACTAAGAATCCAGTGCCTCAGTCAGTTGTAGTTCAGATCCTAACCGAATTTAAGAAAATGAGAAAAGAGATCAGAACAAGTCCTATTCATAAAAATTTGACTGTAGATTAACTTTTCTAAGGGTAAAGATGAACAAACAGTAAAATTTTTTAGTGCTTTTATGTATAATTTTAAAGAAAACTAGGTACGAAACTGCAATCTATGCAGCAAAATTGAAAGACGGAACCCAAGTAAGTCACGTTTATAATACCAGACAGCAAAATGAAAAAAGACAATGTTTTACAAAACTAACATTAGTACGGGAAGGCCCAAGCCATATGGGAGTACAAATTTACAATAAGCTACCCAGAGAAATAAAAAATGAAGAAAATATAAATGTTTTTAAAAAGGAACTCAAGAGATTCCTGGTGGATAAAGTATATTACAGTGTAGCAGATTATCTTGGCAATAATGTGTATTAAATAGTGTAACATTTTTTTTTTTTTTTTTTTTTTTTAAGTTTATTTGAAACAAGAAAGAGGACTGTCTGAACCCTCCAAATACCAAATGTATCTTGGTTTCAAATGGGGTAAATAAATAAATACAATACAATACAATACGATAATTTTAAAATTTTTCATGTATCTAACATATTTTTATTATTACGTAAACTATATTGAAAAAATCATGTAGGTACCGTTGATTCACCATACCACATCCTGCTATGATGAAAAACTTCTTTCCCCGACTGAATATTGATTGAAGAAGAAGTTATCTGAGTAGGAAAGTGGCATATGGCGTAATTTATCGTTTTTGGATGTATACGTTAATATTGTGATATTTTACTTGAAATATGTGCACTAGCTACCAAAAAGTCACCGGTCAGGCCACAACTTTCAAATTATGACGTAACCTAATATTGGGTAGGGCCTCCTTTGGCCTGGATCACAGCATGTATACTCCGAGGAAGGCTTTCCACCAGTTGCTGATTGATACCAGGTGGGATGGTAGCCCACTCCTGCAAGGCGATTCCAAGTGCGCAGGTGAATTTGGACGAGTTGGTCTGAACCTTAAATACCGCTCCAATTCATCCCACAGATGTTTAAGGGGGTTCAAATCAGGCGATTGAGCATCAGGCTCCAGGAGTCGTTGCACACTGTTCTCGTCATACCACGACATAACATTGGCAGCTTTGTGGCAAGGGGCATTATCATCCTGATAGTAACATGGGACGATTCCAAAGAATTCCCATAATGTGGGGAGCATTGAATTGTCCAAAATATTCAGATATTTTGCACTCGTCATATTACGAGGCACAACAACAAGCGGGAGGCCGAACCAACAAAATGCATCCCACACCATTACACCACCACCAAATTTCACTGTTGGCACAATGCAGTCTAGTAAGAAGCGTTCTCCGGGTTGTCGCCACACCCACGTACGAAGGGTTGATCGGTACTAATGCAGGAAAGCAAAGGAAAATAAATGAAGAGAAAAACTTAACTGTTGTTTTGTATAAGAGTTGTATATTGCCTTAACGTGTTTCATTTATATCCAAGGGCTGTCCAGAAAGTTAAAGACGTTTTGAAATAAAAAAAAAAGTAACAGAATGAACAAACCAAGTTCTATATACATTTGAAAGGTTCACTCTTAAGCTGTTTTACACATAATCACCTTGCAAATTAAGGCACTTATTATACCGTGGCACAAGTTTTTCAATACCATCGCGGTAGAAATCTACTGCTTGCGATTTCAACCACTAGCCTATACACCAGCATGTAGTTCGGCGTCAGTATCAAAGCGTTGTGTAGCGAGTCATGTCTTCATTGGTGGTAGTCGCTCAGTGGGTGATCGAACACCTCCCATCCGAAACCATCCAAGAGCTCTCTGGTACACTTAGCCGTCTGTAGACGTGCGTTGTCGTTAAAAAAAAAAAGTTCGTACATTTCACACAGTTGGCGATGGATTCCAATTGGCTTATGGTATTTTGTCAACAAAAACCGAACCACAGAACCCGTTTAACAAGAGGCGGCATTTTCTATTGCAGCGCACATTGTAATACGTCACAGAAAGCACAGTAAGAGTGTCACAGTCCTCACGGTACTGCGGATGCGTACTGAGTGTGGCAACGTTTTGATACCAAGACCGCGACTCTAACCCCGCTCACTGTCTCGATAGACCAAACCGTCTGATACTTCTTGAACAGCCCTCGTATTTATATAAAATACATTATAAAACATTGTCTTTAGCTTTTATGTATTAGAAGTACTGAGTATCAGTAATGGTTTATCAGTAAGACTTCAGTAATAAATAACAATCTGTTATTGAAACAATTTATTGTTTTGTGTTTCAGGTCAGAGGACGATTCAGACTATGAATTGAGTGACCATGAGGTTAACAAGATCCTGATCGTTACGCAGACCTCCCAGTCGTCCCGGTATCCGAAACATGAAGGCTACGACAGAACTGGCGATTGGACAACAAGGGTGAAAATTACTCAGGATTTAGCTCAGGTTATAAATGATGGCCTTTACTATTACGAAGAAGATTTATGGAGTGAACAAGATTGGGTACGTTAATTAGCTTCATACTAGCTATTAAATTAAAATTTTAATTTTGGACAGGGTGTCCGAAAGGCCCTACACCGTAGGTAAAATCAGAGTATTGTTCAATATGCTCTCCGTTGAGTTCCACACATGCTTTTAAGCAGAGCTGTAGCTAGGGAGGGGCAAGCGTGGCGGTCGCCTCGGGCTCTGATACAAGGGGGCGCCGAACGAGCAAGAACAAAGGAAGAGGTTGGAAATGAATAAACAACAGTCGCCCCAAAAACATATTGGCGCCTTGTTAAATCACTATTGTTGTCGGTTTGCAAAGAAATAAAAAAAGTTTCTTGTTCGTTCCGCGCGCAAGTCAAATGTTTCAGTAAAGAGTCACAAGTTTTTACTTATTACTTTAAAAGACTATTACATGTGATCTGTTTATGACGATGTGATATACAAAGTACCGAGTAGTCACTTATAGTCTTGCAGGAACGTTTTCAAATTCAGAAACGGTCAAAGTGTGAAATATGTGTTCGGCATTTTGATAGTGATGAGTTTGTTTAGAGAATCACGCCTTTCTATCCAATCGAATTAATCACGACGGTGAGAATGAATGCTTTGAGGAGTTCTCGAAGAAGGTTCCTTTGAATTTCTGTTACATTTCTCAAAATATTTTTACGGTAAAAGAATCGAAATTAAAATGCTATTTGTGTGGTCGCGTACTGAACAAAATTACAGAAGTTTACAATTATTACTGAAAATTAATGTTGTCACCCATTTTGAACATTTTGAAAGCACATAGTTTCTAATGTATTAAAATTTCATTTCTTATCAGTGGTATGAAACAGTGTAAATAGTTGTAAATGTCCATAACTGTTCTCCAAATGGATATGTATACAACCAAAGGTACTTTTGTCAAACAAAAAATCCAAAATAAGCCTCTTGAAAACAGCTCTTGTTTCTAAAAGGAAACATAATTATCGCTTTCGCTGTTGCAATGGTCTGTCCAAGCAAGTAGATAAAAATTCAGCGTAGCATAATAACAAAAGCTGCTTTTCTTATATGAAAAAAAAGAAGCTTGGTAATGTGAGTGATGGGGGAGCCGAATTGTACGTCGCTCTGGGCGTCGAAGTCTCAAACTGTGGCTCTGTTTTGAATTGTTTTGAAGTAAAATTGAAAGTTGTTGATCACTTGAGCGACGTAATGTGGATTACTTGGTTCGCATATGATCTTGATTCTTTTGAATTTCTCCCCAGCTTCACGGTGTTTTTTGGTTGGTCGAATTCGAGTTTTGACGTCCCTTTTAGCACCGAAGCTATACGAGGCATGGAACTAAGTTCAAGGTGGAGTCCGAATCACCGCAATGCATACAAATTTTTCAGAACTCTCCCACTAGGAATCGAATCCGGGACCTCGTGCATCAAAACGCACGTGCTAGCTACTAGACAAATGGGGAGAGTGTTCTTCGAGATGGCATCGATTGAACTCTGTTAATATTCCCATACAACAGTATTATTTTCACACATTCGCCCTGAGACAGCATTATTCACTACAACAAATGGGACTTTCCGGATACCCTGTAGTAACTCCTTTATTCTTTATGTACAGTAAAGCCCTGTTTATCCCAGTGGTGGGCACAAAAAAAACTGTTTTTCGATTTCCGATTTCTAGAAAAACCGAAACCGGTTTTGAAAATGTTCAGAAAAAAGTTTTTGCCGAAACCGGTTTTGTTCAAAACCGGTTCCGGTTTTCTCAAAATCCGGTTTCAGTTTTTTTTTTTAATTGGTTCTATTTTTGACCAGAATAGTGCTTCCTTGTTCTCCGGAAACTGATTTCCTTTTCACAGAAAGTTTTATGTGTTTTCCAAAAGTTTTCACAGAAACTAGTTTCTTTGAAAACCGAAACCGATTACGGTGAAAAACCGAACCTGCTTTTGGTGAAAACTGAAATCGGGTTTGGTGAAAAACCAAACTGGTTTTGAAGAAAATCAAAATGTTGGTTTTTCGGATTTCGGTTTTCTAGAAACCGGTTTTCGGTTTTTATAAAAATCTGTTTTGCCCATCCCTGGTTTATCCGCGAGTGCCGCGATTTTTGAACCCTGCTGCACTCGCGCTCAATTAATTCTCATTAGTCGCTGCGACTGACACTCCGTGTACAAGTAAGTACTGTATGATCTAAAAGATAAATATAATTGCTTTGTAAAAATCAATATTTCCTACAATAGTGCAGGTTTTGAAGTGTAACTCGATTCTGATAAGCAGAGGTCGATTGCTGGTATGAAAAACGGGAATTGCGAAAAGTTATTTTACGTGTAGTAAATTCCATTCATTTTTCACTGCGGAGAGAGAGTCCGCGGGCGATCACTGGAAAGTTAATTACGAACCAAAAAAAATTCAAGCCAACATCCGGAGAAAATACAATAGGCCCTACAGTGCGAAGGTCAAAAATTACTGACAGGTTTATAGTAGTTTTTTTAAAGTAATTTAGACGTAGAGCAAAGGTACTTTAAAAGATTTATTATTTTCTTGCACAATAAAACGTAGTTTTTATACTATGCTGATATATATATATATATATATATATATATATATAGTATTTCGTGTTCCCGCCCCATTTTTACTTTTATGCTAAGCTGAAATATATATATTTTCGTATTTCCACCTCATTTTTACTTTTTTTTTTTCGCCGGACTATCCGCTGTTCCTTGTCACCCAATTCCACGAATAACCAGGGTTTACTGTATTTAGTTCACATAATTTGGAAGTTTACCGTAGTTCCCCATTGTGAAACAAAACTCATTTGTTTATTATTATATTTTTCATTGTAAGGAGACCTCAGACAGTTCAGAAAAACTTTGCAAAACTATTTTAGGCATTTAACCGTATGTGTACTGTATTGAAGTAGCGCAGATTGAATTGTCTTATATTTGAAAAACCATATGTACAGTAATCTATTTCGTTTTCAGGTTCAGCCGCAAGGAAGCTACAAAACTGTGAATGTTGTTACTCAGGAACTTTTTGAGAAAATGGCGCCTCCTGCTCCTCGAGTAACAAATCCTGAAGTTCCTCCAGCACCTCCAAGTCACGCCCAAACAGTGCCATCCGCAGAGAATGAGAATGAGAATGAAAATGAAAATGAGACTGTCACACGATCTACGCCTGCAGAGGTACGCAACTGTGTGATTATGCTATGATTAACATGATTTAGGGGCGTATGCAAGAGGTATCGTAGGCATAGCAATAACACACTCTTAATTAGAGGGATCTAGATATCGATAATTCTTACACCAATATTCATGAACGTTGTGTGTATGGTGAAATTAAGAGAATTGGGTTCGTGTCTGTAGAAATGTTCCAAGTACCTTATCATGACTACGCATTGATAAATATGAAATAAGTACATACCATTTTATATTGTAGAGTTACAGATGATCTTATAATACAAGTCCTGTAGATGATACAATTCAGTATTCGTAACTATAACTAATGTTCAGGTCGGTTCCAAAGTTGGATACAGAGTCGTCCTCTTACTCTGTATCAGCGGCGTTGCATAAGGGAACGCCGGTACGCCCAGCATCCCCTGTTAATAAGAAAAAGTACGTATTTCATTATATAATATAAATTGTTTGCTTGTAATTTTACAACTATTTCCACTGTAGTCATCTGGATGCAGTCTCACGCCTTGCTTTGATAAGCAGAACCTACCTACACATGCGCGTCACTCAGATGCACATTTTCTGTCTTTCCTCTTGTCGTATGCTATGTTCCTTGGGCTTCCTACTGCAAGCATCAAGGGATGCACATGCCCAACTACTTGCTTCTTACTCCTCCTCATTCATTTCAACCCTACATTTGCTTTAGATATAAGCTGGCGTATTCGCAAGTATTACCAACTTCATCTATTTTCAATTAAGCTATAGTTTCTGTACAGAACGTACGAGCGCTAACGTCAAGGAAATAGAACAAAACAGAAATGATTAGTTTAACGCCTTTTTGAAGCATGTCGCTTATGTAAATGATAGTATAAAAATAGTTATGCTTTAATCGTAATTAAATGCATCGTAATTCTAATAGTAATTAAAACCAAACTATTAATCTTCATCATAAATACATAGTATGGCCAGTGGCATAGCCAGAAACTCTTTGAGGGGGCCCACACACACAAGCATAAATATAAAACATTCTGTTGAATCACGGTCACCGATCTGGTAGGCCGAGAGAGCCAGCACCACCCGCCCCTTGCAAATATTGCTTGGACCCTTCAGTATCTGGATATCTGACAACGAAATAAACACACAGAAACAGGCCCAGAGTTGTTTTAAGTGTATTCTATTTGCATCTTCAAATGATACATACACTCAGGCCCGGCGTCTGAAGTCCGGACCCAAGATAACAAATTTCGACAAAGCAATGTTCATACAACAGTGGGGTCGAGTTTTCTCGTCACAACGGTGGTGGCAAGAAGGAGCTGAGACAATTGCTTATTGGCTTCTAAGTAATCCACGCATTTGCTTCTGTAGACCCCACTAGGCCCGTAATTAAGGAGCCCTGGCCACCCTAATTTTTTTATAAGCCTATATTTTCCCTTGGAATAGCTATGTATTGCTATGCAGTAGTATGGTATCGCACAAGTGACTAACTTTGTCATCCCCACTTCGGAATACCACACTACGCTACTGCTTACTATAGTGTAACGTTGCAATGCCACGATTTACGAAATCCAAGTCGTTTTGTTCTTCAAGTAATGCTGAAGTTACGTATTTACTGTACTTATGGTGAAAATAGTAGGTACGTGTACCTATAGGAATATACTTCTATCAGCATGTTTGTCAATGCATGAACTTACACGATGACGTTATGTAAGGTAATAGACTTCGGTACGTGGAAAACAAATTTAGAGACATAATTACAAAGTAGTTTTTATAGAAAAGGATTCTTCAGTTCATCATAAACGAGTTTTTAAATATCCAGAGTTCTCTTTCACTGTTCTTTGCAAGATATTTTGAAGAGTAAAGGACTGAAAGTACAATCACGCACAAAAGGTTAATAAACGAGTTCAACGTAGTTCGTGACAACTACTTTATTAGGACGAAAGTGAAATTTATATTGTAATGTTAGTACGTCAGTGCGTTACTCCACACAACCATTGAACGGGTGCGAATTTTTGAATTCTGTTTTCTGCAATACATAGCTGGAACGATTTATCTAGGTCGGGTTCCTTAATGGAGTCAATCTGTTAATATCTTGATTGAAACGAAGGTAGTAGAAATTACACAACTTGCCGTTAGATGGCAGCTGCTGACATCTACCGGACGAAATTCAAACTTCTAGTGCCTTATTCTTGTTACCGTCTACCAGAGTTTTTATTTTTCTTATACGAGCATACGTGCAACGCAAATCTTACTCATGTGAGAGCTATAGTGAATGTTGATTATAAAAAGTTTGCTAGTTTTAATTTTGGTTTAGCTGTACAAAGTAGACACAACATTGCATTAGCAAATGGAATTTTACTTAATTGATCATTAGATACAAGAAAAAAAATCTGTGGTCAGTGTAGTTTATCTTTGACGTAAATTTTTAGCAAATTTTGACCATACAGCTTGAATTCCTCGTGTAATACTAGGTGTACCAGATTTTACACATGAGATGCGCGAAATTGTTTCTTGAACCGTCTATGAAAATTTTCAGTTATTAATAGCAAATCGTGTTAAATTTCTTGTCTTCACTTATTATTCTTCAAATAAAACTAAATAATCAGCATTTAACGGGGAAAATATTCAAATATAAGACATACCAATCAATAGGTTTCACTCAGTTGAACAAAACGATATGCATGAGTGTATTAACCCGTGCGTAGTTTTCGAGAAAGTAGAGAGCTAATTTGTTTGTAAGTTTAAAAATTGACGCCGTACCAGAACCACGCCAGTTATTGGGGAGAAGCTGATACTCAAAATATACTCATATTAAGTTCTTCATTGTAATACTAGCGAGACGACAGTACATAGTATATGATTAATGATGCAATGCCCCGATTTACGTGTTGTACCATTGTTTTATGTATTTCCATTGTTAACGCAATATCTCTGATTTTTTTTTCTTGTTAATATTTCTTCTTTTAATGAATTGGATTCCCAGGATGGCGGACCCTGTTTTAATCTTAAAGGCAAATTATACTATTGTCAGCAAAACTCTTTGTTTCTCTTCTAACTCACTCTTAACTCTATGGCCTATGGAGTCTGGAGGTTCAATGCCGCGTTCTCAGAAGCTCTCCATTGAGTTCTGACCTTAGTTAACTGGACCCAGTTTCTACTTTGTATTCCTGTTTCTGCGAGGTCCATCTTAATATTGTCCTCCATCTGCGCCGACGTCTTTCCAATGGTCTTTTTCCGATTACACTTCCAGTTAACACTTTAAAAGCGTTCTTACTGTCTTCCATTCTGGCTACATGATCTGCCCACCTATACCTCCTAGATTTGATGATCCTAACAATGTTTGGTAAACGGTGTAAATTCAAATATTTTCAGTGTACGCTCTTCCCTCAGAATAAGCGACGTTATTTCGTAACCATACAATACAACAGGCATCATTATCGTTTTATATATTTTAAGCTTCAAATTCCTCGACAGAAATGTCGACGATAAAATTCTCTGTACAATTTTTTAAATAACCGAAATTTGTTTTTTTATATTCCCTAGGTTCCTGCAAGCTCTAGCCATGAACGCAATACATCTCGTTCCACTAGAACCCGAAGAGATCATCGTCGAGCGCCAAGATTCTATGCCGTCGTCAAAGAGGAGGCTCCACCAGATAAGAGAACGCCACGCAAACGGAAAACCCGACACAGCAGTAACCCACCTATTGAACATCATGTTGGATGGATTATGGATGTTAGGGAACACAGGCCTCGAACGGCTTCAGTCAGGTAGTTAATCTTTCTTCAAATAATAATAATAAAAGTTAAGTACTTACTTAATCATAAAAAAATAGCAATCTGAACGGAAACATTTCAGCGACAAATTTTTATCGTCTTCAGATTAGCTCTTTAAAATTTAAATTGCTAAAAAAGTACATGTTCGTTGTTAAATTTATTTGGAAACAACACCTTTATTCAAATCTACAAACACTTACTATGTAGAAATAATTAGTACTGATTATTAATATATATATTTTTAAGTTAATTGGCTCTACATCCCGTGCTGTTTTCTCATTACCAGAACTCAAGTCAAAAAATGCCGACAAGTTCTATATCTTTGCACAACGAACCATCCTATTTCACATCACTCAATGAATTTCAGTAGACTTACTTTTATATCACGACGAGTATTCTTTTTCTGAATTCTGTATTATTTCAATCAACACTGGGATCTTCGTCACCATCATAACTAGAGGCACAAGTTTTTCGCAATGCGCGACAAAACGATATGCGTCAGAATTAAGTAATTTTCAGTTTCTTAACGTTTTATGATATTCTGTGTGTATTTTTATTGGTTTTCGTTGTGTGATAAAATGCGAAATTGGCAGTTTTGCGCGAAATTTCTATCACTTCACGAAATAACGCGGAATTTATAAAAGTACGTTTTCATAAATTTTAAAACCCTAGTTTTCCGCTAGCGGAAAGGTAAAACGTAATATGAACGGTGCATTTTGGGTGATTCAGACACTGCTATAGAGAACATGTTGCGCGTTAGCTATTACCATCACGGCTGGATGGGGAGAATTTTCCTTCAGTTTGATTTTTTTTAAAATATAATTTTTTATAAGTGAAATTTACAATGTCAAATGAAATATTCAGAGTATTTTGTTTTTAGATAATTAATGGTTTGTTTTTGTAATGATGTATGAATAAAAAGGAACAGTTGTAAAAATGTCAGGGAATACCTTTTTCACAAGGGCTACAAAATGAGAAACTATTTGGAAAGTGCGACAAACTCTAAATATGAAAAACGAAACGTGACATTTTCAAATTCTTAGTGCGAAAAACTCGTGCCCCTAATCATAACATGTGGTGCAACATGTGGTGGGACTTAATACGTAAGTTCCTCTAATATTTTGGAGGTTTGTTGGTGAAGTTTAAAGAAGCCCAATGATCATGTGTCTTAGGGCGTATTGGAGAGGCGCCTCTCAATGACCATACGTCTTAGAGAGAGGGGATTGGAATTCTCAATGACCGAGCGTCTTAGAGGGTAGTAAAGAACTTCAATGACCAAGTAGGCATCTTAGAGAGGGGGTGGTGGTGCTCTTAATGACCAGGCAGGCGTCTTAGAGAGTTGATGGTTTGATTAACCGAGCGAGAATGATGTCTGCTGTCATGTGCTCTCTTCTTTTATCCTAAAATGTCGGCTAACTTCGATGATCTCCGTCACTTGCCAATCGTTGGCGATCGTGGATGACTCCTTCTTCATGGATGTCGTCTGTGGAGTATTTACATCTAGCACGTGGTATAGAAACACATGGCTACATCCAGCATGGTGTGAAAACACGTAGAACTTTACAATATTGTGATATTGGTACGTGCGTTACTCCACACGATAACTTGAACGAAAGCGAATTTAGAATTTTTTCACAGTAAATAACTGAAGCGATTATCTTGGCCGTGTTCGTTAATAGTTAATCCGTTAACGTCCTAACGAGTAACGGTGACCTAACGTCCGTCCGTTAGTTTACTTACACAACAAGTCTTGAACGAAAAGTGAATTTTTGAATTTTGTTTCTTGGAACATGTAGCTAGTGTGATTCTCTCTTAAGAATTCGTTAATGGAGTCAATCCGTTAACGTCTTAACGGATAAAGGTGACTTACAAATCCATCCATCCGTTAGTCCACACACCTCTAGAACGAAAGCATTTTTTTTTTTCAATTCTGTTTTCGCAAGGATAATTAGAGCGATGACTTCGACTGAGTTCGTTAGTGCAGTCAACCTGTTAACATCGTAACAGGTAACCGTGACTTACGTCCATCTGTTACTCCAGACAGTAAGTTTTGAATGAAAACTAATTTTTGTTACTTTTTCGCAGTAAATAGTTAGAGCGATTATCTCGATACGTTCGTTAACATCGTAACGAGTAACCGTGACTTAACGGTAGGTATCCATCTCCCGTTTTCTACTATTGAAATAAGGGTACTGAAAGTTTCTGAGAACACCGGAGACTAGTGGTTAGAGCGTCCGCGTAGTCCCGGGTTCGATTCCCGGCCAGTGCTTCCCAATTTTTTACGTCCACCCAGCGTTGTGAGGCAAACTGGGGATCACGTGAAAATAAGACGTGACGGCCATTAAGTCTAGAAAGCTCTTGATGTGCCTGTTAGGGATAGAGTGTCGCAGCGCGCTCACCACACGCTTGCCGCTAGTTCAGCCGGTCGCTAGTGGATGGCGCTGCAGCAAGCTTAGTCTCAGCAAACATCTAACAGTTGACATCTACCGTACGAAATTGAAACTTCTAGTGCGTGATCCTTTCTCCTAGATAACTGATAACGGCGACTTTAACTATAGCTATGCCTATCCCATTTTCTAGTATTGAAACAAAGGTAGCGAAAGTTAGACATCTCTCCGTTAGATGGCAGCAAATATCTAACAGTTGACATCTACCGGACGAAATTGAAACTTCTAGTGCTTGTTTCTTTCATAAACTGTCTACCAGACTTATTGGTGTTAATGTCTTGTAAAATAAAAGAGGAACACAGTTTTTCTGAACAAACAGCAATGATTTATGTATATATGACGTGTTATTTCCACTGCACAGAACACCTTGTTTGTTGTGTCCTCTCTTATATTGATAAGCTGCAAGAACGTGGTTATCCACTGCTACATATTTTTTGGATGCTATACAGATTAAATTTTAGTGTACTTCTTTATTGAACGCAAAAAAAAAAAGTAACTAATTACACTTATTTTCTCAAAATTCCTTTAGAAAAATCTTATGAACTACGTACAATAGTTGCTTTTTCGTCCACTTATTACTGTCTCTACTAACAAAGTAGTGATTTTCTGTGTTAAAACAAGGATTGAGTTTGGGTTAAGTAAGTACCCCGGTACTAGGAAGGAAAGTTACATGAGCTTTCTAGTTAGGCAGGTGACGAAACAGGTAATTTCTTGTGTCTTGATACTAAAATATATATACAAAATAGCAGTTCAGTGAGCATTGCTGGTATACAAGAAGATTCATAGTAACCGACGGGTCTCCAGTACTTTAATAATATGTAAGAAAGAAAGGAAGAAAATGGAAAGGAAAACTGCATTTAAAATTCTCTTAATACGGTGGTGAGAGTATTGTTTTTTGTGTAAAGTATTCATTATTTTGATTTGGTTTGATTAGTTCACGCAACGCACAAGCTAGAGCCTGGTACTGGTTCATTTTAGGTGCCAGGTGCAGAAATTGTGCAATATTAAAAAGGAACACAATTGTGTCTCAGCTGCACTGCTTTGTTGAGACTGCATAAGTTGTTTCGACATTACACCAGTCACAGTATAATAATAATAATAATAAACACTTTGAGATTGTCATATTTTCTACCTACTTACGTTATTTTTCGTGTGACGCTTGTGTACCCAAAATTTAAAAAGAAAAGCTTTAAAACCGTAACACTGCCGTCATTCGAATTCGTGATATGTATCTACAAGGGAAGAAAGATCTGTTTGAAATTTCATGTGTCCTTGGAGATAAGTACGCGTACAGACTCGTGGCGTGTTATGCGTGCAATCGGATGCCATTTGAATTCACGATATTAGTCTGTACATTTCGTAGTATGAGGTAACATGTTTATGAAGATCGAGTGGCCCATCAACTCTGAAATACGGTTATTTGGTTCCTAACTGCAAGGAAATGACAGCTGTGAGCATTGATCGCCAGATATGAGGTGTATGATGATAATACATTAAGTTATAGTAAAGTGCAAGAACGTGTCAGATTGTTCAAGGAAGGTCAGGAAAACGTCCGTGACGAAACCTGACTAGGAGGAATTCCATCATTCGCCGTACAGTCCGTACCTTGGGTCTAATGATAATCCAGATATTTTCCACAGTATGTTAAGAACTAACAAATATTTTAGTCACACGACTAGTAATATTTGTTGTAATTACCTGTTGAATGTATTTTTTTTCTTTTACAAAATATTTGGTCTGAACAGCTATAACGTAACAGAATACATGTCAGGCTATGGTCAGTGTCCTTGGCTCCCTTCGCTCTCGGAGGGTGGCCTTTTTCTCCCCCTTTTTTGTAGAAAGTGAACATGAGCCGCCACGAAGACCAGAGAGTGTGTGTTTTTTAGACAGTCGAAACGTGTGAGTGGATGTGTCTTGTGTCGAACTATTGTGATGCAATACAAACACTCAGTGAGAACTTCACATACAGTACATACCTGTGTCCATTAATGTATATTAAATGTTTAGTTAATTAAATTAGCTATATTTTAACCAGGTTACGATTCATTTCTGCAAACAAACAACAAGTAGCGAGGCGCAAGGAAGGTTTAGTAAATAATGGGAAATGCTTTCGTGCATGCATCCCGAACATTACCCTTTGTATAAATCTCTCTAACGTGCCTGCATATTTTCTCAACCTTTTTTTGTTTCTTACCTCTTGCAGCAGTAGCGGTACAAGTCCAAATGAAAGTCAGCTGTCGACTAGCTTTGGTAGTATGCCACAGTCTTTACCTACATTCCAGCATCCATCACACTCGCTTTTAAAAGAAAACGGATTCACACAACAGGGCTATCACAAGTACCATTCAAGATGTCTCAAAGGTAAGATATTATACGTAGTACAGTCAAAAATAAACTGAACATCTTACGTAAGTACAACAGCAGTATATGTAAAACAGTTTTTCCTTATTCATGTTTGCTTCGTATAGTATGTCAGTGTTTTCTAGCACTGATTGAAAGTAATGTCTCTGAGGCATTGAGGCCACAGTCTTTACTAATTGAAAATACTTCAATATGTTACTTGAAAATACGAGGGTGATTCAAAAAGTAATGCCTTCAAGGTGATACCTTTATTTGTGTTTGACAGATAGCACCGATACAGGTATTAGTGAAAAGCTTGCAATGTCAGTTACAAATGGTGGCATCATTTTTCAACATAATCCCCATTATGGGCAACACACTGCGCCAACGCGAAACAAAGGTTTTCGTGCTGTTGGCGAAGAATTGTGGGACTGCTGGCGACACCAATGCCGAAGTGCTCCTATCTACGTCACAGCTGTAGTGTTGGCCGTAAAGTGATCGCGTGATCCTTAAGTTTGGGGAAAAACCTAAAGGCGCAGGGCGCAAGATCCGGCAGGGGGTGTAGACAGGATGAGACAGAATGTTAACAACACTTCCAGTAGATGGGATAACTCTGAATTTGTTTGACTTACGAGATTACGTGTAACGGTACTCTATCGACTGACGCTTTGTTTCTGGGTCATAATGGTGTATCCACAACTCGTTGCCGGCGATGAATGTTCCTGGGCGCACAACCTTTCCGCAGTCAGAAATTCAGTGACAGCCCGCTGTTTCAACTGAATGCCATGAATTGTTTCATTAATCTGGAACGAGAAAAAAATAGGAAGGTAAAACAAGTAACATTCAATAGCTTAAACATTAGTGCAGTAATGATAAACAGTTCAGAATGTTTGCAGTACTATTGGCCAAGTAGTGGTCTTGGAGGCATTAGTTTCTGAATCACCCTCGTACAATAGTAAGATTTCAGAACAACAAAAAGATTACTCTGAAATGAGAAGAGATAGGAAGGTGAAATAAGTGATATTCTATAGCTTAAACATCAGTGCATTAATGATAAACAGTTTAGAATGTTGGGAGTACTATTGGCCAAGTAGTGGACTTGAAGGCATTATTTTCTGAATCACCTACGTACTATTTTATCGTTGAATTTCAGTTAATCAATCATACTTTTAGTTTATAGCCCATTTTAACTTTTTCAGCAGTATATCAGAAACAATTACCAAAGGAAGGTAAGTACTAATATGGTATATCTTAAATGTGAATAATAAGTTAGTTTGTTGCACAATCAGATCTAGGATATAAAGTGACTCGGATCACTAGTGTAAACAGCACAAGTTTTATTCAGAAGTGATGTGTTTAGTCACTTTCGGAAAGCCCTTGTGCTAAAAAGAAACAGGAGAGGTTTTCGCTGACACCACAAGGACTTGGTCTGGGGAGTGGCGTTTGATAGTAGGCCTCGCTACAAAAGTTTGTAGAATTATTTTAAGAAATCAAAATAACTTAATTCAGTATATTAATTATCTTACTATTTAATAACACCATGCGAATAACAGTCTTTAACTTTCGGACTTAAAAAATATTTAAAATAAAATAATTTCACTTAATTTCACTTAGATTACTAGACTAGCGATGTCAACCCTTGGGATAATTTATGTTTTGAAATTTTTTTAGCATTGATTTTTAGAAGAGAAATTTTTTTTCAATTATTTTATTTTCACAAAAGACTGGAGTATTATCTAACAGCGTTTGAAAATTACAGAAGAATCTGACTGTTAAATGTACCCCTTGTCGCGGATGGAGAGATTTTTATATGCCGTAGATATAGAACACATTTCTGCTAAGTCAGCACTACGTGCGAATAATACCGTATTTACCGGATTGTAAGCAATTATATTTGGTACAAAGCTTCCCTTGGCTTGGAATTGGTATCATTACTATGACTAGTGAAGTAAACGATATCCTTTATCGAGACAATAGGAAAAGTTCCGAAAAGTATCGCTAGAAGCCGCCACAAGTAAGTTTCCCGCCATCATTTAGTCTCATTGTTGCCTTGATGGATTTTAGTTTATATTGAGAAAGAAATTCACTGCGAGTCGGTGGATCGAAAGTATGTGAATACGAGGACATCGCTGCGACGTAGGTAGATCGGAAGTATGTGAAGAAGCGGACGTCACTGTCGCGTAAGTTGACCGGAAGTATATGAAGAAGGGGAAGGCACTACCACGTAGGTAAGTCGACACTAAGGGGTTAATTTAGCAAATTCATTAATTTTCGTTTTTGATTTTCGGTGGATCGGTTTATAATTGAATAAATATGTTACATACGTAATTTTCTCTGCATTCATTGGTTCAGTACCAGTGCGACGAAGTGTGTTTTTTCATAAACTTGGAAGGTTGAGAAATTTAATGACATTCGGGGATGTTTTAAACCGGGAGCAGTGATTAGATGCCTTTCTACCTTGTGTCTATCTGCATTATCTTAGACGAATCTATCAGAAACCAATATTCACCTTCCTTGCATAGTAAAATAAAATTGAATTAGTTTAATCACATCCTGATATTTTCATATTCAGCCATATGTTTCAGTTAATGAATATAGATCTACGGTGCGGTGTGTGGGTCTAAAATTGGGATTGCTCCTTCAAATAGGAGAAAAAAAAAACTTAATCGTTCAAAAATGACTTTTTACACCACACATTTTGTATGTCAATTGTTTATTTTCAGAGCGTAAGCGCCTTGGAGTTGGACAGTCGCAGGAGATGAATACGCTGTTCCGTTTCTGGTCATTTTTCTTGAGAGAGAATTTCAACAAGAAAATGTACGAAGAGTTCAAAACCTTAGCTGTAGAGGATGCCAAGGCAGGATATAGGTAAGCACATATTTATAGTTTATTCTAGATACATTTCTATGAAACATACTCTTTTAGCATACAACAAAGGTTGTTTTCTGGTTTCTGCAAGAAATTTAAATATTTTCGTTTGTTTGTGAGTGCTAATATAGTAAAACCTGTAAACTTGGTTTGATGTCCGTAGAATCTGGATTTTCATATCAAATATATATAGTGAAACTTGCTGAACGGACATCACCTCCCCCTTCCTTTTTTCCCAAATATGTGTATTATGACGGGACAGAACCCTTCCCTTTTCCGAATACGAACAATATTCTTACGCCCTCGAACGTTTAGTAATCTCTTCATAACAGGCAGGAATTATTCTCAGTTCGTGCGTATTTAGCTCAGAAATCACTTTTTGTAGTCTGAAAATAAATCTGAAATGCAGCACAATAGACAGAAAAATTCCTTCCCCACAAAATGTCTGTTCTTAATCAACGACCTCGTGAATCAAGAGAATGAATATTGAAATTATTCTTTTGTGTATCCAGATTAAATTTACTTTCTGGTGGTGATCCTAGAATAGTCGTGGAGAGCATTCTTGTAGTGAAGAATTCTATTCGAAACTTCTTTCCTTTCCTGGCAAATAAATCCTTCTTTCCAGTGGCGCTTGAATCTTTCCCTGAACTTCACTGATAAAGAAATAAACATCGTTTATTTTACTTAAAAAAATCCAATGAGGAGTAATTCTCTCCTTGTTCTGTTTCGAAAATCTTCCCAGTAATTTGAACACTAAGTACAAAATTTCGATATCATCGTTTATTAGATTTATAAATGATTTATGTAACTTCTCTGAAACGAACACCTCTCATGAGCAAATAATCATACTCCATCGCTGGTACTTCAGGTTGCATTCTATTGTATATAACTTCATATAAGCTGATGTCTGTGCATCTAGAAGTTTGGCCATATTAAAAGAACTTATCATTCGACTGTGTACGAATTTTATTCATTCCTTAGAAATCTTACTTACTGATTTATATTCTATATAGTTTTAGATTTCCAAATTTATCGCGTTGACGCGCTTTAGATTTCTGGAGGTGCCCTTATCGTTTCGATGAGACAGTAGTCGATAATCAGTTGCTGTCTTACTTGCACCTGTAACAGGAATTCCTGCCCATTTGCTTTATTTGCTGCGTATATGGTCTCAGTTACTTGAATTAAAATTTTGTAAAACTGTTTTATGTAGTTGGGGAACATTAAAATTTCATTTGTTTCAATTTTCTGTTCAGTATTTACAGTATATATAGCCATCTAGAATCCAGCATTTTCAGAAAATCTCTTACTCGTCAGGTCCGGAAGTTGCCAGATTTTTTAATGTCAACCTGTATGTAGAAATATAATTCGTGTACCAATTGTAACAGCACAAGTTTCATTCAGAAGTGATATGTGTTTATTGTCATTTTTGGAAAGTACTTGTGCTAGATTAATAGAAGAGAGGTTTTCGCTGACACCACAAGGACTTGGTCTGAGGAGTGGCGTTTGATAGTAGGCCTCGCGACAAGATATTTGTGAATTTATTACAATCATTCTGCGCCTGCACAAAAAGGTAACATTAAATTGATTTTGCAATTCTGGTGATAGTTGTGGGTTACTGTTTAATTCAGTGGAGGCAAATAAAGTTCTCCTTGTAGTACTCAAAAATCCAGAATCCAAGGAAAATAGGGGCTGCGGTGGCTCAGTGGTAGAGCGTTCACCTCTGGTGCTTGGGGTCCCGGGTTCGATCCCAGCCCCCGTCAAGTGAACTTTGTGGTGGACAAACACCGTGTGCGTGGGTTTCCTCGGGGTTCTCCTGTTTCCTCCCACTTTCTTCATTCTACCATTTCATTCATTACTCATCATCACCGTCTCCTTTAGCCTAACCGGCATAACCGTGGGACGTAAAACTTTAAGATTTCTTTTTTTTCTTTTCTTTTTTTCTTTTTTTTTTTTTAAGGAAAGTAAACTTTCAGAAAAGGAAAGTATTTGTAATAGTGAAACTTACCTGTGTATATGGGTGATCAACTGAAGCCCGTTCGCAGATATCTGCGAAAGTACTAGTAGCATTTAACTACCTTTTATGCATAATGTAAAGGGATCCGTGATGAATGTGCCACAGTATTTGTGCTTCAGAAGAAATAACTTAAGCATTCAAACATTTGTCTCATTGTATGACCAATCTACCAATGCTGTCTATGTAAAATGTGAAAGGTTAGCATCCTTTGTCATATAAGTGAAACTTATGACGCCTTCTTAAGAAATGTGAAGATGTGAAAATCACACAGTGAAAGGTCAGAGCTGTTGAGAGAGTGACTCAACAATTGTCCTCACACACAGCAACAGGAACTTGACCAGGACACGAAGAATCGCTTGTCCCTGAACGTCTTTCCCGAAACATTTTTGATCAATCATTATTGTCGTTTTCAATATGTATGTGTCGCTATGCACGTCCTTCACTCAAGGAAACATTTACTGGTTGACCTCCTTGAGGAACTGTATTACACTAGATTAATCTTCTATGAATGGGTTGTGCATACGGAGTGCTTTCAATAGTTATTCCTGCAGTGAGAAAAAACATGGAACCATATCTCTTCCGTACATATGCCATGATAGATCACTCTAACTACACATTCTTTTCATCACACCGTGTAATTATTTGTCAATGAACGGGTTTCAAATCTGTACAGTAATAGTAATAGTAAAAAGTAACTGTCTAACTGTAAAAAGTAACCGAACATATTACTAGTTTTTCTTATTTTGACACAGCGAAGCGGATACTTGATGCTAGTTCATATATAATTTTGTATTTTTAAAAAGTAGCGTTCAGTATAAAATTTAAATAGTGTTGCTTAGTTTTTTAACGTGGTGTGATCTTTGTTTCAGGTACGGCATCGAGTGCTTATTTAGGTTTTACAGCTACGGTTTGGAGACAAAGTTCCGTCCTGATATCTATAAAGACTTCCAAGAAGAAACTATACGGGATTACGAAAGTGGTGAGTATCAGTGCATGCTATACGATTGTATTCCGTTATGATTCTCGTCATTTTATCTATTTATCAGTAGAAATGTTTCGACAACCTTCTGTTGTTTGTTTCATTAGTAGTATCGACAAATTAAAAAAAAAAAAAAAAAAGTGTTCCCTGTGCAGGAAATATACTTAAGAAAGTAAATTAATAGTAGCTAACAGAGGCGGATGAGTAGACAGTAAAATTTAACTTTGATTAATGAAGATAAATATTCAGTGGTTTACACAAAAACAAATTAAAGCATGTGTAGTGTCCATATAATCAAGAAAGAAAGTGAGATTATTTAATTTTGTGCCCAATAAAATTATTTACACCTTTTTATAACTTCACACAGCAGTCCATTTATAGAACTTGACACGCAGCAATTCGTGAAAAGAATCTGTTGACCACTTTTGAATGAGTAGATAAATTATGAAGTACATTTTCGCAGTTTGATACAAGAAATTATTAATTGCATTTGCTCATAATAAGTTTTTTTTATGTACAGACAAGGTAAATATGTATATAAAGGTGTTTCGCTGAGCCAGTTTCTTAAAAATTGAGTCAGGAACGTTAATAGGTGAGTGATTAGATATGTATTATAATACATTCCATACTCTCGACAAGTAATTAATATATGAGTTGTTGGTAGTAATAATCACAATAACTGATCAGTAAGTGATAGTCAGGTTGCATGATAAGCGATCTAAGATATGAAGCTGTCGAGCGTATAACGTATCTTGTCCGTTCGAATCCCACTTAGGACATAAATGTTACTTATTGTCGTTCGACTTTCATATTATTGTAATAATTCTTTACTCATACTGTCACTTTGCCTAAGCCAGTGGTTCCCAACCTTTTTTGATTGACGACACACTTTATTGCACGCCTACGACTTCGTGATACCCTTGTTTGATTTTCTATTAACATAATATAAATTTCAAAAATCAGTGATATATTTAAGCACTCAAAAATCAGTGGCATATTTAAACACTCAATCTCTCATATTCTTTCAGTCAGGGCACACGATTTTTGTGATATCTTAGTATAATAAATGTTTATTTTTGCATAATATCTTGCTTAAAAGCGTTAAAACTTTCTTTGCGTACGCCGCTGATAATAGTGTAAAATTAGAAGTTTCAATAAAACAGTTACTCGTGTACCGGGCATTGTTGCTTCAGGTGGAAGCGTTGACTGGTACAGTCTGTCTCAGAATTAATTCTCACTAAACGGTTCATAAAATTCTTAAAATTTCGCAACACACCTGATTGGACTGCTCGACACACCGGTTGGGAACCACTGCACTAAAGAGTATGTAGGATGTTACACTCAAAAACAGATAATAAGTATCCATAAAGCACAAGAAACAGCCCATTTTGGCTTTCAGTAGCAACTATGGGAAGAAATTGTGCTAGAGAAACGGAAACCTGCATTCTTGTTTAGTTCAGCTCCTTAACTTGCTTAGTGTGGTAGTAAAGCAGTGTTCCTACATATTATTTGTTGCTAAATAGTGCAACTTTCGTAACTATCCCATTCGCCCATGTCGATTTAGCGACCAACATAGAGAAAATCATTAGCCTAGTGATGATTGGTGGGCGATATGAAATTATTTTCTAGTAGATTTAATCTCAAAACTAAGTGAGTTCCGTTTTAGATACGAAACTATTGCTAGACTTCCAAACGATGCAAATCGAATACTGGAACTTGGAAATAGTTTATCTTATGCCTGGTTGGAAAAGAGGCATAAGATCAAAGACGGAATCTGTCCCTCGGACCCTGAATTCATATCAAAAAGGGTCCGATATCTCTTACTGTTTTTGCTGTATGGAGATAAATAACACTGCAAGTTTCTAGGACATCCGGTTTTAGTAGAATGGTATCATCATCTTCAGACATTAAATGAATCGATTCAAAAAGAAAAGCTTGTCGCACCTATTACGGTATTTTCTTATAACAACCAATGTTGAAATCAGAAATGAATTTCTACCTTTTCCGGTTTGAATAGATGGTTAACAGAGTATATGGAATCTGTTTTTGGAACATTGAATCTACTCCAGATGACCGCTTCTCGCCACGTCTTAGTTTTTGCTCTATGATGAGCAACGTTGAAATCAGAAATGATATATTTTATGTACTTCCGCTTTGGATAGAGGGTTAACGGAGAAGTTGGAACGTGCTAGGACGCTGAATGATTTCAGAAAACTGCTTGCCGCTATTTCTTAACGTTTCTGTTCTTTGGTAATCAAGCGGAAAACCGGAACAACTTCAGGTTTGAATACAGGTAAGAGAATAGATGGGGAGCCTACTGTTGGGATGCTGAGTTGATTCCAGAAAATTACTTATCGGGATCTCTTTCAGGTTTTGCTCTATGGAGGTCAATATACAAACCGAAAATGGTAGTAAATTTCTACAACGATAGATTTCTGTAGAGAGATGCATGTGAAAGTGATGTCTTTTCGTCGGACATTACTGAATAAATTTAAAAAAAAAAAAAAAAAAAAAAAAAAAAAAAAAAAAAACTTGCACTAGCTGTTACCGTCTACGGTGATCAGTGCTCAAACCGGAAATTGTTAGTTTCTGGTAGTTCCGCTTTGGTTTGACGGAGAAAAGGGAACCTATCCTTTGGGACGCTGAATTGATTCCAGAAAACTCTGCTCGCTGTATTTTACCGACTTTGCTCTGATACCTGATGAGAGAGAGATGGACTTACGAGACGAATCTAGAAGGTAAAAACTGGGAAGAGTCAGCCATTACCTGAACTATGATAGGCATATCATGAGTTGACCATAAACTTCCAAAAATATATTAATAATACTTTAAATTACTTTTGCCATTCAGAAAAACGTGGGGGTGGGGTGTCCCCGGCCCCAGGCTAGATCCACTACTGTAGTCTTAGTCATTCTATAAGACTTTCAGTACTTAAGCCTAATAAATACATTATGAGCACTTTCGCCTAAGTTTTCATCAGATGCGAGAGGAAGACGTACAGAAGAAATTAAAGAACGGTGATAAAGCATGAGAAGCTTCCAGGAGGGCGCTATGTTGTGATTATGTTTTCACTATTTTACTGTAAGTAATTCATTTTCTGTTCTCGCTTCGGGTTCCTTTGTTCCATATACATATAATGTAAAACAACAAAGTAAAACGTACTTAATGATCGTTATAGGCAAAAGTGCTCAGGAAAGACAAAACATTATCATTCTCCTTCTCCCTCAGGTCTTAGAAAAAAGGAAAGTAAACTGTGAATGTTAGTCAAGAGTAGCAGTTGCCTGTGTTTAAAGTAGATATAAAATATTCCAATAATTCTAAATTTTACAGAGTAATGAAGGTATTTATTAACAAGAATAAGCTATTTAAATTTGTTTACAGAGTTAGTAATAATGTTATCCCATTCTGTATCTTAATTTCCTTTCTCGGTGTTGAGCACAGGATTTTGTTCCTAATGAAATATACCTCAAAAATGTTCCTTTCAGTGAATAATGCACCACGGTAAATTTCTACGACGATAAATTTCCGTAGAGAGATGCATGTGAAAGTTATGTCTTTTCGTCGAATATTGCTGAATCGATTAAAAAAAAATTCACTAGCTGTTTTATATATATATATATATATATGTACACCGTGGTGCATTATTCACTGAAAGGAACATTTTTGAGGTATATTTCATTAGGAACAAAATCCTGTGCTCAACACCGAGAAAGGAAATTAAGATACAGAATGGGATAACATTATTACTAACTCTGTAAACAAATTTAAATAGCTTATTCTTGTTAATAAATACCTTCATTACTCTGAAATTTCTTCTTAGTATAAATTTTGTTGTAAATATATATAATATGGGATAATTACAATCTTTACAATTTATATTTTAAATTCAATATCTTTATTACTTCGAATTTTCATTTAAGCAAGTTTTGGTCAATCAGAAGCACTAATACACTCAATAGCATGATTTGTCTACACCGAACTACGCATTCGTTTCACAGAATATAGGTGACCACGTCAAGAAGCAATTAATACTCTAAAATACCTGTAAGATAAAAATAACAAAATATAGATGGTAAGAATTAATATTAAGTGTACTTATTACACTTAGATAATTTTGTGGGGAAACATATGTGTGTGTGCTGTTCCAATATAATAATAAGTTACTTCGTATTAATACACTAATTTATATAAAGTGAATTTTTTTTTTTACCAATGTTGAAGTACAGAGTACAAGGTGGTATCAGAAAGTTTAGAGGCTAGTTCTGTAACCTGCCAACAGATAGCAGCGCAAGGCTGCACACACACACTCAGGGAGCACCGACCTTCATAAGTCAGTGTGCTAAAAGACATTTTCCTGTGTACATCGGGAGTTATGCAGCTGGGGCTGTTCTGACCACGTGCGTTACTACGTCTGCAATTTCACCATGGACAACAAGTTGAACACAGAAATTCTGTGAAACTGAACAAATCCGCCACATAGACGCTTGATATAAGTCTTGAAATGCATGACGATGCTGCAATGAGTCGTTCGAGGCTTTTAGAGTGGCACGCGCACTTAAAGAGCGGAAGAACCTCATTGGAAGATGACGAGAGATCAGGGCAACCTTCCACGAGCCCAATACCCGAAAATGTTTAAATTATTCGGCAACTTGAGCATGAGGATCGATTGGAGAACAATCCGCGACGTTACTGCCGTTGTCAGTGTGTCGTATGGAACAGTACAGGCAATCCTTGTGTGTGATTTAAACATGCGCTGTGTTGCTGCCAAGTTCGGGTCCAGGCTGCTGACCAGGAGCAAAAGGAACACTGCTTCAAAGTCTGCCAAGAACCCGTCAGCGTGCCATGTATGACCCATCCTTCATGCCGAGAATTCATTACCAGTGACGAAACTTGGGTGTACAATACGACCCTGAGACAAAGTAAGTCTTCATATTGGAAGAGCCCGTCATCTCCATGACCGAAAAAGACTAGGCAGGCCCACAGCTCGACCAAGTGCATGCTCATATTTTTTTTTTTTTTTCTAGATTCGCGTCATTGTGCATCACGAATTCGTCCCTAGGGTTCAGACAGTCAACTGCAAGTTCTACTGCCAGGTCTTAAGACGTCTGAGGGAAGATATGCGACGAAAGCGGCCGGATCTGTGGCGCGCAAAAAACTGACTGGTCCACGACGACATGTACTCTGTCATCGTGCTCTCCTCACACGTGAGTTTGTCACCAGAAAAAAGATGATCGTACTTCCGCACCCACCCTAATTACCATATTTGATTCCTGCGGACTTCGCAATTTTCTCGAAGCTGAATATCTAGTTCAGAGGTTTGGACACGAATCGCAAAAGGTGTTTGATGTGGTTCAAGAAGATAACTTCCAGGACGCATTCCAGCAGTGGCAGAAACAGTGGGAGCGCTGTATTACTGTACAAGGTGACTATTTTGAACATGATAGTGTGTAAACCTAGATAAGTACTTTCTTGTAAACAGAACTCGTCTCGAAACTTTTTGATACCACGTATGTAAAGATGGTCCTTGAAAATGCATACTCACTAAGTCTAACCAAAACATCGGAAATTATATCGATCTACTAGGAATACTAAAAGGTTAGTACAGTTCTTATCTTGAAAGTTATATTCTATACGTTCTATTAGTAAATACGACGTGAGTACCTGTTTTGATTTTCATATACCCAGTCTCATTGTATATAATAAATTATTCTGTGATAAATCCTTTCAGGTCAGCTGTATGGATTGGAGAAGTTCTGGGCCTTCTTGAAATACTACAAACATAGTGAGAAGTTGTATATAGATCCAAAGCTTGAAGGATTCCTCCGCCCCTTCAAGAGTATAGAAGACTTCCGAGTAGTGGCTGTGAGTATTTTCGTATTGTATTCTTTCTCTCTTTCCTGGTAAAATGGGCCAAAATGCTACATCCAAAACGTGTCTTAAAAGTAACCTACCTGATACCGTTTTTAAACATTCCTATTCTTTCTTAATCCTTATAGAAGCTAGACGTCTGTCTATCAATCGAACTACCATGAAAACTTTAAAACATTTAAGAGTTACGGGTTGCATGAACATCTAGGAGAAAATGTTAGGATATTCTGAACCCTTATTTCAAAAACAAGACACCTCAGTCGGTCAGTGGCCTAATATTTCCTAATAGTTCAGATATGATATTAGTTGTCGCTAGCTAGGGTTGGCAGATTTTCCAGAGAGAGTGAGAGAGAAATAGATTTTATATTGCTGGAGGAAGAAAAAGGAAAATATGTGATATTTAGAATTTACATTTAACAAATATGTACAGGGCTATTCAAAATGATCTTCCCGTTTACTGACTTTAATAACTCTAGTTTATTAACACGCACATACATGAAAGAAATATCGAATGAAAGAGAAACTTAAAAGTTTTAGTGTCTGGCAAAGATGATGTATTAGTTGCGCAGCTCGCCGCTAGGGCGAGAGCAACACAAAATGGCAGCAAAAAAAAAAAATGGAGGCAGGAAAGCTTTTTGGGTGCTAAAATTTCAGTCGCTTACAGATAATCTTCCACACAGTACGCTGCAGTATCTGCAATTCTCTGCTTGCTTTCACCGTGAATTTCTGTGCACTTCTTCTGAGACTGTCCCAAACACGCTCCACTCTTTCTGGACTTGCCGATCGGCGTCGATTTCTTCTTGCAGATGTATCCTCTTGTTTTAAAATCAAAGTACCATTTACGAATACTGTGTACCCGCTAGGGTGTTCTTCTCCAAACTTAGTTCTAAAATTTGTTTGGACAGTAATGAGAAAGTGGTTACTATAAAAATTTAGCACGCACACTTCACTTGCTGCTTTCCTTTCTCCACTTGCTGCCATCTTTTGTTATTGTCACGAGCTGTGCAACTAATACATCAGCTTTGCCAGGTTACTTAAACTTTTTTTGAGTTTCTCTTTCATTTAATATCACTTCCATGCGCCTGTTAATACTGTAAACGTAGTTTGTAATCGGGAAGATCATTTTGAATAGCTCTATTCGTCAAAAATAATTCCAACACAAAAAGGTATATTACAATTCCCGGTGGGAGCTTATGAGGTTCGGGTCCCATCTTAAGCTCTAGGTCCTCATTTCATGTAGCCTCGATGCTAAAAAAAAAAGACGTTAAACCAAGTAAGTATATTACACAACTAATGTCTTGCCAGTTTATCGTACTTTAATGAAGACTTGGTATCTCTTCGTAGTCCCACGTGCGTTTCATACGTATGGAAAATCCTTGCAGGACATATCGAAATCCACAACCACTTTGACCTCTGCTTTTATTAGTTCACAGTAGATTTTGTTTGTGTTATCAGTATATCCCAATCGATTGAGACGCTGTTGATAGATAAATGCTAAGATGCGAAAATTAAACTGTTTTTTAAACCACAAAATTGGGGAGGCCACTTAGATGAGAGATGAAAACATAACCCGATGCATTTTCTTTATAAATACTAAGACACTCCATTTGGTTGCGTTGTTAACAATGTGAGAAATATTTCTCTAATCAAATAAATAAACTCGTGCTAATTTATAAAAATATTTTAAAAGCTCCAGGACTATAATTCATTTTACTTATTAAAGAAAAATTGGGAGAAATCGTCTTATGAGGAAAGTAAAAACATATAACCTAAAATGGGCCAGAAAAACATACAACTTATATAAAAACATATAATGTAGCAGCCTTATCGCTAGCTGCGCTACAATATAAAAACACAATCTGGTAGCCTTGTCGCTAGCTGCGCTACTATATAAAATG
This sequence comes from Thermobia domestica, assembly GCF_964235325.1. NCBI lineage: Eukaryota > Metazoa > Arthropoda > Insecta > Zygentoma > Lepismatidae > Thermobia > Thermobia domestica. Next base: position 18,192,687 of record NC_137467.1, read on the forward strand.
TACAATCTGGCAGCCTTATCGCTAGCTGCGCTGCCTCATCACCAAGAGATGTCGCTATTATCTAGGCAGTTTGCAGGTGGACCGAAAGGTTGGGGAGTGGGGACAACTACTATTTTTATGATCAGATTTTTTTATTAGTTATAATTCACTTACCTGACCTCATCGTTATTAACGTCACGCAACCTGTAATTCAGTAAGCGTCCAGTTGTGCTAGTAAGAGCAGTGTACGACTGCGCATGTGCCGTTTGCAACCTCACAAAATGGTGTGCTCCCATAGAAAATGCTAGGTTCGCTGAGTCGTAAGATTTCTTTGGGCAAAAAATCGGTCAGTTGCAGTCAGTCATTGTGAATGGTGTGCTGTATATGACCCAAACATTATGAGTGAAGGTGTTGTGCGTCCCGGATCAGATTTTCAAAGAAGGAAGAACAAATACGGTATTCATGATAAACAGAGTGGTATGTCTTCCGTAGTTAGTGATGATCTCAAGAACATTAACTACCAAGTTCGTGAGAACCATCGATTGACAATCTCAAAACTTTCTGAACATTTCTTGAGCTGTTTTGTACGAGACAGTTGCCGGGAAATTAGGCTACCTGAAGTTCTGTGCTCGGAGGGTACCAAACATTTAACAAAGATGCATAAAACTGAATAGACTCTTCTTTCCTGGTACAACACAGAAAGGGAAGAATTTGTGAACAGAATAGTGAGTGGCGGCGGGATTTTGATGGCGTATATAAATGCTGAATCAATAGCATGAGCACATACCGAAGAAGGTTATGGCCACCATTTTGTTCGGGCTGCTAAGGGAAGCTTGCTTACCGAATTCATGGAACGTAGTAAAACAGTCAATTCGGAAATTTATTCCGAAGATTTTCTAAGAAAGCCATCTAACACAAACGTGTGCTGATATCGGGAGTATGTTCTTGCATGATAACACAGTGTTCGGGGAATACAAGACCTTTTGCGCCAATTGAAATGGGATGTGTTTGATCAAACATGGAGAAGAGCTTGGGGCACAGCAATTCGAGGATTTTTCTAAATGTTGTGACCGATTGTTTGAATTCGTAGGCGGCCGAGTTTTTAACGCAGAAGGGATTTGTAAGTTGGTGAAACACAATGAAAGTTGAATTTGTATGACAGCTATGTTGAAGCCGAGGAGCACTGTACTCGTTAGGTATAAAAAATAAAACAATATCCATTTGTTTTTTTTATTTACAACTGAACGGAAGTTACTTTCCGAATTACCCTCGTAAAAATCGGTCGTGATGAAAAATGATCGTTGAAAGGGATGTTTCATAAAAGATTGGAATTGAATATTTTCCATGTACTTGCGGAAAAATTTTCTGTATATTTCTTTAAAGTTTATTAATTTCGCTGTATACGCATGAAAGTACCGGTACGATTATTTCCGTATGTATGGGGACGGCGGTGGCTCAGTCATAGGGTGTCCACCACTGGTGCATGCGGTGCTTGGTTTGATTCCAGCTCACACCAAGTGAACTTTGTGGTGGACAAACACCATGTGCGTGGGTTTTCTCAGGGTTGTCCGTTTCTTTTACCCAAACAGGCATAACCGTAGGACGTAAAATTTAAAGATTTCATTTCACTTCCGTATGTATGTATGTATGTTGCAAATGGTCTGCTTACAGTTAAAAGAGTTGGTAGTGGGAACTGAATTTGTAAATCATTTAGTAAAGATTAAAATCTTGTAAAATTTTCCGCTTTACATTACTGGTGACAATACAATATTTTTTTACCTGAACGTTTCCCTGACTTATTTTCTGCATTTCAGCCTGGTGACGACAATGATTTCCAAGCGCATCACTCAGCATCCGATCATTCTCCGGCGCCGAAACGCAATCGCAGTGTGTCTGAGAGTCAAAGTGATGCCAGGTACCGACACAAAGGCAGCGGCAAAGGGGGCGCTGGCAGCCGAATCAGAAGGTCATCGGGAGGCTACTCCGGGGCAGTCACAGTGAGCATGGGAAATCGATCGAGTTCGCTCAGTGAGTCCAGGTTCACGTCATCATCATCATCATCAAAAGAGCGTGGTGGCTTCAACAACAAAACGACGGTGACCAGTGATGGTGAATCCTCGAAACCATCGTCTAAAGTTAATTGTGGTGGTGGCTCAGTGGAGAAAAACAGTTTGACGACAACAAATGGTGATGATAAGAATGCGAGTGTGAAACACTGTCAGCCCGTACAAACAAACCAAGCGAAAGTAAACTGCTGTGAGAAACCCACGACGATAACGACAAATGGCGACGCCCAAACTTCCAAACCGAGGAATTAAAAAAAAGAAAAGTTACCGCTTGCTGAAGCCTCTCCATTTCTGCAACCATAAAGGAAACGACAAGAAGCGAGGAACACAATACATTATGGGTTCCAGTACTTGTACAAGATTTTTTTTTTTTTAATTAATGTAAGTAATTGTTTAAAATCATACTGCAACAGGTGTAGATTGAATTAAAAGAAAAATGGAATTTGGTATTGTGTTACATAACTGGTACATATAGTGAAAGAGAGAAAGAAAGAAAAAAAGGAATATTTTATTTAGCGACGAAATAATATATATATATATATTTTTCATTGGAAGTAATTTTTCTAACGTTGAATGCTACTAATGATTGTTCTTGTAAGCTGTCTTAACGAACTGTTCATTGCTTGATGTAAAGAAAAAAGTATATATATAGAGAGAGATAATTTACACTTGATATTGCCATAAGGAATTATGTACATAAATAATATCTATGATGTATTCAACTGTACTTGATGATGATGATGATAAAAATGAGCCAATTCCCAGGTTGGTGCCAAACCTCGATAGTAGCATGGATGTATTTTTTCTGTATCTTTGCAAATACAATGAGGTTGATTTTACGTATGTATATAGATAATAACAATAAATAAATGTACATAATAATATCAGGAGTTTATTCTGTCAAATCAGATAATTCATAGCCGTTTTTGTTATTTTTTTTTAAAAAAAAGGGACGGAAAATATTAAAACAGGGATGACGCGCAAGTTTAATAGTTTTTTCTCTGTTTGTATTAATTGAATAAGATTTTTTCTTAATTAATTAGTAACGTCTTCCATTTGATATATTACTGCAACCAGTGCTTTAGAGGAAATATCAAGGGATGAAGTATCAACACTGATAAAAATGTTATATATATTGAAAGGGGGAATTTGTATAAAACACATACACATATATAGATATATATATATTTAAAACATATATTCCTCTTGGTTTATCTTCCATGCGTTTACTGTTGTTGTATGTCTGATGTGTGTGTAAAAAGAACAGAGGGAGAAGTTGAATTACTATTATTATTATTTACAAAAAAAATGTATTTCACTGCACTGCACTACACTCTCAGTGAGGGCTGAGAGGAATATGTTGCACGTTTCGCACATTACAATTATGTACTGTAAGATTTTCTGTACATCATATTTGGTACATATATATACATACACACATTATATGAGAGCATATGTTTTGTTGTGTTTTATTACTATTATTATTATTATTATTATTATTATTTCACACTGTTGTGTACCAGTAAGCAGTTATTGGTTGTGAGGTTTGAGGTACTGTTACGTGATATACCAGATAATTAAAAGAAGGGGAAAAAATTTCATTGATTAAGATTTTGTTTAATAAAAGGGGAAAGAGTTACGGAAGAACATCGTAATTTTGCATTGTTTATCCCGGTGTTTGTTTTGTATACATCCGGCGTTGCAATATTAAGTGGTTTGTTTGTACTTCCATGAACAGTTCTGAGCTTCAGATAGTATCATTTTCTGCAGAATTATAGAGTGGTGGAAAAAGAAAAGTATCGAACTTTTTAAGGTATCAAAGTATCAACTTACTAAAGCGTGATACACAGTCGATGGCTAGCCGAATGAAAACGAAGGCTTGACGTGAATGTTGACAAGATGACAACACCGCAACTCTCAGTGCTTCGCCTTGAAATGCCATAAACGCTGGCCCTTAACAAAGTTTGAGTACTTTTTTTTTTTTCCACAACCCTCTATATTGTTACTGTGTCAATTTTTTTAACACAAGTAAACAGCTACGTATTGCTATTATCAAAAATTAATTTATATTATAACAAAATGTATGGTTTATAAAAATGGAAATTAAGAAGGCTGATCATAAACGGCGCGAGTAATTTCAGTTAAGTTTACCAGGTCTTTGTAGTATAATGCTGTAGTAGGTTTTGCACTTATTTTTTATTGCTCGCAAACGTAGTGTTATCAAAGCTGTTATTAATTAATAAATTGTTATGTTGCAGTATGGCGTGAACGTGTGAGAGAGTGTGGGTTTTAGCTGAAAGTGTGAGGGAATGATTGAGTGTGTGTGGAAGTTAGGTTGCAGAAATGGAGAGTGGGTCGTAAGTTCTTTTTTTTTTTTTTCTGTGCCACCGTGTTTTGTAGAAAGGTTAGGTTCCTGAGCGTGAAGATGATGATGATAATTTTGAGATTATTGGCCTTCCCAGAGTCAGTTTTTCGCCCCTTCCTAACTCTTCTGTTGCCATTATTATTATTTTTTTTTCAATGATTTCAATTTTGCGCTTGTGTTCGTTGATGTGGGAAAAAATACATATTGACAAGGGTGCTTCTAGGAGAAGGTTTGGGAAATCATAATTTATTCGGTCTCGAAAGCTACGCAGCTAGACTTTAAAATAAAAATTGCCATCTTATAGAGCACTACTTTGTTCTGTTTTCATGTTTTGTTTTAATGGGAGACTTAATTAAAAATTACGGTAGTTGATATTTATGTTATATTTACTATAGTTGCTATGTTATATTTACTATAGTTTCTGCGCATGAAAGTATTTAATAATACTTGTACAGTCGTGTGAAATTTAATTTACCTGTATACTTTTTGGAAAGCTGTATACCAATATTCTTAGTTTCAGCCAAAAATTCGTCCTCTTGAAGTTTTTCTTGCAACATTATCCATGGAAACAACTGCTTCAGAGTTCAGTGGGAGGTTTTTTAACATAACTGTTTAATACATAGTATATGCTAGTCGGATTTGCTCGCCTAGGTTATGGGCAAATATTATGCCTTTTTTTGTAATTACACTTTTGAGTTTCTGTACGTAAAACTACCTGATTATGAAATATTATGAAATTGCTAGAATTTAATCTAAAATTCGAAGACTATGTGTATAAATTCAGTATAGGTACGGTCCGCCATGCAACAAACAAAACTTAACGGGATACTATTCAATACTAAGTTGAACGCTGTCATAGACATTTAAAACAACTAAACATCGTTGCTTTCTAATCACATTTACGAAGGTTTCCTATTCTCTTTTGCTTGCTTGTTTCTGTATGTTTATATTACATAACAAAGTGATGTAATCAGCATTCTTAGGTTCATTGCCCCCCTCTGGTGTATTTCTTTGTTAAATAATTTAGACTGTTATATTGAAAAACAAGCTATTTGAATAAAATGTAGTACTCTAAAGGACCAGAGATGGGGAACTTACTTTTTCTTAGTGTTTTATGTTGCCTACAAGGGAAGTATAAAATGAAATAGGTGCCTCAGTAGATTTGAGCTTATAATTCTGTTGTAACTTTTCCAGTAATTGCGGGACTCAACCTCAAGTGTGTATTAAAGTTTGAATCATCACTGGCCGTGTAACTTGTCGAAAGTAAGCTGTTTATATTGATATATTTACATAAATGCCAATAACGAAAGAAGGGATTCATTCAATATGGTTAGCTGTGTGTACGTAATGATAAGATTTCTTGATGGCACGGGCACCATTTTGTTCTCAGTGTAATTTGCATTTTATAAGTGTGAATTAACTTCTTGCATACAGTTCGCAGAGAACTGAAATATAAACAATCTTCTTCCCCGTCCTTTTTTATGAACGGTTTCTAACTTAGCCAATCACAAACTAAGATGAGCTTGACAAAACATCTCTATTCTTTTAATGTCGCAGTTTTTGATTTCTAGTTTTCCAGGTCTTCGTAATCCAGGATATATGTATCTATCTTTTGGTTGTGATTTTCAACGTCAATAGTTTCTGATATCAAAACAAGTCTTAACCTTATTCTAAACTTCATATGTAAAGGTCGTCAGCTTTCTGTACGGAGGAGGAATATGGCTGTTTTATTTTGTAAATTTGTCCTGTTGATAGTAAATTTTCAATGTGTTACGCTTGAATGATTTTCAGTTCTGGTACTGTTGTGGAGTCTTTCTATTTCAACTGTGCCCCTTACTGGTGCTGCTGTCGATGTGTTTTCCCGTACCTTCCTCAAAAGAGGAGGGGCTTGTTGCTGCGGCCGAGATCTTTCAATTGTTGGATGCGGAAACGTTGCCACAATGCATTATTTCATTGTGCACTGCCTCGGTAACCATTGTAAGTAGCCTACGATCTTCACTCGTCAAGACCAAACGACTGAATGACGAATTGGCAACACAGCTGAAGTCATTCACTTCCTTCCCCTAAGCAGATGGAGAGTTTCCTTCGTAAGAGAGTGCAGGGGAGGGGCCGAAGTATGTTTCACATATTTTCCGAGGGCACACATGAAATAGAAAGGTTCTAGCTTCGACATCAATTTTCACCTTTTAATTCGCTCTTTGGCAGCTAGATTGGCAATATCATACTTGGGTTTGTTTTACGGAATACTTCAGTCTTCTGGCGTTAGCTAACTCTAACCAATGTAATTTAGCAAAAAGGCTGAACGCCACAAAAACAAATAAGACACCAGTGGCGGTAGGTCTTGTAAGCCAATCCAGTAAAATGTAATCATTGCTTTGGATCTCATTTCTGTTCTCTTCTTCTTAAGTGTAATAAGGCTTTCCGCGCAACACACTGTGGCTCATTCGTATTTTGTTCAAAACCGACTTCTCAATCTGTTCTATTAATATAAAGTATTGCTGTGTTAATTATTGTAAACCTTCTCGTATCATAATAAAATTTCTCAATCTTGATCAATCCGTATTTTTGATTAGTATTCTGGTGTTGCTCTTAATGTTACTGTATCGAAATTCAGCAGCAGTCTTTTCCTTAACAGTCCATAAGCAGGGTATTTTTACTTAGACTCTGTCCTGATCGTAGGTTCTGATTTCGTACAAAATATTTTATTTATATACATAAATACATAAAATTAAAAAAACTAAGTCAGTACCTACGTGGATAACGATAAGTACATGATATAAAATGCCATGAGCCGATCAGTTCGGGACCGTAATATCTACTTTGAGGTCACCCTGTATATGTCAAGTCCCGACATTTGGTGAAACTGCTAAGTCGAAAATGATGGCGTTAGGTGTGTATAATTGCCCGATTTGGATGGACAAAATATGCACATCATTACAAAACGAGGAAATTAGTTATTATTTAGATCATTCATTTTGAAAGTTTTTAAAAAAGAACTTGAAAACAGTGTACTTTGTGGTTATTTGTCAATTTTTGGCAGCTTCGTGTATCATTTTAGTATTTTAATTTTTCTTTTCTTCATTTCATGAGTTCAGTTAAATAACATTTTATCAATTTTAAAGTTGTTTTCATCACACTCATGATGGCAATAGAATAAGTTCGGAATTCTAAATATTCCCAGCCTTTAGTAACCCTTTAAGCACCCTCAGTTGTTAATTCTGGAAGCGACTGAAAAATAAAACCCTGGCCAGCTAGTCTTAATACGATTTTTTTTTTCAGTTTTCTTTTTTAAGTAACGAAATTAGAAACATTTTGTGTATGAAGGGCCGAAAAGGGTTTCTATTCAATTATTGAAGACTACTTGCTCATATTAGATGTACAGAAGTGTATTTTGTGTGGCGTATGATGATTATATTATATAGAGAGAATATATGTATAGTTTTTTTTTTCCTTATTAGAATTAAGGCTATTCTTTGTATGATATATATAATTTCTTTTCCTCGTGGAGAAATACCTGACATATACTGTTAATTCTGTATTAGTTAAAGAGCTGTTTTTCCATTTGATATGTTGGGTGAATTATGTAAACAATGTATTCCCGTATAGGGGAAACTCATTACTAAGTTTGTTTGTTCTTTTTTTTTTTTTCTAAATAAGAAAACAATGGTGTTTGCCGAAATAGTGGGTGTATAATTTTACTCTTTCACTTCTAAGTTTTGAGTTTCAATGTGTAACTACTGTGACTTTAGATTTGTTGATCATATGTTTTATCTTATCTCTACATATGTATATACTGCAATTTTTTTTTCTGTGAGATACTTTCATTTCTATGTTTGACAGGGCTGATCCCCCCCCCCGTAATTCAACTTCCGTGTTTATAGTGGACTATATAAGTAATATGGGAGTGAGCAATGTAAATATCGCTTGTATACTCCTTGTTGAATTAAAACAGAAAAATTCACATAAATTAGGCTATATATGGAGTCGCGCAGCACGTTTTATTATAGGTTAGGTTGTCGAAAAATATATTTATAAAAAGGTAATCTATACAGTCAGGTGGTGTCTTGGAAATTATTGTAATAGATTGAGCACGTTTACTGAAAAGGGTTCAGAATCTGTTGTCAATATTTACAGATACATTTTATTTCGTTTGTCATTTTCGAAAGGATGAATTTTTATTGATCATAGTTTTTAGGGAAAAAAGAAAAACATTTTCGTGTTGGTTTCAGTCCTATTTTAACTTATAACTTGAGTGTGAGATGCGGAATTTAGAATTCGTTGTTCAGTCCTATACATTTTTTTTTTAATTGTCAAGTGCTTGAAATGTTCCATTTCTAATTTTTTTTTTTTTTTTTTTTTTTTTTTTTTAATCCGCCTTTTTCCCCAAACGGCGTCATGTCTCACTTGTAGACGCACGCCTCTGTATTTTAAGCGTAGTTTCAAAATGATTTTATTATGCAGTAGGTAGATATTTGCAAAATTCCTTTCTCCATATTAGTATTTTGCCTACTTTATTTTCTTTTCATATTAAAATACATAATAACAGAAGAAAGAACGTTTGATCTGACAATTAACTGTGTTTGATATTAGTAAACATAATATTATAAAGTTAAGTTGAATAAATTAAACTTAACATTCCACATAGCAGTTCTTGAAATTTAACTCATGTTATTGTGATAACGATTTTACATTATCTATAACCGTCATAAAAATACTCCCTTTAGATAACTAGCTGACAGATGTTCAAACTCGCGAACTTTATGAACACAATTGAGCCTGTGGATACCGAGCCTAATCCCGAGCGAGTGCTAATCTGAGCTAACTCGAACCTCAGTTGAGATTAGTGAGCACAAGCCCCATTTAGGATCGCCAGCCTCCATGGCTACCTCTGCCAGCTTTAATCGCGAAAATATTTTAATCATCAGTACTACCTGCTGAGATATACCATTTTAACCCTTAACTACTATGGTGGGGTCTCACAGATCCCAATCATTATTTGTTTTTCTGTAAATTTAAAGGTTCTCTCTAAAATTCAATGGATAGTGCTGGTTTCTTGTCTACCCTCCGAATTTGGCTTGAACTATCATTGTATAGTATTAGTAGAAACAAAAACAAGTACTCTGGAGATTTTGCAATATGATTTACTTGAGGTCTGATATACTCCCACCAACTATTTTTTATTGAACTTAATGAAAGGTAAACTCGATACTTATATTTTTAGCTTTTCCAAGTATAAATTTGGTGTTTTATACATAAAATTCTCAAATTGACACAACAAATGCCAATGGCCCTAGAGATTACGTTACTTCCTGCAGCTAGTCCATTTTCAAACAATAATGAAGTTACATTTTTTTGAAAGTACATAATGTAAGTTTACAAATATCTGTTGAAATTTGTATCATTACCAGTTACTTTAAAACAACGACCAAAGATAAAAAGAAATTGCCCAGCATTGGTATTAAAAAGTAGTATTCTTGAAAGAAACAGGAGTGTAACTTATTTTCACCAGAGTAGTTATGGGTTAAAATACATGCGAAAAAAATATATGATAATGATTGGATTTCACATGAAATTTCATGTTTACGAACAAAACTCTAAATTTACTTTTTTCTTTCTTTCTTTCTTCATCGATTGGATTGTTTGATAATTTTGCTGTCGAATATTAAATCGAGTCCCCGTGGCTTTAATCAGAATAAGAACACATTCTGTAATTGCCTGTCTATAGCAGTAGTTAAAATTTATCCTTTGTATAGTTGGAAGCAAAAGCGCAAAACTACCCAGATTGTGTTATAATGTTACGACGAATTGGACACTCCTTTTTGTAGCTTTCCTACTTAAGGTCAGAGATTCATTATGAAGTGATTTTAAAAAGTGTGTATCGGGACGGGACTTCCAATCCGAACACAAAAATACAATATTTCACAAAGTGTTAACAGAACCTTTAGTACATGTTTCATACTAAATGGCTGTTACTAACGGGAATGAGTTCATGTGAATAACGTGCTTCATTTAATTGTTCCTGTGGTTAATTAAAAGAAAAAAAAAAGTTATTTGCGCATTCGTTTAAAAGTCTCTGTGCTTACTGTCCCAAACGGATATTTTCGTTACAAAGTTAATTGGTTAAGTCGTGGATAAGTCGTGGTAAGTGTAGGACTTGGCTGAGAAAATGGCTCATTATTACTTTGTGTGCAATCATAGTCTTATCCACGAGATTGTAACCTTTCAAGGGAATAAACTAGATCTTCAGCCTAAATTGTCAAATATTGTGTGCATTTTACTCCATTGGCGTAATTTAAGGTCCCCCTCTTGCTGGGAGACTACTTGAGTTAACGTCGTTGATGCTAGCTGATTAAAATATCTGTCGAAGTGGGCGTAAGTAGAAAGGTTTTTAAACAGGGTGTGGGTGGTTGGGTTTAATTTTCATGACTGTATTTATTGTAACAGGTATTGAGATGGCGTTTTCTAAATTACAATAAGATTTGGTTACTGGAAATATGATTTCGTTATGTGTGAATGAAACTAGAACTAAATTTATCTATGGAGGGAAAGCTAAGAGATATGTTTTCTACTTAGAAATTTGTCCTCGTAATATGTAATTTGATTAAGAAAAAGAAAGCCTTTGTCAACAATACAAATGAAAGTACGTTTTTTTATATTTATACATTTTTTAATGTATTCATGAGTTCTTGAAGCCTGGAACCCGTGATAATGGTCTTTCACTAGGTGGATGCAATAGTGTTTTTTTGTAAAAGAGAGACGTTGCATCAAATTCAGATTATAAAGATAATAAGTACCTTTTCAGTAAATGCATTTTTTTGGTAGTTATTTTTAGACGTAAGTAGTTGAAAAGTTTTGCTATTAACGAGGTCGCAGTCACAGGTATTTAAAGTGACAAAAGGTTAGATCATTAGCATTTTTTTTTCCCCTCTTGCTGTAACTCTGACGCTATTTTGTATTAGTTGGAAATAGAAACAAAGTTTGTATATTTGGTATAGTACGTATGCATAGACTTGTAACTTAACAGTGTTGTGGAAGTATATTTTTGGAAACAAGAGTTTAGTGATAATCTAACGATATGATATGGAAGGAAAAGATTTTTTTTTTTTCTCGTTGTGTAAAATCTTGTATGATTAGCTAAAAGCGCTTAACATTCTCCAATCCTTTTTTTTTTCTGAAACAGAGAAAAAAAAAGCCTTTTTTTTCTGTTTGGTAGTTTTGTCGATAGCCATTTTGATCTATTCGCTTCAGTTATTGACAGAACTAGAGCATTTCTATTTCAACTGTGCCCCTTCTGGCGCTGCTGTAGATGTGCTTTCTCGTACCTCCCTTGAAAGAGGAGGGATAAGTTGCTTTGACCGAGATCTTTCAATTGTTGGATGCAGAAGCGTTGCCACAATGAATTATTTAATGGACTTTGCTGTACACTGTCTTGTTAGCCATTCAAACAGCCTACGATTTTCACTCGACCATTCGACTGAATGACAAATTGGCAACACAGCTGAGGTCAGCAAAGGGAGGATTTCCTCCGTAAGAGATTTGCGGGAATGGGGCCGAAGTGTGTTTCACATATTTTCCGAGGGTACACTTGAAATAGAAAGGCGCTCACTATTATGTAACAGATATGTACTTTTGTTGACGGTATAGGGAAACATGAGCCGATAATTTCTTTAATTTTCAAGTAATAAGAAAGTGTTACCAATGTCAAATTGTATATTGAGAATCATGTCGAAAATATGCTATCAAAGCGTTATGGACGCAGCTGTGAAGTTTATACCTTTTACTAATATTTATTACTGACAAAGCAAAGAAGCCGCATGATTATATAGAAATTGTTTTTGACTTTCTTTATTCAGTAGCAATTATAAACAAATTAGAACAATTACTGTCGAAATATATCCCAGTTTGCGAGTCGTACAGTATGTACCTAACGGAAGTTTTTGAGAAGAATTGATTAGATCCTAAACCACCGGGAATTCTGAAACTTATTTTTGTGGGTAACTTCTAAAATTCGTGTATTAGGTACGGTTCAGTTTATAAACGCTGATATTTAGTTAGCTACTTGTACAGGTTATTGCATAACTTCTCAACTTTTGACAGCCAGGGCGTATAGTTTCATGCTAGGACGCTTCAAAAACTTGTTTTCCGAACTTATGCCAGGTTAAAGGAGGGTACGTTCTGTTACCTTTTTGTCATTCCTTCATTTGACTGAATTACTTCCCCGAGTTTCTCCGCAGTCCGTCAGGGTGCAAAATCATAACAAAGTGTGTGGAGGGGGAAGGAGGGGGAGACAAATAAAAAAAGGGCATTGGAATGTGTCGACATCACATATTTGAACATCCATAACTGATTAAAGTATGTAAGATTATGACTACAATTAAATACCGGTTCACCCATTAAATACTGAAATACATGTTAATCATATACGAATTACTGTAATTATTTTCAAACTTTTGATAACCTTGTCACTTTATTCGCCTCTCCAAGTATGATTTTTTCTTTCATTTTCAAATATATATATATATATATATATATATATATATATATATATATATTGGAGGAATTTCCTTCCATTCTCCCGAGAATTTGGCATTCTGGTCTATATATATATATTACGTAGAAACCCGATCTAGAAAAAATCTTTGCTATACTCAGAAACCAATAACTTTGGGGAACATAACGGAATAAGCAGCGGGTACTTTATTTTAGTACTGTGCTGTGATAAATTTTAATTACAGTCAACTAATTCAACCGTCAGTATTTTGGTTTTTAAAATTTTTCTTAAATTTCGGCTTGAAAAGAGAAGAAAGTAAACTTCGGTTCCTTCGACAGGACGTAATGGAACAGAAAATTTAATAAATAAATAATATTATTCATTGCTTCTAAAATGCTGTAATATAATTTTAGTAATGTATATTAAACTTAGAGTATCTTGGTATATGTCCGTCCTTTAATAATTGCCGAACTTTTCAGTGGGTAGTCTCATCTTCCTCAGTAACGTTTTCTTAAAATCTACTGAAACTCATCACATCACTTGGGGCATCAACCGTGTGGTATAGCAGTATCAAACAAAAACATTTCTTCTAGTAATAAAAATATATACAAATAACTCGACTCTTAAAATATTTGAACTTTCACGGAACCACGTGATATTACTCAAAATGTTCCTAAATGATGCAGATGTGCTACACGGTTCCCAACTTGAAACTGTAAACACTCTTGTCTTTCTACTTGGGAACAACGTGATACATTCAATAGATTTTCAAGTCCTATGGCCTTTTATTATCCACAAAATAATACTCTTATTAACTTTGGTATAAAATGTGTTTACTTTGTATTAAGGAGCAAAAAAGTTTCTCTATACAGTTTTCGAAGCTTTCTAGTTTCTTTTCAATGTCTTCAACTGGCAACATTTAGATACCTTTCTTCTGTGGGGAACCTCACTATGGTTTTTAAAACAATAAGCATATCACACAACAATTAATTAATTCTATCTGTTATGCTCAATCTCGGTAATTATCAAATGATAAATGTAGACCAAGATTAGTCCAAGGTAATGTATTTGTAATCATGCATCAGTTTAGTTCCTTACATTATAACATGTTTATATAATTATACGATGATATACAGGGGCGGGCCAAGGCCCAGGGCGCTACAGTTAAGGGGCACCAAAACGAGCCTCAAAAAAGTAAATTCTATAACGTATTTTCTGCTGACATTGTTTGGTTTTATATTTTCGTAAAGTAGCGTCAATTACATCATCTCTTTCTATTCCATCATGGTAGAAGAGAATTTTATAGTACTCTGGGGGGGGGGGGGGGGGGCTGTATCAACAAATGGAAACATGGCATGGAGTGGACCCTATATCATGCATATATTTGAGTATTAATTTTTCTTTTTGAAAAATTGATTTAAAATATTAAAAATAAAATGTAAAATATAGACTAGGACTACGGGTGCACGAAAAAATCACTTTGCCCGGGTGAAAATTTTGCCTTCGTCCGCCCCTAATGATATACATCAGTTGTTTCTACCATTCGTTATTACTTTGATAGTTTTCATTGTGTGTGTTTTTACAGTGTCTTGAGATAAGAGTGAAGACTTATTTATTATTATTAGGATACATGAAAAACGTTGAAAAACATAACAGCTTCATAGATCTAATGCTATCGTCAATTTGTTTATTATTTGCATCATGTATGACGGAATCAGGGGCTTGAGTCTTGCGGCTCCGAACCCACTGAGGAAGACTTTCGTATATAATTGGAATGTTGTAATTATTCTGACGTGTAATGCATTTCATGTTAGCCATGGGCGAGGTTACGTGAAACAAGTTAATAAATAAGTAGGAAGGAAGGGATCACCTCTCTTTGTAAATGTGAGGTAGTTGAAATACCTTGATGTGTTACTGATATAACTACTTCACCTATGCATGAGTGCTAACCGCAGATAATGTATATGTTCACATATAAATATGCTCTTTCATGATACTTATACGCCATTTTTTTTATCGATTCTCTCTTTTTATTGACTTGGCTACACTGATTGATGAAATGAAGATCGGTATTGTACTCAGATTGATTGACTATCAGCTGCTACCGTAACGTTTGTTCCTACTGGACTTCAACTAATGTAAACATAACGATAGTATGGCCTAATATGTCGGCAACATCGAAATATTTGTCAAGTTTGAAGAAAATGTAGTAAATGTCATTAAAAAAAAAAAAAAAAATCACAGTGGGTGTCCCCAAAAGTCAGTGTTCATCTTCTACCTTTTGTACTAAATTGTTCGAATGACGAACAGGAATGTGTTAAAATTATTCCAAATTTTACAAAGGTATTTCCCTTAGTAAAACCTGTGTTCCACAGAGAATCAGGGAAAGGGAATTACAACCATATATTTTTTAGGTCAGGTTGGGTTAGTGTTTGCGTTGTTGGAGAACTTATTTGATATCCAGGATTTAAGCTGGACTAGCGTTTTATATATCAAAATCGCTAAAATAGTGGTCTGTGATTTCGCAGAATTGCAAAAATTCTTTGTCTCCTCTCTTAGCAAAAGAAGGAAATCGTCGGGATCTGTGCTGTTGTGTTCTATTTCAGTTCTCTTTTAAGGCTTGTGGGCAGTAGCCTTTTCCTTGCGAATGATGTTTCACTGTCTCGGCGTACTCATCATTTAATTCAAGACCCAGCGTAGTTTAGGTTCCTCGTAAACATAGTAGATTTCGTCATTTCATAGTCTTAAGTGTTGGCAGTCAAGGCTGTAAGCTGTCATTTAAACTAAAAAATATGAAGATATATTTTTAGACACACAGCAGAATGAATAATGATGATGATGATGTATATTACAAAATTGTCATTTTTGAGTTATCTGAAAATAAAACCACTCGGCGAAACAGGGTCTGAGCACGCTGCGTCGCCCTGTTACTAACTGACGTATCGGGAACTTTCTAGATCTAGTGACTGTCACTTTTTTTATTATTATTATTATTATTTATTCACGTAACTCTCCAGTTTGCCTCACAACACTGGGTGGATGCCGAAAATTGGGAAGCACCGGCCGAGAATGAACCTCGGTCCACAAGGACGTGAGTCCAACGCTATAGCAACTAGACTAATTATTTATCTGAAAATGCTTTCCGAAAATTTTGAATAAGCAGGAACAGAGAGAGCTAATCTTGTCGTCGGTTTTCGAATCCACTTTTCGAACGAGTAGAAAATTGATATATATATATATGTTTTTAATGACATTAAAATATATTTCGTATGAAACAGATCATGCCCTGTTCTTATTAAAATAAGGTTATTTGCTCATATACGTTGCGGGACCCACTTTTGATTTTTTTTTCTGAAAAACTATGAACTCGGACTTGCGGGACATCCTGTGCAATATCATAATTATTGTATTTTTTTTTCTTCCATATCATTTCGATGAAATAATAACAATTACAAGACGTAACAAAACAAAAACGATATTTGAAAAAAAAAATGGAAAGAAATTCGAGTGCCTTTTTTTGTTTCCTAAAATTTTACATGACACAGAGACGGTCCTTTCGATTCTATACCAATCGACTAAATTATATAACATAGGTGATTTCTTTTTGTCGAATAGCAGTGTAGATTTGTACGAATTCCAAATATTTAGGTATTGATATAAATATACATTATATATATATATACATACACATATATAGTGTGAATACACATACATACATAGTTATATATATAAATAGTATGAATATAAAAAATCATATATAACGTACTTGTATGATATACCGGCTTGTATGTGGAAACACTGTAAATGTAACAAAGAAAATGTAATGCAGGAACACTGCACAGGGTCGTAAACAGAAAATCTTGTGATGTGATGAATTCTTCCTATTGTGGTATTTCTTTCCTTTTTTACCCCCCACCTTCTCCATTAAAATTTCATCGTAGTTGCCTTACTGTATTTTTTCTTTTCTTTGTATGAAGATAAAATGAAATTTTGATGCCATGCAGGTTGGGAGTATATAATTTTCTTCTGTGCCTATGTTTCTGAAAAAAACTATCTCTGTTGTACATAGCATTATACATAAACATATATATATATAATATATCCTGTGCAGTGGTGTATGGTTGTATATATTTGCAAAAAAAATACTACATATTTTCCCTTTGTTGTCTCGTTATTATATATTTTTTTTCCTTGTGTGCGATGTCAATATCCATCAGGTTGAAAGAGTAGTTGAAAAAAAAAACTATTTTGTACTTTTTCTTGACCATATCTGACCATATTGCTTGGTATTGTGATACAAATATACTATATATATATATAGTAGCTCTTAAAATATCGGTTGATCATTTAACAGTCTGATTTATATTTAAAAAATAGTTAGTTAAAAAAAAGCAGAAAAAAGATCTCAAAAAAATAAAAAATAAATATATATATATCTACATTTTTTTTTTAATTTCACTTGAAAAGTGTGTTATTTACATGATATACTTTGTGGAAAGTCATTTTAATCGATTTTGTGAATATTAATAAAAAATTAATAATCACCACCTTCATGCATTTCTTTTATCGTCGTCTTAACTTCAGGAGAAACATGAGCAAGGTGTAATTTCCTTCTTGAGGAGATTTTCCTCCAGATACACATACGAAGGTTATCTAGAAAGTAACAGACGTTTGAAATAAAAAGTAACAGAATGAACAGACCAAATTGTATTATATACATTTGAAAGCTACTTTTTCCCACATAATCGCCATGCAAATTAAGGCATTTATCATATCGTGTCACAAGTTTTCCAATACCGTCGCGGCAGAAATCTGCTGCCTGCGATTTCAACCACTGGCTTACACTGGCATGCAGTTCGAAGTAAGTATCAAAGCGTTGTATTAGCGAGCCATGTCTTCATCGCTGGGAAGAGGTGGTAGTCGCTCGGCGCCAAATCCGGACTGTATGGTGGGTGATCGAACATCTTCCATCTAAAACCATCCAAGAGCTCTCGGTACGCTTGGCCGTGTGTGGACATGCCTCACTCATTATTCCATGTCCGTACACTTCACATAGTTGTCGATGGATTTTAATTGGGTTATGATTTTTTTTGCCAACAAAAACCTAATCACAGAACGCATCTCACAAGAAGCAGGATTTTTCTATTGCAGCGCACATGGTAACACGTCGCAGAAAGCACAGTAAGAGTGTCACAGTCCTCACGCTACCACAACTGGATGTGTACTGAGTATGGCAACGTTTTGACACCAAGATGGCGACAAGCCCCACCCACTGCCGCGATAGAGCAAAACGTCTGGTTGGTACTTTCTGGACAGTCTTTGTACAACAACATGTATATTAAGTAGTGTTGTCCACGAGACGAGACAGTTTCCGTCGTGACGAGATATAGACGAAACAGAGGTCTTCAAATACTAAAATTATACAATTTTCGAGACGAGACAACTTTAAATTTAGTCTCCTAGGCAACGCTACAGATACATAATATGGCATGAAAATGGTGCCCAACAACTTCGCGAAACAAATCAGGTATTTAACTCCCTCATGTCTGTGTGAACAACTTACGCGTCTTTTCTGGCGAGAAAGGCTCGGGTTCGATTCTGAGGAGGAGTTCATGTGACGGATCCAACGTTAAGGTGTAGGTTTACGTCTCATACACCCCTGCTATTGAAACGCTCATATAGGTAAGAAGAACACATCTGCCTGGGAAGACATCATGGATGGCAACTTTAAAGAAAGGTATACTAAGCGAGGCTGGAGTGCATTGAGAAGGAACAGCTTCATATTTAAAAGTATAATGCCAGCGCAAAATTCTCAGTGAGGGTTGATTGGATTGAAGTCAAGCATCCATTTTTAGCATTTAATGCTATACAAGACGTGGTCTTACTGTTTTAAGTGGAATCCGAACCATCGTAATAGTTGAAATTTTAATATTCGACCGGGAATCGAACCCGAACTCTACACAAAAGCGCGCCCGCTAGTCACTATCAGCAGGAAAGGGCTGTTGCTTGTTAATACAAGGGTGTCAAAAAAAAGTTTGTGCAATCACCTAGAAGAAATCTTCTCTGGAGAACTCTAATACCATGATGGTATTGGTCCTCTATGCAGTCACCGTGCCTAGTGATACATTTTTGCCAGAGGTTCTTCACTTTCCGTAAGCCTGTTTTGTAAAAGTCTGCAATTTGCTTTTGAAACCATGGTTCGACCTCAGAAATGACTTCATCTTTACTGTAAAAATGGCGTCCTCTGAGTGGACACTTCATTTCTGGGAAGAGAATGTTACTGGGTGCTAGCTCCGGTGAGTATGGGGAGACAGTATTTCATGCCACTGTCTTCATCGTGGATGCATGGGTGGAATGAGCTGGTGCATTGTCTGCCAACATCAGCACCCCTTTTGTGACCAGTCCTCCTACACATCCCTTCACAGTCCCAGAAAACGGAAAGCATCAGTTGGCGGCATACTTCTGCACTCGTGCCTTTTTAGGATTGGGGGAGGAAGGATGTTTCCATTTTTTCCTCATTTCCTTTTATTTCTGGGTCAAAGATAAACCCAACTTTCATCCATTGTCACTAGTGTGCAGAAAACCTCTTCATCCACCTCACTGAGCTTCATTTCTCTTGCAGGGGGCGCGGTGGCTCAGTGGTAGAGCGTTCACCTCCGGTGCTTGGGGTCCCTGGTTCTCCCGTTTCCTCCCACTTTCTTCATTCCACCATTTCCCTCATCTCTCATCACCGTGTCCTTTAGCCTAACCAGCATAACCGTGGGACGTAAAACTTAAAGATTTCATTTCATTTCTCTTGCAGCTTCCTCGCGATTTCTCTTCTGCGAAGTTATGAGCAGTCGTGGCACTTTCTGAAGATGTAGAAGGTTGTGAATAATATTTTAGAAGACCCTTAACTTGGGGTTGCCACATTTCAAAAATGAAAATCTGGAACGCTACTAAATTACGAGAATCTTTGAAATGCTTAAAATGTAAAGAAATGTTAGGCTATGTATAGGGGCAGAAGTTTTTCGCAAGTTGCGAAAGTTTTCCGACAAAGCCGGGAGTTGGTTTTTTAACAAACTACGTCAGATTGAGTAAGGAAATAGGTATTTTGAAGTCGCGACAAAATGCGATAACTGACATTTTGAGCGGAATATGCTACAAAACGCGACAAATTGCGAATTTTTAAAAAGGTCAAACTCAGTTGTTAAAATACAGAAATAAAAAGTACAATTTTCCAAGCAATGTTTTCCTTTTGCAACTGGCAACGCTGATTACCACTACAGTTTCGAGTTCATAGCTGGTAATTGTGGAATACGGAACATTCAGCGTTGTGGTAATATTGTTTAAAAGGTGCGCAGAAAAGTGCCGTTTCAAGTTACATACCTTGAGGAAAGGAAAGAGCAGGAACTGAATGAATGTACGAAAGCCTTGGAAAATTATTTGTTCCCTCATTTGTTGGGTGCCTCTCAAATCCTGATATAAAGACTTTGTGCCAGCATTTTCAAAGGATGTCGATTTCCGTAAGAGTTTAAGGAAGTTGTAATGTAGAGCCAAGACAATAATATTAGTGTGATGGATATGTTACTTGCACAAAGAACCAAAGGGGAGGAAAAATTTAAATTTCAGTAACTTGTGCCTGTCTGCAATATGGCTTCCAATAACGAATACTGATTTTTTTCTTCGAAATACAGTTTGGTAATCAATGATAGAAGGTTACAAATAAAAGAAGAAACTTTGGAAACGTGCAACACGCTGCACTTTACATCGGAATAAAAATCTGCAAACGACATATACAAGAAGATACTGCACTAATGTATTGTATGTATGTTCTTCCCTGTTTTGCATGAGTTTTTGGTGTATAGCTAATACGATGTATGGTGTTTTGTGAAGGCAATCGTGATGATACTGTGCTAGTGTATTTTAAGTTTTTGGACTTGTAAAAAAAGAAAGAAGTAATTTGTTAGTAACTGCACTAAGAATAACTTCATTGTCTGCACTAAGAAGAACAAGTAAGTAGCATTATTGATTTATTGCTTATGACTTATATTGGGCTTACATTAGAATTTGTATAATTTATATTAGTGTTTGTAAAATAATTTACTTAGCGACAAAATGAGAAATTTTGTATCTCAAAATGCGACAAAATACGAAATTTTTAATTTCAAATTGCGAACAACTCCTGCCCCTAGCTATGTACTAATTTACTTTCTTCCATTAGTTAGAGCTGTTCAAGTATTAATAATCACGTTTTTAGTCATTTTAGCAGACCTCATGCTCCCTAATTAAACAAACTTAACCAGACGATTTACCGCCTTCCCCTGGTAAACTTTTTTTTTTTTTTTAATTTCTCAGCATCTATGTTTTGTTTTGTGGCTTAGAGTCTGTTTTAGTTCATTCAAAGTATGTTTCCTTTCGCACGTTTTGTCTTTTTATTAAGGACGGTTAATTCATTGGCTTCTATTTTTTTTTAAATACTCCAACATTTTCCCATTGTTGTCTATTCAGTATTATTCATTAAAACAATATATTTTTCTTCTTGAATGGTCAGTGGAAAATTACTAAAAATATCAGTCAGAAATTATTGCTTAAAATATTTCAAAAACAAGATGCAGATTGAAACAGAGTATTAAAGATAACAATAAGATTGAACAGTAAAACTTTTTGTCCCTGGCCCAGTGAAACGGATGCTTCGTTCCATGTTAATCGTGAACTCAATTAAATCCGAGTTTTATGTATTTAAGTTTTTTATTTTCAACTTTTGAATTGCCATACACAGAAGGTGAAGAGAATAATTATAAACCTATAATCCTGTGAAAAAAGCAAACTATAGTATTTCCTTCCTTTCTTTTTCGCTGAAATCCGGGACATGTAAGCGTCCCGAGAAATATTTTCGGAACCCAGATCTCGATTCTGAGGTTCCCGGATTTTCCGGGACGAATGGCAATCCTATCTTGAGTCATACGGGGCCGCGGTGGCTCAGTGGTAGAGCGTTCACCTCTGGTGCTTGGGGTCCTGGGTTCGATCTCAGTCCCGGCCAAGTGAACTTTGTGGTGGGCAAACACCGTGTGCGGGTTCTCGGGGTTCTCCCGTTTCCTCCCACTTTCTTCATTCCACCATTTCATTCATTACTCATCATCACCGTCTCGTTTAGCCTAACCGGCATAACCGTTGGACGTAAAACCGGCATAACTTCATTTCCTTAATTCATACCTATTGCACACAACATTTTATGCTCCTGTCTTTCATTATGATAACTTCCTTTCAAAGTGGCATCATTAGTGAAAGATGGTCTTCCAGATCTCGAGGCGTACGCGGTGGTCATGTGTCCAGTTTGGAATTGCAGTTTCCACTTGGGTACCATCTCAGGATAGGCGGCATTCATCCCCATAGACTTCTTTCTTCTCTTCGTGAATCTGCTTTGCTGATTTCCCCTCTAGATGAAGGAAGTTAATGACACTCCGTGCCTCAAGCTTGTCAAATCATCGCATCTTCAGTGATTTACCAGGAAAAGAGAAAAAATAAAGTTCTGACGAGTCCAGAATTTGCATGGTGAACCAGGGCCGTGCCGTAGAGGGGGGCAAGCGGGTCGACGGCCCCGGGCGCCGAAGTAAAGGGGCGAAAAATTCGGGAGAAAAAACGAAAAAAGATAGGAAAAATTACTTGGAATATATGTATGGGGGCGCCGTCGTATACTCTCGCCCCGGGCGCTGATTTTCCACGGCATGGCCCCTGTGGTCAACATACAAGGACCTAACTATAAAATACATGTCCGAGGGAGTTCGTAGTTCGTCACCTTCTAGGTGACTGCAGAAACTTTGTGATCTTACCTCATTTATTATGCCTGTTTTGATGTATGAATCGAAGATCTTCATACAAAATCATTCAGTCTGTAGAGTTAACAATGCATGGAGAGATGAC
The DNA here is from genome assembly GCF_964235325.1 of Thermobia domestica. Classification (NCBI taxonomy): domain Eukaryota; kingdom Metazoa; phylum Arthropoda; class Insecta; order Zygentoma; family Lepismatidae; genus Thermobia; species Thermobia domestica. The sequence continues at coordinate 18,215,491 of NC_137467.1, forward strand.
TGCCAGGAACCACCTGCAAAGACAGAAAAATAATTTATATAGACCAGAAAGGTAACATATATCTTCATGAAATCAAAGACCTCGAAGTGACAGTATGCTGGATATAATGCAAGAAATGATGACCGGTAGACAAAAATAACATTTGACTAAACCATCCTCATTAGAAGATAGTGTGAGAAAAGCAAGAAGTATCCAAGATTAACGGTTGTGGAAAAGAACTGGATAGTACTTCATCCAGCAGAAAGTGGAAAATGGTTGATTCTGATCATTATATGTCGTCTGTGGCGAATGGCTTGTTGACTAGTGTTCGATTCATTGGAGACAAACATTGTTTTTCACCTCTTAGGTTATATGAGACTTTTTTTTTTAATTTAACGGTCCACGATAATCCAGAAAGTAAAATCGGAAAAATTCCGAAATTTGGCTGTACCTCTGATCACTAAGTAAGACTCGTGGCTGTATGATTATTGAATCGGATTCGACTCCCAGTGTGAGCTTATGTGGGATCCCATGTTAAGCTTTAGGTCCATGTCTTATATAGCTTCGGTGCTAAACGGGACGCTAGAAGTCCAATCCGGTTAATAAGTAAACATTTGTGTGTACAAAAGCCACAAAAATATTGATTATTGGTGATAGCTCTGATCAGTCATTCTTTCAGAAAAATTGTTCCGGGGGGCACACTTAGTATTCCGGGGACACTGCTCTGGTACTATTCTATTTATTATTATATTTTAGACGTATTATTTTGATCTCCGGGGGTCACTCTCGAAACTCCGGGGGCAGTGCCCCCCCAAAAAACATGTCTGGAAGAAACATTGGCCCTGATTGGTCAGCTTGATGTTGCTACCTCCCTTTATTTTTTGTTTAATAGCTATCGTGTACCGGGACTGCACTGACAAGAAAGTAGTGATGTCAACCTATGGGGAAAATCCCATTTTGTGGGATTTTCTGACAACTCCTTGAAAGGTGTTAGCTTTTTCTAAAGGATCCTAAACCAAAGGGAACCCAGTATTTCTTGACACCAAAAAAATCATACCTTATTTAGCTACTTTATTCTTAATCTGCACTGGTACAGTAGACTTCACTCCTTAAAATATAACCTCCGTTAATATTACTTATCAAATCACAATAAAATCTCGATCTCGACATCTACAACTCATATCCCAATTTAGAAATACAAATCCAATCCATCTATCAAAACTAAATATTTTCTTCCATAATATTTCCACATAATATCACCAGGGGCGGCTTTAGGATTTTAATTTTGGATAGGCTCGCTCCCTCGCTTATGGATACATGTAGACCCCTACACACTTTTGATTGGTTAATGACAGTAGGAAGTTACTTTTAAAGTAGTGGTTGGTCTTATTTGTTAAATAATTATCTATCATTAATATAAATAATAGCAAATATGTTTACTCTTTATTGTATCTTATAGCGTTTATATATTTTTAAAAATTTTTGAGTAGGTCCGTGCCTACCCGCTAAAGCCGCCACTTTCCTTAGCAACAGCCAGTGTCCATTTCACAAGCACTTTGTGCCCCTTTTCTATTCCAACAAAAGGGATAAAGGGAGTTTTCGGCAAAATTGACAGCATATGTAGGATTTTTCATATATTTATTTCATCGCCGTTAATAAAATTCTCTATGAGCTGGAAGTAGACTAATGACGTTTGAATACACGTGAAATTAGTGCTAATCGTCAAATTTTGTTATTGGAAAGTGCATATTAATGAGCAAGTGATTTATGCAATAACTTGTGAATCTCAAACACACAAGCACCAACAAACGTAAATAAATACTCTGGAAATAATAATGATAAATAATGAACGGAACAAAGTAAATTACCAAACCAGAAACAGCCAATTTCTAAAATGTCCCCCAACACGAAATAACTGGAGAATGAAGTCTGTCTAGCTTCATTACGCTCAGTGAAAGATTATGACACAAAAATGTAATGGAAATGCTAAACTCTGACAACAAAATTTATTGGTTTCCATCAAAGTTTAAATAGTCTCTTTTAATTAAGGAAAATACTTAAATCATCAATTATTTGATAAATTTAGAAGATCGGAATTTACGAATAATTCACTCAAATACTAAAGAAAGAAAGTGACATACTATATAATAGTTTCAATTTCCATAATTGGAAATTGTGTAATTAACAGGGCCCGGATCTTGTTGACCTAAAATTTTTAAAAAAGTGACCTATAAAATGACCCTAAAAATCACAAAAATTGACCTTAAAACTTACGTTTTCTCAAACTTTTATTTCGTTAAACATTGACACTTTTTAATAATATCCATTGGGGTTTTAATTAACATTTCTCACTCATATTCAAAAAGTTTTGTTTCAGTTAGTTGCAGTCCATTGATCATTTATTTCTATTGATCAGTCCATTGTACGGAATTGTAAGTATTGAAAGCGTCAATTCACTTCCGAGTTGAAACTAGGAAGCACTTTTAAACAATAAAAGTTAGGAAGTGTAGACTACATAAAAATAATAGATAAAAATCTGTTTAAAAGCCTTGTATGCCTTCTAATCCAATTTTAGTTAATCACGTGATCACATTCTTTGTGGTCAATAACCCAAAACTATCTGTTTGGCCACCTACCAACCCCCACCTTTCGTTAACCAGCTACAGTTTAGTTTTCATTAGCTTGTTCAGAATGCAGTTTTTCCACTCCAATAGTCAGGAAGTAAGAAAAGAGATTATTCAACTTCGTCTTTTCCACATCCGTAAACCGTGTTCATTTAAAGATTTCATTATGTAGGAAAAAAGAGTAAAAAGACCATAAGTGACCTAAAAGTTACCTTAAAATATTAAAAAATGACCTGAAATTTCAAAACAGCAAAAAGCGACCAAAAGTTGACCCTAAAAAACTATATTTTTAAAACCTAGAGTTGATGGATGACGTTTTTATTTGAACTTCCCTTGACCTATGCCCAACAGAAAAAAGCTGACTTGTCAACAAGATCCGGGCCCTGGTAATTAGTATAGCGCATGGGAAATGAGAGCAAAATAGGAATTTCTGCCTTTCTAGACGGGATTTTATTAGCTTCTAGCTTGGCAACAGTGAAAGAAAGGCATGGGATGCAGCATACGCTGTGTTCCTTGTAGAGGTCTACACGGATCGGAATTTTCAACCCGGGCCCGACCAGTGGAGAACTGGCCAAGTTGAGGGCCCTTGGCGCGGGTCCTTAAAGGCCTTATATATATATATATATATATATATATATATATATATATATATATATATATATATATATATATATATATATATATATATATATATATATATATATATATGTGTGTGTGTGTGTGTGTGTGTGTTTGTGTGTGTGTGTGTGTAGACTTTTAACACGTCAGTTTCAAAACATGATAAGTTACAAAATCATATTTTCGAATAAGCACAAGAGGCCGTTACAGACTAGAGAGGACCTTTGCTAAGTACGAAGTTTTACTGACTCACGGGGTCGTACTGATATAAGCAAGGGAGCCCAAGCGGTGGCAGATCAAGAAGGTAAAAACTGAGGGGGCATCCAGACTATAATAGGTATATCTTGAGTTTACTATAAACTTTCAAAAATATATAAATAATAGCTTAAATTATTTTTATCACTCGAAAAACTGGGAGTCTAGGCCCCCCGGCACTGCCTTAGATCCGCCATTGGGCAAGAAATTTCTTTCGGAAAGACGAACTTAGGCTTTTGCAACCTTTTTGGTAGGAAGACTCAAGAAAGCACTTGCGCGATCGTCAAAATTCGACGAAGGCCTACAGGTCCGGCACCTCGTGATTCCTGCGGGGGCCCTAAGTTCTCGGGCCCTTGGCAATCGCCAAGTAGCCAACGTGGCCAGTCCGGCATTGGGCCCGACCAGATCCATGAATTTATAATGTGAGGCCCGACCCGAGTCCGAAATATGTTTTAGAATTTAGGCCCAACCCGATTCCGAAATATGTTTTAGCATTTAGGCCCAACCCGATTCCGAAATATGTTTTAGCATTTAGCCCGAGATCGTGTTATAATCAAATGAGCCCGAATTACAGAAATTTAATAACTAACGCAAAATTGTACTTTTGTTTATAGGAATTAGAGGTTTAATTTTGCAGTTGTGTTTAAAAAGTTCTCCCGAAAGAATGGTGCAATAAATATCTTTGTGCAGCATACAGTATTTACATAGTTAGGTCCAAAAAGGCCCGAGAGAAATATGATTGTATATTTAAAAATTTACGGCCGGGCCCATGGCCAGCTTTAATTAACGTTAGTTAAAGCAGGCCATGCTTGGGCCTGAAGTGATATATGCTTTGTAGGTCCGAGTCCTGCCCGTGGGCTCAGCCCGAGCCCGTGTAGACCTCTAGTTCCTTGTTTATGATCCTAGTCTAATGCGGAGGAACGAACAAACAAAAAAGTTTTAAAATGTGCAAAAAGGTGATGACATTAAGAAAACATGCTTGTATTTAAAAAGTAAGTCCAAAAAGATGGAACATAAATATAGTTAGAAGTGTTTATTGAATGTTTTCTTTGCAAGACAAGCTAATTTGTTCATTTTAATAGAAAAAAAAAATCCACAACATAAAATTGCTAGCTGTAATTCTATAATTTCCTATAATAATTATATATTTTTCTCAAGGACTATCTACTTGATAACATTACTTGCACAGTTGACACAGACATAAATCTGTTACGTGAAACAACTCGGACATTTGGAAGTGAGTGTTGTGCTTGGCGCCATGAAACTTATTCCTCCGAGAAGATGAACTTTTGGCAGGTCAACGAAGTGATTTGTTGCTTCAAATTATGCACTTAATTTGCAGCTGCACCTTCGTCTCTGGTTTCACGCTAAACCTAACGACAGTGGCGCCACTTAGATAGAGCCTTCTCAAAGCCAGATGTAAGTTGAAGAAAGTGGGAGGGATTTTACTAACTGCGGCTGAACTCACAACCACTGAAGAAGTTACACGGAGACCTGAATTATCAACAAAAGTCAGAAAGCAAACAATATTTAGGCGCCCCCACCTAAATGACAATAAAAGAGTAGAAAGCTGTAATGGGCAAAAATTATTCAAATATAATTGTTACATTTGCAAATTTCTTCTATAGCTATAGTCTTCCTGTGAATATTAACGAAAAGTGGCGAAATTATAAGTAATTGATTGTGAATAAATACTGAACAACGTTCAAATTTTAATAAGTAATAGCATTCTTTTATTAAACAAACACAAGCACAAGGCAAGTCGAAACAGAATAAAACTCATGAGTAGAGACCGGATCTTTAGGCACTAAAAGCACGGAAAATAGGCAGGCAAATAGGCACTTAAAATTTTAAAAATATACAGTAAAATAGGCACTAAAATGAACTCGAAATAATAGAGATAAATACTTAAAACAATTGAAAAATAATTATCAAGTCATAGATAATGTTCAAAGAATATAGAAACATACATGTTTGTTAATATCTTCTTTTACTGTATATACAAAAACGAAGCTTGACATGTATTCCATGTATATTTGGTAAAATACATTCTCTAAAGCACTTTATCCTACACGTAACAGTCCAAATTTTATACACTTATCAGTACACATAGCAGCCTAAAGTTTTACAGCACTTTACCAGTACACATAGCAGTCCAGAGTTTTACGACATCTTATCACTACAAACAACACTTATATTTCTCGGAAGAGACGGAATTCTTTCTTAAATACTAAATTATGTTTTCCCCCAATAAAGTCTTATTTTGAAGAAAATGCATAGAATAGGCAACGTTAGGCACTAAAGCAATTATTTAGGCAGGAATGGGTGAAATAGGCAAAATAAAATTGGCTTAAATTGAAACTATAAACCCCCATCTAAATTTTAAAAAGTTATTTTTGATCATATCATTGATATTGAAGAATAGGCATTTTGTCTCCTAACATTCGGTCTCTACTCATGAGTTTCAGGTCTGAGATTAATACAGGTTCGATTTTGACAAAGGGGTATGCTCTTATACATAATTAAAAGCATATTTATATAGTCTTTTATAGTGATACGATTATGGTAAATAGCTTAATTTCTCGTTTTCTTTGTTACTGAAAAGTTCGTGTTATAAAGACACTTTTCTGGCTTTCAATTTGGCAAAATCTCTTATTATTGCACCCGTATCCATTTCATTCAATGTCATTTTCAATGGCCATCAAAGCTAGTCCATTTAATCGTTCTTGAGATGTACTTGGTCTCAAATAATTATTTATTTTTGCTGAACTTCTTTAATACATGACAAATGACAAAAGTGTGTGCCTTAATCGATATATAATTTGTCTTCGATCCAGTGGCGGAACTTCAAAATCAGGTAGGTGCCCCACAAAAATTCTTTTCAGGGCCCTTTTAGGGATATAAAATAATTCAGTCCTTTCATGTTTCTTTCCTACATAGACTTTCGAAATCAGGGAATGAGTAACACAATGTAAACACAAGCATTGGCGCGCCCAAGATTTCTCTTTTGAGTCTGAAGATTTTTCGGAGTAGCCTACAAAATGCAAATAATTTTGTGTATTTGCCCCCTGAAATTGTGCTTATTTTCTTAAAAGTTAGAAGTTTTGGGGGATTCAGACTCTTAGACCACCTCCGTCGGTGCGACCCTGAACACAAGTAACTAATAATCAAAACTCTATTTTCCATTAGTATTATTACCAAATGTTTAAAAATATCGCTGCATCTAAATTTAATACGAGAGGATAGATTGATAATGATTTTTACACTGTTATAATACAACGAACACATGTATATACTGCTGTGATTGACAGTGAGAGTTCTAAAAAAATGTGTTACTTATAGTCCTAATAACCTAGGATTACAGTTTCGACTTCCATTACAGTTACCTTTTCAAGTTACATTCGCATATACTGCGTGAACACTAATTGTATTCAAACAAATTTTGAAATACATTAAATTTAACTCAGACTCGTAACTGAAAAGGTCGTATCCATTTATTTTAATTAATTTAACAATTAAATTACTGCGATCAAGTAAAATAAACTTAGTTTCAAAAGCCTGTCGACTTGGAAATGCTTCGTTCACAGTAAAAGGTATTGACAACTCCATTACCTCAACATTTGTATGATTATGACTTTCGAAATTTTGTCCAGAAGGCGAAATAAAGTTTTCAGAGGCTTCTCTTGCCCCTCATCTTCTTTCAAGTTTTGTAGCTTTCTTTTCCGATACAATGCTCACTTGGTTTTTAATCATTGGCCGTTATTATTACATGAAAAACAAAATACTATTGAAAAATGAAAACACACATCATTATAAATAAATAAATAAATAAAAACGAAACGACTGAGAATAGAAACGAAAATGTTGACTAATGACAAATGGATTAATACAAGTAGACATTAACAAAGTGAGCATTAAGCAGTGGGTAACGATTGTGAGCCATTGATATTAGGAACTTAAGTTGAAATTTCCCTCAGAAATGATCAAAAATTCCATTTGTACCGCCCATCTTTTCTTAGTATTCGCCCCCCTCCCTGAACCAATGGACAATAAAAGCCTATCCGCTTGAACTTCGATAATGTGCATTTCATTTACGCTGATCTTTCTCAACTCTTAACTGTGATCATTGATCAGAAGCACTATGCAGGGACACTGTTTATGACAAGGCTGAGCACCCATGAAGACATTTATTCTACTGTGACTTTCTACTTTCTACTGTGTTAATGCCACCCAATCCATAAGTTGACGTCCTTTTATTTGTTGATTCCGAAAACATATTCGGTATTGATATTCTGTAGCATGGTCGCGGAAACGTTGTTGGGAGAGTGACGAGTCTGTTATATTTGTATTTTTGCATATGGTGGGATTGTGGGAAGAATGTCGCTGTATTTAATTGTACTGCCGTAGTGGTTAATATAACATCTGTTGAAAAGCTAAATGTCCTTACATTTTATCTCATATTCGTAAAATCTCCATTTTTCCCTCTTTAAAAAGTATTTCCTAAATCTCCCTACGTCGCGGGAAATTTTCCTCAAAACAGCATCACTTGTGAGTATGGCATTGGCGTCAATTGATGTACGAGTCAATTTTAATTGTATAGGGCTGTAAAACAGCCAACCACGCAAAAATTCGTCCTTTTATCTGCTCTTTATTGTCCTCTTGATGTATTTTGCCTATATCTCAGTTTGTACAATACTTACTTGAAGTTATTTTGAAATTTTTTCATCATAACATTTTCTCTAATAAATATTCACATTTAAAACACAAAATAATTTTCCAGTTTGGCACTATTTCACCTGGCGCCTCCTGCGAACGCGTAGTCCGCAGGATTCAAGATCCGGCCCTGACAAAAGTACACACTGTTGTTACATTATGCATTATGGTAACTCGAAAAACTATACCCGTCTTTTAATCATCATATATAGCCTATTTATCTTCTGTAAACAATGTATGTTTATAAAATACACAGTGTATATAATGTAATTTCTATGCAGGAAGAGATCGGTCTTTCGTGCGCCATTTGAAATAGTTTTATATATATATATATATATATATATATATATATATATATATATATATATATATATATATATATATATATATATATATATATATATATATATATATATATACCTGGGTTTGTGGTATACAGCATCGTTTTCCCCCAATTAGATCCTGCTACTCTATTGCCAGTGTTTCCACCCAAAAATGGCGAAAAATTGTTTGAAAAAGGGAATTTTATAGCACAATTCGAAAATGTTCCCTCCATTATTTCCCTCTTGTATGCAGTACGTGGACAAACTGTATACCGTCTGAAAACGTGTTTCAGTAGCTTTAAAACAAGGTATAATACTTAACGTAAAACCAACCACAGGGTGTTCTATAAGCTTTCACACGGAACTTGAGAAGTGCAAGTGGCAAAAACTTACTTTCACCCCTATCTCCGAAACGAAGGGGATTAGACCCTAAGTTCATATATTGGCTTAGAATGACCTCCCCTATCACCTCCCAAAATCTTTGCATTTCCTCACAGGACACCCTATATATATTATATTATTAGTAAGTTGATTCGTAAATTAACAAAAACGAACTTCCTCAGAAGAATACCGTCATGCGAAGAATCATTAGTTCAATCGCAATTGCAACGAAGTGATGGACAACTAGTTGGTTGTGAACCGGCCTGATTTTATTTGAAATAATCTGGATTTTTTAGTGTAAAGTATTTCATGTTCCAATGTTTGTACTACTGTAGAAACTCTCCTCGTGTGTAGGCCTATACATAGGATGGTGCAAAAGGGTAAAAACACCCAAATAAAATTTAATTCTTGTGGAAAATATATCAAAGCCTGTATGCATATGGGAGCAGATTTTCTTTCAGAAACTTTCGTCCGGGGGAGTGGGGCAGAGATCAAAATGGAGAGGTCCATATTTGCTAAAAGACTTACTCTGCATACAGTGGCGGACCTAGTTAGTCTAGTCCCCCTCCCCCAATTTTTTGAGTGACAAAAATAGTTGAAGCTATCACTCGTATTCATATATTTTTGAAAGTTTATAGTAAACTCATGATAAGGCCTACCTATCATAGTCTGGGTTTTACCGCTCTAGTTTTTATCTTCTAGGTCCACCACTATCTGCATATATAGCCACAATTTATCACAGCTCCGGATAGGGTGGTTAGCTTATTCCGGGGAGCATAAACCCCTCGGAAGCATACACACCTGGAAGAAACACTCCATATGAGAGGAGGAGGACATGGCAGGACACATAAGTATTTGGTTTGTTGTTGTTTGAGACTAAGATCAAAAAAAGCCGATAAAATTTTTCTCAGTCATTGAAGTTTTCCATTGCAGCGATGTTATTCGCCTGAATACAAAAACGTCCTAAATCCTTCAACTGAATTAAATAATATCCGAAGTCCTTTGACTCGGGCCGTTATTCTACTAAGCTAGAATTATTTTGTATTAAAAAAAAATGTTTCGAGTTTAACTTATGCTCTAATATTATGCAAGTGAACAGATGCCGAGGAGTTTAAAAAAACGAAAAAAAGCGACTTGGCACGTTTTTCAGTTCAGATCCTTAATTTATTTTTAATTTTCACTTGTATCAGAACCACATGAGCTCCCGCCGGGTCTCCCACCTGGAGCTCGAACCTGCGTCTCCCACGCCAAAAATTTGTACGCTAACCGCTTAGCCATAAGGAAATTCAAGATAGGCATTTATAAAATGCGTTGAACCAACGTATTTTTCAATTTTATTTTTGGAATTTTCAATTCCCAACCATTATGCTCGTAACATTATTATTATTATTATTATTATTATTATTATTATTATTATTATTATTATTATTATTATTATTATTATTATTATTATTATTATTATTATTATTATTATTATTAAAGAGTACTCTTACAGTTATGAAGCAACTTTACGTAGATTAGACTAAACTAGCCCATTTAATCTAATTCAAAGAGCGGCGAATGTGTTTATTAATGAACTGACAATTTCTTGGGCACACGGCTCCCTGCCGAGATCAATTGTATCATTTGTTTCTTTCTGCGCAGAGGGAGACAGGACCACGCCTTCCTGTTGGGTTGGAACTGTGGCGACATCTACCAGAACTCCCTCTCTCCAATTGTGGGATGCGGAAAAACATGCCATCTTGTGACTACACCCGAATCTGTCTTCTTTCCATTAGACGGTAATTACCTGAAGGCAGAGGGAGGCCGTTCAACTGCGGATTATTTCTGCCACAGAAATTGACTGCAGTGTTAAAATATTATTAAGAACTTCAATTGCCTCTGTATTTGGAGTTTGTAATGGTAGCACAAGCTCTTAATAACAGAATACTCACCTCTGCTCAAAGAGTCCAAGGTTCCATTTTCTCATGTTAGTTTTAGGTGCACATCATTGTATTTTTATTTTTATTATTATTATTATTATTTTTTAAGATTTTTACGTTTCCTCCAACTTCCTTTATTGAACAAAGTATTATTGTATCATTGTTCATTGGGACTTATCTTTACAGTTACACTTTTTTTTTAAGTTGAAGTAAGAAATTTTAAACTAAATATTTCATTTAATTTCAAATTATAAACAAATATAAAGAAAAATCACACAAGGATACTTGTGAAATCTAATCGATATTGCACTTTCATGTGGTGAATAATAAAAAAAACTATAGAACATGTGATCGCAGGTTAAGGTTGGTTTAAAGGGATAAGTTTTGCCGATAGATGTCATTGCAGTCTTCGTATCTCTCTAACGTATTTTTTACCTTTCACGAAAATTCACGGTATCTCTTACAAATTTCAACCTGGAGACTTCACATTTTTAGATAAGGAACTTCATAACCTGTTGAAGGCAACAATCCGTGCCGATTTTTTATTTAGAATTTTCTTCATTGTTGAAGTGTCTTCATTATTGAGATGGATATCCAAATCTTTAACAATAAAACTGTTTTAACAATTAAGAAAATTCTAAATGAAAAATCGGCACGGATTGTTGCCTTCGATAGGTTATGAAGTTCCTTATCTCCAGGTCGAAATTCGTAAGAGAAATTTGTAAATTTTCGTAAAAGGTAAAAAAAATACATGAGAGAGATACGAAGACCGTAGTGACATCTATCGACAAAACTTGTCCCTTTACACTAACCTTAAATTTAAGATAATCATAATCATCATAGGTATTCTGTCATTATTGGCAGCTCACTTACTGCAACTGAGAAGCTTCCATGCTCCACGGTCTTCCGCTAACCTCTTCACGTACGATTTTTCTGTTTTGATATCGTCCATTAATTATAGTCTTCTTCGCCTCTCCCTCTCTTTCCTGCCACCATATCGTTTAACACGTCCCTCATGATAAGTTCCTTCTTAGCCAATGTCCCAACCAGTTTCTCTCCCTCTTTTTAATAATATCTAAAATTGTTCTTTTCTCCTGCACCACTTCTAACACCTTCTCATTCGTTTTCCGCTCCACAAAGCTAATTCTCTTCATTCTTCTCCACACCCACATTTTGAATGCTTCCGGTCGTTTTTCATCATTTTTGGGTAATGTCCATATTTCCGACCCATAGATAACAATACTCCACACGAAACATTTTATGAGTCTTTTCCTCAACTCATTATTCAAGGTCCCACAGAATAGTGTTTTCTCTCTCCTAAAGGCTTCTCTCACCATTCCTATCATTGCTTTTGTTTCACTTTCGCACTTCATATCATCACTAATAACACTGCCGATGTATCGAAAACTTGCCACCTGTCCTATTGTGTCTCCTCCTACTCAGTGGTCGAAGTGGGACGGTATGCGGTGGTATACCATACCGTCTCTGGTTTTTCAATGATGAAGACATACGGTCTCTGGTTTCTCAGTGATCAAGACATACCGTCACTGGAAAGTAGATGCTAATATACCTTTAGTAAATCTATTTTTATACACAGAAATTGACGAATAGCTTTGCACGTAAAAAGATTTTATTTCTTATGTAGAAATAATGACTAAGTTGACAACACCGACATTTTTAATCTTTTTTTTTTCTAAGTTTTGTTTTTAAAATGACGTGTCTTCAAAGAAGTCCATCTAGTTTATATTTTTATGTGCCATATTGAATTGTTTCTTTCGTATGCATCTGTGTGTCTTCTTGTCTTAATTCATATAAAAGTCGTGTTTTGATCATGGGCGGATTGAGGGTTGTCTGTTGTGGGAGCGGATCTTACGGGGTTTTGAATTACCCCTCATTCGAATGGGGGTCCAGGAGTTTCCCCGCAGAAAATTGTTAATATAAAAGCTCGGTTTTTGAGCATTTTGGTGTACAACATAAGGGGATATATTTTTTATTTATTTATTTTTTTTTTTTTTTCAGAAAGTTGTTGGCGATGGATCAAAGTCTCTCCATGTCCCCCTCAGCACTAAATACAATCTCTCCAGTGCTTTTAGTCATTATGTGAACGGAAATGCAATCTTTTAGGCAACATACCCTCACTGTATTTCAACATTTAGGTAGCCGGTATGTCGAATGAAAATCATAATAAAACATACCGCCTCTGCTTTCTTTCCATTTCGAACACTGCTCCTACTTCTATATTCAACACTGACCAGTTCGTTCCACTCACCATGGCTTTTTCTTTCTAACATTTATTTCCATTTCTTCACGGCCTTTCCTCAAGTAGTCTAACATCTTATTGATTTCTTTTCAGATTCCGCAACGAGCATCATATCATTTGCGATCCCTATACACTTAATCGTTCTACCTCGTACTGTAATACGGTCTTCATTACTTAGGCTCTTTTTTAAGTATCTCTTCTAGATAGATATTAAATAATGTTTGCAACGGACATCTCTGTCGAACCCCGTTCTAGTGGCACTCTCCTTTGTCATTTCTTTCCTCTATCCCAACATTTACTTGTGGTTCATATGGACTCTTTTTAATTCGAAGTCCAAGGGGACACGAAAAAACTTCGAATTATCCAAAATTCGAATTATCCAACAACATTTATTTTCACATATATAACAACAAACAAACCAAAGCACTGTGCATCAAAAACGCGTGATCGAATACCACAAACTAACAAACGACATTGACTCCACATAATTCGAACTACGTGTACAATGGAAAATATATTTACGTACAACTCTACAACATACATTGAATAGCCCAAACAATTAAACACCAGTATCAATTTGAATATTCTGTTCTCACTTTTAAGAAGTCGTGAACCTCATTTTATTAATTTTGATTGTTTTTGTACAGTGAATAAATCTTGAATTTCATGTATTGCGTGGAATACGATATTAACAACATTTGGTTGACTTTATCAATAATTCCACTTAAATTTTCAACCAATTCTGAAACAAGATGAGATTGGCACACGTTCTCTTTCTTTACTTCTTCCCCAACTCACCTTCATCTTTATCATTACATAGATTTTCTATTTATCTTTCGTATTACTCTTCCCTATGGCTGCATCTGGATAACTGAAAACACGTTAAAACTGTATTTCTCTGTTTACATCTGTCCAACATTAAAATTTTTCAACTGTATTTACTTCGAATTATCCAAAACATACGTTCAAAAGTTCGATTTATCCACGATTTTTTACTATTGTTTTCAATACAGTTTTCAAGGGGAATGGACTTCTGTTCGAATTATCCAATATCTCGAATTATCTTGAATTAACGAGACTCCACTGTATAAGTTTCTTATGAGTCTTCGATCATACCATTCCAACCCAACCTTCGTTAGAACTCCCAATAATAATTCCCAGTTTATGTGGTCAAAAGCCTTTTCTAGATCATTGAATACAACTTGCATTTCATTCCCTTTTTTCATAAATCTTAATAGTTCAATTGTATCTCTTGTACCCTTACTTCCCCTAAATCCGAACTGTTCCTCCTCAATCAACTTCTTCATTTGTTCTTTCACGACAATGTTGTCTTCAGTTTTCGAATCATATTTTTTGCTGCATACGATGTGAGATTAATAGTTCTCACATCTCTCTGGTTTCGATTTTTTTAGCCATCAGTATCATGATCGTCTTCACGAAATGTTTTGGCCACACTCTCTTGTTTCATATATTTCATTGCAGAATTGGGACAATTCTTTCTTGTTCTTGTCTTCCATGTTCTGAACGAATTCGATTGGCATGTTAACTATCCTGGTTGTCTCTCCATTCTTAATCCACGATCTAGTTTTCTCAAACTAATCCCGAAGAATATTGTACCCTTTATCATTCTCTTGTATTTCATTTTCTACTTTCGCCAACTGAACTTTGTGGTGGACAAACACCGTGTGCGTGGGTTTTCTCGGGGTTCTCCCGTTTCCTCCCACTTTCTTCATTCCACCGTTTCATTCATCTCTCATCATCACCTAACCGGCATAAACGCGGGACGTAAAACTCAAAAATTTCATTTCATTTTTTCATTTTCTACTTTAACATCTATGCCAGACGGTCTATTCCTACTCTCGTATAGGGATGGCCAGAACCGGTTCCTGGTGGAAACGGTTTTCGGGTCTGAACGGATCCGGTTCTAGAAGATCCGGTTCCGGAACTGGTTTTTCGGATCCAGGTCTGGAATCGGTTCTTCGGATCCAGGTCTAGAACAAGTTCTTCGGATCCAGGTCTGGAACCGTTTCTTCGGATCCAGGTCTGAAACCGGATTTACGAGAACCGGTTCCGCTAGAACCGAAACTTTGTGACCATCCCTACGCTAAACCCGAGCTGCTGGCAGGTTGTGAACAGTGTGCTTGATGAAATGGTGGAAGCGACAGGCAGGCGCCCAGGCAGCGGCAGCTTGTCTCATTTGGCTAAATAAACTGGGTAACTGACAAACTCTGGCTAAACAGGCAAACTGGCCAACTCATTTGGCTAAACACTCACTGGTGGACCAAAATTTTTTCTGGGGGCACAAGCGGATCTGGGCGGGGAAGGCACAAGCGCATGGTCCTCTTTGCATTTTTTTTTTTTTGAAGGTGAACTTTCTGCCTCCTTTACAGGTCTTTGGGGGCTTTCTGATCCAGGTCTGGAACCGGTTCCTAAGATCCGGTTCTGGAACCGGGTTTTCAGATCCAGATCTGGAACTGGTTCCTAAGATCCGGTTCTGGAACCAGGTTTTCAGATCCTGATCTGGAACCGGTTCTTATAATCCGGTTCTGGAACCGGGTTTTCGGATCCAGGTCTGGAACCGATTCTAAGATTCGGTTCTGGAACCGGGTTTTCGCATCCAGGTCCGGAACCGGTTCCAGAACCGGTTCTGAAAACCGGATCTCCGAGAACCGGTTCCACGCGGAACCGGAACTTTGTGGCCATCCCTACTCTCGTACAAGTCCTCAACATATTCTTTCCTTCTTCATAAGGCTTTACGTCTCTCGCTGACTATGTTACCTTCCCCTTCTTATTTTCTACTGCCATCGTAATACTCCGTTGTTTCTTCTCGACTTGCATGGATTTCTTCATTTCCTGGTACATTTCCTCATATTTTGTGTAGCTCGTTGTTTAACTTCCTGTTCATCTTTCTCTCTTCTTCTGTGTTAACTTGTTTACATCAGGGGCAGCATTTCGGACTTCACTTAGGAGGGAGGGGTAGAGGGAAAGAACACCACCGATATAAGACCTTCACGTTTTGTACTAGTATATTTGTAGACAATCGATAGGAGTATATGTATTCCTCACACTCTTGCGGGAGGCAATTGCCCCCCTTCTGTCCTCCCTAAATGACGCCCCTAGCTTACAAGTCTCGTTTCTCTCATTTCCTGCAACATCTGTTCTGTAACCCATGGTTTCTTAGCCATTTCATTTCTCGGTAATCCATGTGTATATTTCGTCTGCAGCTTGCTGTACGCAAAATTCAATATGCCCCCACCGTCTGTTATTTCCTGCATAACAAGAAAATAAATTTAATTTTTCATTTAAAAAAAAATATTTAAAAAACATGTTAAATATTTCTTTAATGCATCTGAGAAAATTCATCATGTTTTTACATATCAGGTATTTTCAATAAAGAGATTAATACATAATACAGTTATCGAATGAGAACCGGGGTGGCTCGCTGGTAGAGTGTTCACTTTTAGTGTGTGGGGTTCCTCGTTCGAACTTCGCTCTCGCCAAGTGAGATTTCTAATGAACAAACTCCACGTGGGGGATTTTCTAGGGGTTTTTCCTATTTTTGTAATTTCACCATTATCATCCATCTTATCATCAACATCTTACTTAGAATCGGTGTATAATCGTGGGACGTTAATTAAAAAAAAAACTAGTAAATGCCCCCACGTGTTACAGTGAGCAATATTTTTCATTCTCCCTTCTGTACTTTTCATATAGAATTTGTCTGAACTCGAGGTGTTGGAAGAAATTCGAATGTCTCGTAAGAGTATCGTAAAGAAGTACCTCCACCCCATTTTCTTTCACTCTAGGTCAAACAGCTAAAAACGCTTAAATATATGTATTTAATTATTCTATCATAGATTAAAAGTCTAAAACACCAAATTTCAAGTCTCTAACCTTAAGTAGATTTAGGGTTGCCAACAGTATTTTACTGGATAGTTCGGTTTTCGACCTCCTTGGCCGGTGTCCGCGGTACGACCTCAAAACTGAACATTAAATTTCCGGTAATTTCTCCTCTTCCTAGTCCTGCTCTCTATTCTCTTCAGATTATTTTTTTAATTCCGTAGAAAGTGGATTTACTTGAATCTGGATTCTAAAATGAACCGCATTTGACAACCGCCTGATGACGGCCATAGCGCAATTCCATTTCGAACGAATTTGTTGTTCCCTCCCAGCAGTCTCAGGAAGTACCGTAATGGAAGTAACGTATTACTTTTTAAGTAACGTTTCTTAGTAACGTGTTACATTTTTCCAAAGTAACTGTAACGGTAACGCGTTACAATTTTATAAGTAACGTACCTAGTTTGAGTTACTTTTTTCGCGTTACATTTCAAATGAGTAACTACAATATAAGAAGTATATATTTTTTTCGAAAACAACTGTTCCTTTCCTGTAAGTGAATTTCTCAGAATTGGACAATGGGGTATGAACTACATACTGATAGTCACCGATACATAGAGAAACAAATAAGATCAGAGTGTCACTTGCTGTTTTTGAAGATGAGGATAGCCTCAGGGAAATCACGTGTACTGATTGCAAACACCTGGAAGATTTTGTCATAGATTTTGAGAGCTCCAAATTAATACATTCAGTGAGTGAACTACGAGTGCAATGGTACCGGTAGTCTATTTTACTTTGATTGGTGTTGTTTTTATAAAAATGGAGAACGAAAATATTTTACCGGTTGGAACATTTGAAAGAATGCTTTTTCGTAAAAGCTGAGGATGGTGATGGACAGAATTTAAAAGCAAAGTATCTGAAGTGTCTCGGAGGGAAATATTTATCAACAACTAGGGTGCCATAATTAACGATATACAGTAAGGGGTTAATATGAATAAACTGTGTTCTGATGAGCAGGCCTAATTTATTACTAGAAAATAGTTTGTTGATGGTATGTAATATTGAAGTTCTTTCAGATCAGTTTGCG
Organism: Thermobia domestica; assembly: GCF_964235325.1. Classification (NCBI taxonomy): domain Eukaryota; kingdom Metazoa; phylum Arthropoda; class Insecta; order Zygentoma; family Lepismatidae; genus Thermobia; species Thermobia domestica. The sequence goes on from NC_137467.1 coordinate 18,233,490, forward strand.
TATCCTAGAGTCCCGTTGATTATAGAGTTTGGAACAACTAGCTTTAAAAAGCATGTATCGATTTTAGAGTTACTGGCAAGTTTTCATCACCTCAGTTCATGTGTTCTCATTTTATTAGTTGTAGTGTAACTCTTCTCTATATTCTGTATTTTTAAAATACATAACAACATTGTTTTTATTATTATATAATTAGTTTAGCAGAATAATAATAAGCAGCCATTTTTTTCTAACGCATAGGAATGAACACGAGTCGAGCTAAAATTTGACTCGACTAGACTCGAATTCAAGTCGAGTTTCTTGTCGAGACAAATGTAATTTTCTCGAGTCGAGTTCCGAGCCGATTCACTGTTTTTGACGTTGAGTTTCGAGTCGAGTCGAGTTTGATAAATGGCTCGCTCGTTCAACTCGTTTTAACTCATTTTGAAATCATTGCCTGATTACACTGGAAAACGAAAGCCATGAGAAATGTAAGCTAAGCAGTAATATGGAATACTTTTAGTGTTGCTCACGAGAGGGGACAAGGCTCGCATCTCGTCTCGTCTCGATAACGAGACCGACCACAAGAGTTTTTTTTTATAACAAGCTCAGCTCGGCTCGGCTCAACTGAGAAGATGGCTCGAGCTGGCTTGCTTGGGTGAGCTGTTGGCTCGGCTCAGATCTCGGTTTGGATTGATAGTGAATGAGCTGTGAGCCGAGCTGCTCGAGTCGTTGACAAATCTAAACCCGGGCCGAGCAGTTTTGAAAATATTGGCCAGCGCTCTATAACTTTGGGTCGAGCCTGAATACTCAATCTAGACCCACAACCCAAATTCAGAATCGTGGCAATTTCTAGACTTCACGACTACCGAGGTTGGCAATCAACTAGTTTTTATGTATTCAGATACAAACCACCAATTTATCATGTTTATACACAGTGTTGTTATAATAAATAATAATAAGTTGTAGTAGTAGTAGCATCATTGATAATAATTATATTGTCAAAGTAGGGTACTTGAAACTACACACAGGATTTGGCTCGACTCGACTCGAAACTCGACCCGAATTCGAGTCGAGTTGGAGGAAATTTTTCGAGCCGAGTTCTTGAGTCGAGCTCAAAGATGTCTGTTTCGAGTCGAATCGAGTTTCAAAGAAAACTCGCTCATACCCATCCCTACGAGTAATGCAGTATGGCATTTTAGTCAGTGTTTCATTATATGAAAATGTTCATATAGCTGTCAAGTAAGAATTTGTTCTTGCATCTACATGAAACGATTCAGAACGCGCAATAATAATAATAATAATAATAATAATAATAATAATAATAATAATAATAATAATAATAATAATAATAGTGATAGTGATAGTAGTAGTAATACGGAAAATTGAAGTAAATATTTTTTTTTCATATATCCAAAGTTTCTTACGCGTTACTTTCGAAGTAGGGTACCAGTTACTTTCCTGGAGCAACTAACGCATTAGTAGTAACGCGTTACATTTTTACAAGTAACTTACCCAACACTGCCTCCCAGTGATGCTATCGTTTGCGAGGTGCCAGTGATGCCAAATTGGCCTATTTTTGGCTAAATCTAACACATTTGGACAGACGTCTAGCCATAAAAATATACGAAATGCTTATAATCTTCAATATAGTTTAATTTATGAAGCTATTGCCATTTTTTTTTATGTTTTCATTAGCCATATAAGTAAGTTTAACAAATCCTTCAAAAGTAACTAAAGTTATTAAATACGAATTCCGAATCGCTCAATTTTATGTGAAGTAATCACTTTCAGATTGTTCACATTTTTGATGAGCGATGACGTCACAATCTTAAAGAGTATACGTAGTCTAGGAGGGTGTCCGGTATTTCAATTTTCAAAAGTTGGCAACCCTGAGGAGTCTAATATATATATATATATATATATATATATATATATATATATATATATATATATATATATATATATATATATATATATATATATATATATATATATATATATATATATATATATATATATATATATATATATATATATATATATATATACCGCCGGCGAAAAGTTTAGGAACAAGAGTATGTGATGAATTTTGTTGTAAATACATTATTTATTCAACTGAAACAATGTACAATTTCTGGGCATTATATATTACAATACATAAAGAGGAAAACAACAAAAGAAAGGTATATAATGACACAACTAACAGAAGAAAACATTAGATTGCCGTTTCATCGATATGTCCTCCATTAGCTCTGATGACAGCTTGGCACAATCTCGGCATTCTCCGGATCAGCTTTCGCAGGGTTTCTTTGGAAATACCTTTCCAGGCATCCAACAAAGCTTGATATAGGTGTTTCATGTTTGTTGGTCGTGTAGTTGTCGATTTCTGAAACAATCTATACAGTTCGTCCCAAAGAAGCTTGATCGAATTCAGGTCCGGCGATTGTGGCGGCCAAATCATACTCTTTAACTTTTTCTTCTTCTCTAAGCTTTCCAGATCTTTCTTGCATAGTGTGGATGTATGCTTTGGGTCATTATCCTGTTGGAATGTAAATCCTGCTCCAACAAGTCGTGTGCTGCAGGGTACCACATGGTTTTGGAGTATCTTCTTGTAGTCGTTTTTGTTCATTTTTCTCTCGACTTGAATTAGATCTCCAACTGAATCGCCCGCAAAACACCCCCAGACCATCACCGATTCTCCACCATGTTTGACTGTGGGTTGTACACAAGTAGGCAGCATTTTCTCTCCTTTCTTTCGACGAACGAATTGGCGACGTTTGTTTGAAAATAGTTCAAATATGGATTCGTCCGACCATAAAACCGAAGTCCACTGTTCTTAAGTCCAACTGCAATGTGCTCTAGCATACTGAAGACGTTTCTTTTTGTTTTGAAGTCTGAGTAGAGGTTTGTTTACTGCTACACAACCACGAAATCCTGCGTTTAGAAGACGATTGGTGACAGTTCGAATGCTTACAGGTGTTTTACGAGTTGCATTCAATTCTGCAGTAACTTCTGGAGCTGTTTTACGTCTATCACGTTTACTAGTCACAATAATAAACTTATCCTCTTCTTTTGAAGTCGATCGGGGCCTTCCAGAACGATGTCGATCGCTAAATGTCCCCGTTTGTTGGTGGCGTTGAATGGCTTCCCACACTGCATGGAGTGATACACGTAATGTTCTTGCAATTTCGGGCATCGTTTTCTTCTCTTTGTGAAGAATTGCAATTTGGGCTCTTATTTCATTAGTCAGAGTCTTTCCTCGACCCATTTTTATCACATTTTAGGTGCACTACGTACTCTGAAGTGAAACCTGGAAAATGAAAAATATTTGTTTTAACAATTGAATATAAACCGTAGATAAACAACTGAATATCAACAAACAAATGACGCTTTATGTTTTATTTCACGTATGAGTTCTGCCATCAATCACTAGATAGCACTGACTTCAAAAGAACAATACAAATAACTTTTTTTGTTGCATGTATTAAATCCAGGCTTTGAACAAAATTACGATATTGTTCTTATGAACAAAGATAGTCCTTTTCAACATGATAAATACTATTGTTTTAGGTTGTTTAAGGTTAGTAATACTAATACTTTAATACACATTAGCATAGAATAAGAAATATATACAAAATACCAATGCATACACTCGTGTTCCTAAACTTTTTGCCGGTAGTGTATATATATATATATATATTAATTGCGACTTACGCCCCTTTTTCTTCTTCCCTTCTAGGACAATTTTTTTTAAAAAACTATTATAGACGTATTTAATTATTTATTTTAAATAAAAAGTCTATGTACCAATTTTCATGTCTCTGACATTAAGTTATTCCGAAATATGGCATCTAATTATAAAAATTGCAATACCACCCCCTTTTCTCTGTACACGCCAATTTCTTTCCTTCTAGTCAAGTATGAAAATACAGTGACACACGGGCGTCTCTGGCGGAGGGAACGATGGGGACGCGTCTTCCCCAATAGTTTGAAGTACAAAATATTCAATATTTTATTTTAGTTTAATTTTATTTACTAACGACAGAATATCATATAAATAATAATTATATTTAGGCTGTGAAACGATTGTAATCGAAAAATGAAGTCTTTGAGTTTTACGTCCAACGGTTATGCCGTTGAGGCTAAAAGATACGGTGATGATGAGGAATGAATGAAATGGTGGAATGAAGAAAGTGGAAGAAAACGGGAGAACCCTGAGGAAACCCACGCACACGGTGTTTGTCCACCACTAAGTTGATTTGGCGGGAGCTGGGATCGAACCCGGTACCCCAAGGACTAGAGGTGAACGCTCTACCACTGAGCCACCGCGGTTCCTACGATTGTAATCGAGTTCTTGATATACCTTAGGGGTTCCGTGAAGATAAGCAGAAAGGTAACAATTTCTTTGATGTTCCCCCCCCCCAAAAAAAAAAAATTACATGCCAGAGACGCGAGTGCAGTGACACATGTATTTTCTTGTTTGAAATGAGAAATCCAAATATCAAATTTTGTGTCCCTAACCTTCAGAGATTTCGTAATATAGACATGTTATTATAAGAATTAAAATTCTCACATCTTTTTCTCCCCAAACATTTTCTTCCTTTCTAGTCAAATATTTTTTTAATTTTTTTAAAATTAAAAGTCCATCAGATTTCATGTTTCTAAATTTCAGAAATTCGAAAGTACGAACATTTTAATATAATAATTGTTTCTTCCATTTTCTTCCGCTTTCCTGTAGTGTCCCCCCCCCCCCAACAAAATCCTTCCGTAATGATAGCATGACAACTCCTATACCTTAATCAAATTTCAAGTTTCTAGCTTTAGCAGTTTGATTTGTGCGTTGATTAGTCAATTACTCAGGTCTTTTTAAAAAATAAAAAATAAAATAAAAAAATAATACAAGTATTTTAGGAAATAAAGTAAATATTTGCATGCGATTTAATAAACCAACAATATTATAAAACATCAATGGCGTATTTAAGAGGGTGGCTATTGGGCTCAAGTCCCCCTCCGAAATAAATTTGTTATATGCAAAATTTCATTAAAATTTCTCGCCATCCAAAAAGAAAAATATAAGTGCTTATTCACATGTTATGCGTAGCCCCCCTCCCCCCGAAACAAAGTCCTAAATACGCCACTGTAGAACATGAAAATAACATATCTTTTTAGTGAACGTTGTGTTCTGAGCAGAAGCTGCTAATTTTTTAGTTTAAAAAATATAGTATCCTTCCCCCCCTCTTCCTTCATTTGCTCACTTTCTGTGTTTGTTCTCGTCTAATCTTTTTACATGAACATCAGACATCCAATATTTAGTCGAGCATTTACATATGTCATCAAAAGAGATTTTCAAACGCTGTCAACAAAACAAGAGACCGTGTTTTGTTTTGCTTAAAATCTCAACATGTGTGTTGTCAATTTCTTCCGTAAAGAAAGAAGAAAGAAACAGAAAAACACATAAGTGATAGAATGAGAGAGAAAAAGAAAGAAAGAGAGAGAGACTGAAAGTGCTTCCAAAAAAGTTTTGGTTTCAGATTTCTTTTTCTATTTGAAAAGAAGAAGCAAGGAAAAAAAAAAGAGGTCGTGCACAGACTACTCCCTGCAGAAGCAATGGGCGAAAAAGCCTGTGTCTAATTAGAATTTGTCAGAGCGCGCGTTGTCATGTGACGAATGAGCTTCGAAGAGACCCGGAACAGGGCACCACTCCCTCAAGTTCCCGCCAGCCAGTTTAAAATGCAATTAGAGATCTTGAATGTGAAAAAGTTCACAGGCAGCGAATCCATCAACCTTTAGCGAGGACAGAAGAAATTGCCTTTATTTTTTTCTTCGTTGCTTCCTTCGGGAAGAAGCTTAGCTACAAAACTTGAGAGCTCTCAGGACAGTGGCGCCAAAGTGTCACGGCGCCCGTCGTTTGTACTTCCGGAATGTTATAGCATATCCTCCCCTTACCTCCTTCCTGTTGTTAAATTATCTAAAAATCACATTTATTGCCATTCTAATGTATTGAAAGTATTCAAAGAACTCGTTAATATGAAATATGATAGAGACTTATAAAATAATGACTCTTTTTCACTTGGAGTGAGGGTTGCTTTAGAAAAAATTAAAACTACAAGAAAGAATCTTAACGAATCAGATGCTTTGCGGTATTATCGTTCCTGTTAGGGAGATAGGTATTTTCTAATTATAGTAACAATAATCATTTATGATATCAATGCGATTCTGAAATGTGTTCCCAGAGAATGTAGACCAGCGTTTCCCAACCGGTGTGCCGCGAATGGACCGCTGGTGTGCGGCGAGGAAATTGAAACAAAAGTATTAATTCTATAGCAACCAAATTGCAAGACATAGGGAAAAAATGTATAATTTTGTATTTCACATTACTATGAATTCTACCATGCAAAAAAAAAAAAAAAAATACTGTAATTGTAATATATTATTCTAATCTATTACTGTGTAGCAGACAGTATTTCGGCTCGTACACATTTCCACGGTTACACTGAGGAAAAAATAATTGCAGGTGGCGTACTTAAAAAGATAGGTTTCATGCGTAGTTCCTGTAGTTTTTGGACTTAACGTACAATAGACATATAACTGGATCTCACATACAAATGGACGTATATAACATATAGCTGACGAGGGTTATATAAGTATATGCATGCGATATACAGAAAACTGTTAGACGTCAGACATCCTGCAACGGCATGATGTATTATCTAAGGGCAGTGCCTATGTAGCATATGGATAACGTATGCTCCGTACTGATTTCTATAGTAAGCAAGAGGATATCGTATATTTGTACAATTTACCGCTGTCCGGAGAACGGATTTTTCTCTGTGTAGCTGCTATGTTACGCTTCAATTGAGTCATACTAACAGCGAGAAATGGAAGCACTTGTACGGTAAGCGTCAAGTGAACGTTAGTAGAACACTCATTCGCACGTGAATGACAGAACAACACTTTGTTCAACAGGTGTGTTTTGACTTCGACGCATCCCGAGCTGTGTCATTGCAATAATATGCACCGCTTTTGGTTAAAACAGTAAAGTTAAAAGTACAAGACATTTATTTGTTCGTTCGTTATTTAGTGATCTTAGTGAAAGGTTGGATACAGTTTTCGAAAAAGAAAGCATATTTTTAAAAATCTGAGTCCTATATTTGATTGCAATTGTTTTCTATTTTAAAATTAGAATAAAAAAATAAGCATAATGAATTAGCATAGGGGAAAACCAGTGATCGAGCTTTCATCTCTGTGAGAAGGAGATCAGTAATCACAGAAAAAAATTTACCATGGTATTTTATATTTGCAAATAATGATAATAATATCTATGAGTGTGCCGCGAGAATTCAAGTTACACCTGCAGTGTGCCGCAGCTTGAAAAGGTTGGGAAACGCTGATGTAGACCAAATTTAAAAGGACGTCAGTATTAGAAGTAAGTGTGTGACATTCAGGATAGAAACAACAGTATAAATAATTTGCTACTTTATAGTGTGTGTGTGTATGTGTGTTTTAACATATATAACACATAAGTAGATAAAGAGTCCGTTTGATCTGATTAAACACTAAGCTTTCGAATATATGGGTATTGAGAAGAATTAAGAAAATTAGCTGGGTTGAACAAAAAACGAATGAGAGGGTGTTAGAGACGGTGGGGAAGGAAAGAATTTTAAATATTACTAAAAATTGGAAGAAACAACTGGTTGGGACATTGGTTAAGAAAGAACTGTATCATAAGGGACGTTCTAGAAGGTATGGTGGCAGGAAAGAGAGGGTGGGGACAAAGGAGACTACAATTAATAGACGATATCAAAACAGAGAAATCGTAGTAAAGATGACGAGGTTAGCAGAAGACCGTGGAGCATGTATACTTCTCAGTTGCCGCCGCAAGTAACCTGTTAATCATGGCAGAATACAAATGATGATGATGGGTTACTATTCCAATAACAAAGGGCATACCTATTTTAGCAACATAATAACATTTGTTCTATTTTTTCAAAAAACTAGGCGTGAGAAATTTATCCTGAAGTGTGTCATTTTGTTGAGATCAATACGTGATCTATCAACTGATATAATATGTATCTTTTTGGATATTTTTTTTAGTTAATTAAAAACATTAAAATTTAAAAATTAATCATTATTTTATGCTCATTTACCATATTATGTACTGGCATCTTGCTAGAGTTATAATAGAAAGCCAGATAAGGTTAGACTCAAATATCACTTGTAAACCATTATTATTATTTTGTTTAGAAAAACAATTGTTTTTCTTAGAAACTACGCATCAGGTCTTAACATTGATCATTTTGTTCAGTACAATCAGACTAATAATTGGGATATGTCTTACTTTTAGACATTCTTTTTTTTTTCACTAAAAACTAATACCGTACTACTTTAGAATTTATATGGAAATATAAATCAAAATTAATTGTTTCCGGGTAACAAATTATGCGCATGTATTTTTGTCTCTGATGCCCGATTCGACTCCCACGAGGGTACAAAATTCTCTTTTTGATCCAGCATCATTGGGAAATTGGGGAATTATTTGGACTAAAAGATGGCCACACAGAGAAAAATCCGTTCTCCGGACAGCGGTATATTGTACAAATATACGGTATCCTCTTGCTTACTATAGAAATCAGTACGGAGCGTACGTTATCCGTATGCTACATAGGCACTGCCCTTAGATGTTACACCATGCCGTTGCAGGATGTCTGACATCTAACAGTTTTCCGTATATCGTATGCATATACTTATGTTACCTTCGTCAGCTATATGTTATATACGTCCATTTGTATGTGAGATCCTGACCGCCTACATTGTTTTATACGGAAAGTACGTATAGATGGAACACTTATACAGAAAGTATTATAAAACATGCGTTTTCAGTTATACGTTTGCTGTACGTTAAGTCCAAAAACTGCAGGAATTACGCATGTAACCCATGTTTTTAAGTACGCCACCTACATTTTTTTTCTCAGTGCAGAAGTAAAGGTGGTGGGCGGAAGACAATGTGCTGACCACACACACACACACACACACACACACACACACACACACACACACACACACACACACACACACACACACACACACACACATACACATACAAAGTCCTGGCATTATAGCCAGAGGCGTCATTTAGGGAGGGCAAGAGGGGGAAAATTCACCCCCCCCAAGAATTTGAGGAATACATATACTAGCGATTGTCTACTAATACACTAATACAAGACGTGAAAGTCTTACGTCGGGGTTCTCTTGCCCCCCCTCCCAAGCAAGGTCTGAAATGACGCCCCTGATTATAGCCAGAAAACGGTTAATGGAAGATCAGACAGATTTTAAGTAGGTGATAGGTAGTGTCAGCTCTTATGGCTGTTGCTTGTATGTTTCTAGACTAGAGTTCACATTTTCTTATCTCAATAACTGCACCGTTGTTTACAGTGACTAGTCTCGCTCATGAGAGGATAAGAACCTTTTTCAAATTTGAGACGAGACAATTATCGTCTCGTTTTCAATTAGAGAAACAAACCGAGACAAGAAATTTCGTGAGTCTCGTGAGGAACATTATTTCATTGAAGTCTTTTTATCTCAAACACTGATTCTGGTGTTACATGATTCGTAGTTATCATCATCATCATCATCATCATCATCATCATCATCATCATCATCATCACCACCACCATAATAATAATAATAATAATAATAATAATAATAATAATAATAATAATAATAATAATAATAATAATAATAATAATAATAATAATCATATCATCATAATCATAATAATCATCATCATCATCATAATGATATTCATAATCATAATCATCATCATCATAACCATAATAATCATCATAATCATAATCATAATAATCATCATAACCATAATCATCATCATCATCATCATCATAGATACCGTGCCATTTATACAGGCATTTACAGGTCATTTACTGGAACTGAGAAGCTTGCATGCTCCACATCCTTCCCCTCAGGCCGGTAGCCAGCTTAAAAATGTAGGGGGGGCTAGAAGTTAAGGGGCCCGACCCAACCATATTATAGTTCATTTGTAAGCCTACCCTGAAAATTTTAAGGGGGCCTGCTTCCGCTAGCCTCTTCGTCTTCACGTACGATTTTTCTGTTTTCATATCGTCCATTAATTGTAGTCTCCTTCTCCCGCTCGCTCTCTTTCCTGCCACCATACCCTCTAGCACGTCCCTCATGATACCGCTCGACCCAGCTGATTTTATTCATTCTTCTTCACACCCACATTTTGAAAGCATCCAGTCGTTTTTTTATTTTTTTCTGCATAATGTCCATGTTTCTGACCCATACAGCACAATACTCCACACGAAAGCACTTTATGAATCTCTTTTTTTTTCGACTGGATGTTTATTAAAGGTCCCACAAAATAGACTTCTCTTCCTCCTAAAAGCTTCTTTCGCCATGACTAGCCTTGCTTTTATTTAAGAAACTGTTTTAGTAGCGGTTGTACGAGCAGAATGAAGAGCATTTATCAACATTTACAGAAATGCAACTCATTACCCAATGTTTAAATTTTGTTCTATCACATCCTTCGTAGACCTCTCCTGAAGCAAAACGATTCTGATAATAATTTCTGCAAGAAATTAAGAAAAATAAACTAGGGCATAAATTTTGTATATAAATTTAGAAAACGAAACGAAGTTAGAAAATCTTTTTCGATAATTGAGACGAGACAAAACAAGACGAGAAATAATTCTTCGAAAATCGGGATGAGACGAGACTGCCTCGTCTCATCTCTTCGCGTGAGCAACACTAACATTGATAGATCCCTGACCTTCGAAAAGTTACATTTTTTTAAGAGTCTTCATCCCGGCGAAATTAAAATACCGCCAATTTTACAGTAATTATGTGATATCTTCAAATAGATAAAAGATAATCAAAATGTGGAACAAGAGCGCCCTAGACAATATTATTTTACATGAGAAACCGTTATCACGACTCACTTATCTGCTTTCGATTTCGAGCCATTTTGAAAATCGGCATTTATTTTCGCGTTTCTAAACAGCTGAAAACGGAAAGTCACTAGGTGACTTGTGATAACGGTACCTCACGCAAAATAATATTCTCTAGGGCGCTCTTGTTCCATATTTCCATTATCTTTTATCTATTTGAAGATATCACATAATTCCTGTAAAATTAGCGGTATTTTAATTTCGCCGGGATGAAGACTCTTAACTCTTCTGTTTGTTAGATAAAACATTGCAACTTCTGAAATTACGCACAGATACATAAAACCGATCAGAATACGTTACTTTCACATAATTTTCCATGGACATTTCATCGACAAAAGAAAGAAAAAAAGATTTTGGTATAGGATAGAAGTTGGTCAAAATTAGTATAGTAATTGGGGGGGAGGAGAAATTTCCAGGCACCTCTGAACACTTCACCAGAACCTCGTTCCTTTTGTACTTTCTAGGAGAGGGAGGTATTTGGTAGACATCAAACTTTCATATGTAATTACAAAAATTAAATTTATAAACAAATAAGATAATCATCAGCTTTTCAACTTACTAGTAAGGAACCTGAATCGAAATTTAATATATTCCGAAAAGACAGAGTGCAAAGTACAATTACAAAAGTACAATTATGAGTATACTTTATGGAGACGTTCTCACAGAGCTTACGAAGCACTTTTTATTATATGCTACGTACATTACAAAAACTGATTTTTCAAATCTTTTGTGAGAAAAATACTGTGAAATGAGAAATCATAATGTTTTCCATGTTATACAGGGCAGTGGCGTATTTAAGATTTTATTTCTGGACAGGCCGGTAGCCAGCCCAAAAATGTAGGGGGGCCCGACCCAACCATATTATAGTTCATTTGCAAGCCTACCGTGATAATTTATGGGGGGGCGGACTACCCTAGCCCCCCGTGGATACGGACCTGTTTCAGGGGGCTATGCAGAACACGGGCAAGCAGGGGACAATTGGTCACCTGAGTTTGAGAATTAAATACATTATAATCGATTGTCTACTAATATACTAGGAAAAAAACGTGAAACTCGTATGTCGGTGGTGGATCTTACCCCCCTCCCTTCCCCGGCAAATCTGAATGACGCTCCTGCAAACACACATTTAATATTTGTAATCTCATTTCCTCTTAACTGATTTCAATTTAGGAAAAAAGAAATAGAAATATTCAGTTTTATCTGTGTACATTTTTACCTGAAAGAAAATATCGAGACAAGTTGAAGCTGAAATATACAGATTGCAGTTTTAATGGCAAGAATTGCAGACTGGTGAATCTTAGGAGACATGATACACACAAAAATTTAGCAATACATCTAACATCTTATTCTGTTCACAGAAGAAAAAGGAATCGTTCTCTTGGCCTACCTAATTTGCCGGACTACATATTCTTCCCCCTCTTGATTTTCTTTAATTCAAACATTTACCTTTCTTTATAACTAAACGATGTAAATATTCCTTTGCTACAATAACTAAAGTCACATTATGTCGATATCCCTGCAAGTTGGTATACAACACCAGTTTCGGTTATCAGGTGCTCTTAGTTTTGGTATTCCTGACGACAGCCGGCCTGAATCAGAACTAACAATGATCGAAAGTACGATAGTAGAAACGACAGAAACTAACAACTACGAAAAGAACAGAAGAGTAGGATGGACGAAAGAAAGAAAATAAGATCGCAGTTCTTACATGGAACGAAATTTGACAAATACAGTATTAGTTCTGAACAAAGAGCATTAAAATATGGAAAATTAACGAAATTCTTAGAAATGGTAAGAAGGATTATTGTTGTGGATACGTGGAATGGAAAACTAAAAACTTTATTTCGGGGAGAGCTTGAGCCCGATAGCCCCCCCCCTAAATACGCCACTGGTACAGGGTATTTTTCTTCGAGCAAACATTTCTTTTAGAATGCGTTGAAAATGAAATGAAATCTTTGAGTTTTACGTCCCACTATTACGCCGCGCCGGTTAGGCTAAAGAGACAGTGATTATGAGAAATGAGTGAAATGAAGAAAGTGGGAGAACCCCAACGAAACCCACACACACGGTGTTTGTCCACCACAAAGTTCACTTGGCGGGAGCAGGGTTTGAACCCGGGACCCCATGCACCAGAAGAGAACGCTCTACCACTGAGCCACCGCCGCCCCTAATGGAATGCGTTGAGAACACCTAGTCTGTAAGAATACTTCCCTAGTACAAGTAGGCCTATATTTTAGGCGCACACTTACTTCCCCTCCCCCACCTCGAAGTGCTTCAATTTCCCTTAAATATCCTCGATATTGACAAAATATCGAAACTTAATCGATATTTCAAAATATCGCAAAACGTCTATATCAATCAGAAAAAATCCATTTTGATATTCGAAAATACCGATCAATTGGTTGATCTATTTGAAATATCGTACAGTACTTAGAATAAATAAGGATATAAAAAAAAAGAGAATAGCATTCGAAACATTTGCTCTAGTCCAGCTCAGGACCGTATACAAAGGGGTCTAGGGGGGCCGGGCCCCCTAAATTTTCGCTGCCCCCCTAAAATGTTCACGGTAGGCTTGCAAATGAACTATATAATATGGTGATGAACTATCATATGGTTGAATCGCCCCCTCCCCTACATTTTTGGGCTGGCTACGGGCCTGATCCAGCTGGTCCCGATTCCCATATTATTCTCATGTTTTAGCACAAAAATATGTATTTCATACATGTGAATCGAATTCGGGAACATTACTTGTTATTGCATGCATTCCCCGTTTGGCATGTGGAATATGCAATTCCATTTCCAGTTTTTGCGTTGGGAAATGTCCAATTCAGAATCTTAAGAACAATGTGCCACTGTAATTTCAACATTATCCTATGAGCACCAAATATGCAGACGGCCCGTAAATGTCTTGGATTAATGTGACATAAATAGGGAGGCAAATGCACTCTTAATAGATATAATAATTTTCAAAATCAAATATGGGCCCATCCTTCCCCTCAGTTTCTTTTGGTTTGACGCAAACCATTACTTGGTTATTAATGAGGATTCTGACTTTTATTGGTTCCGGCGTAACAGTTTTCTTCTTTCTATTCAACCGAACTGGCAACATTGAGCTGTTCTTGTTGCTATTGTCACAACAAATTAAGTTCGGGGGCCGCAGATGAAAGCCAGTGTTACATTCACAGAATGCACGAGCGCTCTCACCAACTCCAAGCAACAGCTCTGGCGGTCTTCTCTCTCCCCTATAACCGTTCTACTGGCGAAAAAATGGCAGGGTGAGATGGGATGGAGTTTTCGGCTCATATACTTAGCACAAAAGCTTCCTCCCCCTTCGTATTTTCTAGTTATGACCTTTTCATGTCTGTATTTCGACTAGAGTTAATTTTCACACAATCCGAGGAACTTTCTAAAAAATTACATTTCAAGACGAATTCCACACCACATTTTACACAATGCTTTAAAAAACAAAAACGTGTTCTTTTTATTTTATTTTATTTTATTTTATTATTATTATTATTTTTTAGCAATATGTCTGAAGATGAAATCAATCTAAACACTCGTTGGTTGATTTGAAATTCAGTTTATCGTTCAGCACCGAGGCTAATTCAGACGTGGACCTGCAACTTAACGAAAACTCAAACTACATGAGTTCCCACCGAGAATCGAACTAAGACCACCCGTCAAAGCACTCATGTTCCCCACATTTTAAGTATTGCGACTCATTTTACTCTGATTTTTCTGATAATCAGTCAAAGCACTTGCAAAGAGTGAAAAATGCATGTATTCAATTTATTATTATTATTATAAATTATAGTCATAGGCGCCGAGTACATGGGTGCTTCGGGGCTCAAGCTCCCCTTGTAGTACTCAGCACAAATGGTTCATTCAGAAATGATGTTCCGGGTGGGCACTGCTGATACTATTCTATTTATTATTATATTATAAATGTATTGTTTTGGTCTGCTCCGGGGGCACTCTTAGAGCTCCGGGGGGGACAGTGCCCCCCAAAAACAGGTTTGAAAGAAACAC